>NC_092718.1:168071110-168398610 GCF_047496885.1 Scyliorhinus torazame
TCACCAACCTCTCATATGGTTCAAGGCACCACATCCCCAGCACTCATCCAGATGTGTATTCCCAGACCTCATACTTAATATCCAGACAAATTCAAACTCCCACCCATCTCTTGCTGCCTTCACATACCTCCAGCTATTCGGCTATGACAGGCGCATCACCCAATATAATCACTGACAGCCTGTCCTTTCTTTTGCAGGACAAGACAGTGCACAGCAGAGGGGAGTAGAGCAGAACATTTGACTGAGTATGGCATCAAGGAGCCCGAGCTAAACTGGCGTCAATGGGAATCGGGGGAAACTCCCTGCTGGTTGGAATCATACCCGGCACAAAGGAAGATTTGTGGTGGTTGGAGGTCAGTCACCTCAGCTCCAGGACATCACTGCAGGAGTTCCTCAGAGTAGTGTCCTCGGCCAACCATCTTCAACTACTTCATCAATGGCCTCCTCAGATAATGAAGCCGTTCATGTTCAAATACAGCAAGACCTGGACAATATCCAGACAGTGGCAAGTAACATTCATGCCACACAAGTGCCAGGCAATGACCATCTCCTATAAGAGAGATCTAACCATCGCCCCTTGACATTCAGTGCCATTACCATCACTAAATTCCCCCACCATCAGCATCCTGGGGGTTACCATTGATCAGAAACTGAACTGGACTAGCCACACAAAGTTATGATCAGTAGTCACCAGGCACGGATGGGCTGCAGCCCGTGCCAGGGTGGGGAGGGGGGGGGGGGGGGGGTTTGTTTGGCAGCTGACTAAAAGACGAAGTTGCAGATGAGACCTGTGACAAAAGATTCAGATGAGGGCCTCGTGCACAGATGGGTGCTGAATCAGCATGTGCACCAAGATGCTGGATGTAGCCTCATATCACTCTCATGATGCATGGCAGAGTCGGGCACCAACTTAGCAGAAGGCATGATGAGGAGCCTGCCTTCTCTCCAGCCTCTGTTCCATCTCCCTGTTACGCTGCACAGGCCACCTATTGTTCTGTTGGTCCTGTGAGGTGTAAGGTTTTCGGGCAATTCGGCCCTTTTGGAGAAACTCAGAGACTGTAAACTGACTTTCCAGCCAAGGGAACAGAACCAGTTTTCCCAGCAGGCTTGATCCGCTGAGCTGAGTAGGGACATAAGCACATAAATATTTACAAACACCCCCCTAGGAGCTACAAGGAAGAAGGAGCCAGACAACAAGATAACATCAAAACACAGACAAAGGGACACGGGAATACACAGGAGGCTTGCATGCAAGCAGGACAATGGGATGGTCATAGCCCCATGCAAATGTAAATGACCTGGCCTCCACCAGAGCAGAATCCAATTAACACCCCATCAACATAGCGAGGTGAGAATAGCAGCCATCTCCGGAGCAGCTGGAAGACACTGAAATTCTCCACAGAAGAGCCTAACCTCGTTATCCTAGAAATCAGACTGTCTGAGTTCAGCATATTGCGCTGGAAAAGCCCCTAGAAGATCAGCGGTAGAGAAAAACCAAGTTGGAGGCGGACCTGGGGGAGGTACTCCAATCTTGACAGAAGCTACCGGCAGAAAAACCAAGTTGGAGGCGGACCTGGGGGAGGTACTCCAATCTTGACAGAAGCTACCGGCAGAAACTCACTGGGAGGAGGGGGGCGGAGCCAGCGCCAAATTCAAATCGCGCAGGTCTGAAAAAAACCAAGTTGGAGGCGGACCTGGGGGAGGTACTCCAAGCTTGACAGAAGCTACCGGCAGAAACTCACTGGAAGGAGGGGGCGGAGCCAGCGCCAAATTCAAATCGCGCAGGTCTGCCTAGCTGGAAGAAGCGGACCTGCAAGGAATACCCGGAAACATACAGCTCTGACCGGCTCAAAGGGGGCGGGACCAGCGGGAACTTTAAATCTTACCTTTTTCAATGCAAAAGGGGCTGGCCGATCACAGAACAAAGCCAGGTATAACAATATAAAAGGGGCTGTGTTTTCGATTGGGGCTCTCTCTTCGTTCTTGGCTCGACCTCTGCACCCCTGACTTGACCTCTGCAGCCTGTGACCGTAAGTACCCTGCAGCAGCTTGCGAAACTCCCTTGACTTTAATAGTGGTTGAGGCTTTGGGGAAGGGAACTTGTTTTGTGCCTTGTGATATTGCTAAAAACTGTGTAATCATAAGAATTTTCGTTGTGTCCGCTATATTACTTTTGAATAGACTTAGTTTGTATTAGAGCATAAGATTTTATTGTGTTTCTTCTGTTGATGATTTTGACCTGGGTTTTGCAATAAACCTTGATTTGATGATAATTGGAGTCGTTTAAATTCTTCAATCTTTCACCAGCGATCTCTGACCAAGTCATTGTTAAAATACTCCTCACCTTAATTCCGGGTTCAAGAATCGAGGGTCATCTTGAGCGATTCACTCAGGACAGACTGCTGGTTAGGAAATAAACAGCAGTGTCCTATTCTCTCTCTTGGGAAAGCTACTCTAGTGGAGTAGGAACCGGGTGGGTGTTGCACCACCGGCAAGAGAGAGAATCACCTGGGCATTGGTGGGGGTCTGGAGATCTGTGTGATATAAGTCTCAGGCTGTCGGTTAGGAATAAACGGCAGGCTTGAATCAGTGCTCTCTTCAGTGGAAGTGTCCCAGTGCGACATCCCCTGGCCTCTGAAGTTTCAGTGCCAGCTGGAGAGAGACACACACAGATATTCAAACCCCAGATATCGGCCCAGTAGTGGAGTCGCGGAGATGGCACCCTCTACAATGGCGACCGCGGCAGGACCCCGGTGGTTTGGAGTATGTGACTTGGCAGAGGGGGTGAGGGAACGAAGCAAAATGGAGGAGAGAATATCCTCGTATTTGTGGCAAAAGGTCAACCTCACCAAACCTTGGGTTTCAGAATTAATCAATGCGGAGCAACCGGTAATGGCAGCGGCTGCATGGACAGAAAGCAAGGCGCACAAAAGGCACTTGGAGAAGGCAGTTTGGCTGGTTTGCCTGTCCGAGCAGGTAGTCAAAACAGAGGATAGGGTCGAAGAGTTAGAGCAGGAGTTGAGAGAAGTGAGGGCCAGCGCAGGGGACAGCGCTAGCGCAGCGGAACGACTGCGGGAAGAAATGGCAGAAATGAAACAGGAAAGCGAGTCTAACCGGTGTGAGAAGGACTATCTCCACTGCCAGATAGTGGAGGGTAAAGAAAAGGAACGGAGGCTCCAGGAACTCTATGCTCGGAGTACAGAGCAGTGTAGGAAGCTGGAGGGGAAGTTCCGGGACATCCAGGCAGCGTACCGAGTGGCTCGCGAGGAAGTAGGGGACTGTGCCCATGGGCCGTGCCAGGCACGAATAACGGAGTTGGAGGAGGCCTTGTCCAAGGTCAGGGGACAGGTACACCTGGTAGGTCCAGGGGGGTTCCAAAGGGGCAAGGTGCTCCTCGCAGCGGATGATTCCCCACAGGCCAAGGGGAATAGACCGCCTCCTGAGGCACCGGGATCGTGCCCGGGTCGGCAGGCGGGGAACGGACTGCACGTTCAGGGGCAAGTCCAAGGGGGGTCGGCAGGGTACCCCCAGCTGGAGGCGTGTCCGCCTGGTTTCGTATGTGGGTCCCCATGGGATGGGGACAGACCGCTGCCTGGGATGCCGGTGATGGGGCCGGGTCAGCAGGTAGGGTTTGGACCGCCCGGTCAGGGGCAGGTCCAAGGGGGGTCAGTGGTGTATCCCCAGATAGCGGCGTCTCCTATATGGGTAGCTAGCCCGGGGACAGGGGGGCTACCCAACGGGGCAGGAGAGCTGGACAGTGGGGAGGAGGAGCAGGAACCCCAGGTAGGGCAGATGTGCCCTGTCAGGCAACGAAGGTATGGTCCCCCGGCGGGGATGGCAAATAGGGGACCGGTTGAGGGCGACATTATCGTTCCTCATGGGGCATCCGAGCTCAGGGGGATGGTGGCCCACGTTCCCAGACTAACTCCAAAAGGGGATCCGTCGCTTCATTTTATGGAGGTGGAACAGGCAGCCAGCATCAATGACTGCGACGAAGGGGAGCAAATAAAGATGCTCCTGATGACCCTAGATGCACAGCTATGCAGGACAGTGACCTCTGGGAATGGGGGAAGACCTGACACATGGGCGGCAGCACAGACTGCTGTTCTGGAGGCGATGGGCTTAAATCTGGGGAGCCCTTTCATGAGGGTGGGGGAAACCAAGCAGCAACCAGGAGAATCTCCCACCATGTTCGCAGACAGACTGTGGACTGTCTATATGGAGGCATGCGGGATTCAAGCGGATAGACGGAATTTAGGGGAAAGAACCGCCCACTGGCTGAAGACCCTAGTTGCCAACTGTCTCCCTAACGTTAGGGCAAAAGCCGAACACTGGTTCGACCCGCAGACCCCGGCCCTTAATGAGGAAGAGGTCCTTAGGAAACTTACCCTCGCATATCGTAATGGGGAGAGGGGTGAGGACAAGCCCCTTAAGGGCAAAGTGCACGAAATCGTGCCAGCAGCCCCTAAGAGAGAGTGGAAGCATGAGGGCACCCGGACCTCCGACAAGAAACCGGTATGCTACGGGTGTGGGGAGGCCGGGCATTTCAAGAGGGAATGTAAAAACCCTAGCAAGCAGGAGAGGGCTCCCGCAGTAGAGAGTCAGACCCCGGCGGCAGGAGCAGCTGCCCCGGAAACCTTCGAGGTAAAGAAACTTTTAGCCTTTTTGCAGAGCCTAGCAGCTGGGTCGGGACAGGTGGCAATGGCAACGGGCCAGGGCCTGCCCGCACCCACACCACAAGAACCCGTATGACTACCCAGGGAGCAGCCTCAGGAAAAAGGGAGCGCAGGGGTAGTTCTAGCCCCAGACCCTGGTCCGGTCCAGGTGCAGGGTCCCATTCTGGAGGCTGCCTCAGCGGCTATTTGCAGTTTAAATCCCTTAAGGTGGGACCCATGCGAACGCCACATCAGTCAATTTAAATTGTTCCACCCCATAAGGACAAAAAAAAGCAAGGTGGGGGGAAGACTGGGGGTGGTAGTGGAGAAACCCCCCGTAGAATTAACGACGGTGGGGGAGGTCCCTGACTCCACGGTCACACAACCGGTGACAAGGTGCTGTCCCGAAGGGGCAGTCCCAAAGAGACCGACAGTGCTGCAAGCACCCAGCCCAGGGACAGTAACGATTCCCAAGCCCTTACCTGTGGGTCAGGTGGCCTGCCTTAGTATAGAGGCTAAGGAGGCGGAGGAAGTGGAGGTATCACCTTGGGTTTGGGAACCAGTCAGGGGACGAAGGAGCAATCGGGTCTCCAAGCCCCCTCTAAGATGGTCCCCATCACACCTCCCTAGAACCCGGTCCCGCAGTAAGGGGGCCCGAGTAGAAGGGAACGCTGAGGGATCCCCGAACCCTGTTGGGGAAGGAGAGGCAAGGGGCAGCCCGAACCCCCGGGAGGGGACGGTCTGGCCCGAGCCGTTGGACCAAACAGGTGAACTGCCCCAGTTTAGTGGGGCACAGTTTTAATTTGGCCACCCGGAGACGGGTGGCATTGTATATAGCATTCCCCCCCTGTTAGTTCTAATTAGTGTGTAGTTGTGTGTGAGGTATTTAGGATCGTGGGGACACAGAAGCGCCTGGTGCAAGGGTAAAATGATGAAGCAACAGGCACTAGGACCCTGGTGCAGCCGGGCTGTGAACACAGAATCACAGACAGGCTGCGGCAACTTCAAAGCGGGAGCTGCTGCTGCCACATGATAGCGGCAGGCACTAGGACCCTGGGGAGCCGGGCTGTGGACACAGAATCACAGACAGGCTGCGGCAACTTCAAAGCGGGAGCTGCTGCTGCCACTGGATAGAACCCATGCACTTTAAGGTAGGTAGGGCTGAAGAGGCAAGAATGTGTTTTGTTTTTTACAGATGGGGCACCCGACGATGTGGAGTTTGAGGATCTTGGCGATGGTGGGACCGGGAGAACTCCGCAGAGGCGAGACAGAAGAGTCCTTCGACTGACCGGGTTAGGGTGACTGAGGGCAGGCGGGTGTGTTTAACCTGTGAGGGGGACGTTCCTTTGGGGAGATGGTGGTGGCCCAGGAATCTGAGGCTGGACATGAGGGATCGGTCCTCGGACTGGGAACGCCTGGACACCAACACCTAACGGACCATCACGGGGTCACCGGGTAGGATCACCGTTTGCGGGGATAAGGGGTGGGCTTCTGACCGGGGCATTTATTTGTGTTCATGGGGATCTACCAAGGCATGTCCACAAGGGGCATTAATCACTTTTGTAAGGTGGTGGCAGAACCCAGGGAACGGGATAAATTGACCGCAGTGGGGAGGGATGTGTAACGCCCAGGGAAGGGATGACTGTAGAAGCTACCGAACTGCTGGTTCAGGTAAAGCGACCCCTGCCCACAGCCCAACCGATCGACCCTCACAACTGTCCGATCACCACCAGGGGGGGGCCTGAGAATGGTTTAGTGTTTGCCCCACAAAGGAAATGTTGTACAGGGGGTACATTGTGCTGTCGCCTCAGTTGGACTAAACCTCTCAGCTGCAGGTATCGACGATGGAGAGTAAATGAAGAGCCCTCAACGGGAAGAAGCGAAGTGCAGCCAAGAAAGGAGGATCCTTGGTGAAATAAACAGATGCAATTGTAAATAGTTGTATGGATTCGCGGGTCCCAGTTACTTGACTGTGATATATGTACAGGGACCCTTACGTTTGGGGTTCCGGTGAAATGTGTATATGTTACTGTCTGCTTGAATTAAGTATGGTCTTGTCTTTCCCTTTCATTGAAATCAGGGGTAGCCTAGATTAAGGGAACTGTCTTGGGACTTGTAGTTTCGCATGTTGTTGGGGGGGGGACCTACGGTCCACACAAAGGGAAACAATTGCCCTTCACCTGTGTCGATACGGTCCAAGCAGGTAGGGACGTATCGAAGGGGCATCTGTAAGGTTTTCGGGCAATTCGGCCCTTTTGGAGAAACTCAGAGACTGTAAACTGACTTTCCAGCCAAGGGAACAGAACCAGTTTTCCCAGCAGGCTTGATCCGCTGAGCTGAGTAGGGACATAAGCACATAAATATTTACAAACACCCCCCTAGGAGCTACAAGGAAGAAGGAGCCAGACAACAAGATAACATCAAAACACAGACAAAGGGACACGGGAATACACAGGAGGCTTGCATGCAAGCAGGACAATGGGATGGTCATAGCCCCATGCAAATGTAAATGACCTGGCCTCCACCAGAGCAGAATCCAATTAACACCCCATCAACATAGCGAGGTGAGAATAGCAGCCATCTCCGGAGCAGCTGGAAGACACTGAAATTCTCCACAGAAGAGCCGAACCTCGTTATCCTAGAAATCAGACTGTCTGAGTTCAGCATATTGCGCTGGAAAAGCCCCTAGAAGATCAGCGGTAGAGAAAAACCAAGTTGGAGGCGGACCTGGGGGAGGTACTCCAATCTTGACAGAAGCTACCGGCAGAAAAACCAAGTTGGAGGCGGACCTGGGGGAGGTACTCCAATCTTGACAGAAGCTACCGGCAGAAACTCACTGGGAGGAGGGGGGCGGAGCCAGCGCCAAATTCAAATCGCGCAGGTCTGAAAAAAACCAAGTTGGAGGCGGACCTGGGGGAGGTACTCCAAGCTTGACAGAAGCTACCGGCAGAAACTCACTGGAAGGAGGGGGCGGAGCCAGCGCCAAATTCAAATCGCGCAGGTCTGCCTAGCTGGAAGAAGCGGACCTGCAAGGAATACCCGGAAACATACAGCTCTGACCGGCTCAAAGGGGGCGGGACCAGCGGGAACTTTAAATCTTACCTTTTTCAATGCAAAAGGGGCTGGCCGATCACAGAACAAAGCCAGGTAAAACAATATAAAAGGGGCTGTGTTTTCGATTGGGGCTCTCTCTTCGTTCTTGGCTCGACCTCTGCACCCCTGACTTGACCTCTGCAGCCTGTGACCGTAAGTACCCTGCAGCAGCTTGCGAAACTCCCTTGACTTTAATAGTGGTTGAGGCTTTGGGGAAGGGAACTTGTTTTGTGCCTTGTGATATTGCTAAAAACTGTGTAATCATAAGAATTTTCGTTGTGTCCGCTATATTACTTTTGAATAGACTTAGTTTGTATTAGAGCATAAGATTTTATTGTGTTTCTTCTGTTGATGATTTTGACCTGGGTTTTGCAATAAACCTTGATTTGATGATAATTGGAGTCGTTTAAATTCTTCAATCTTTCACCAGCGATCTCTGACCAAGTCATTGTTAAAATACTCCTCACCTTAATTCCGGGTTCAAGAATCGAGGGTCATCTTGAGCGATTCACTCAGGACAGACTGCTGGTTAGGAAATAAACAGCAGTGTCCTATTCTCTCTCTTGGGAAAGCTACTCTAGTGGAGTAGGAACCGGGTGGGTGTTGCACCACCGGCAAGAGAGAGAATCACCTGGGCATTGGTGGGGGTCTGGAGATCTGTGTGATATAAGTCTCAGGCTGTCGGTTAGGAATAAACGGCAGGCTTGAATCAGTGCTCTCTTCAGTGGAAGTGTCCCAGTGCGACATCCCCTGGCCTCTGAAGTTTCAGTGCCAGCTGGAGAGAGACACACACAGATATTCAAACCCCAGATATCGGCCCAGTAGTGGAGTCGCGGAGATGGCACCCTCTACAGAGGCTACAGCATTGCTGTCCGGCAAGTGTGCCAAATCATCTCCAAAACACTATGGAGAACTTTCAAGCACTCTCAAGGGAAACAGTTTCCAAAAAATATCACTTACCAGCAATCAGGGTTCTTTAAGAACACTACCGCAGGACCCAAATCTTGCTGCATCATTATTCTCCTTACAGGAATGGAAAGCACAGTCACTGCCAGGATCTGCCTTGTCTAAATTTAGAATCATGGCGTCGCATCAGTCAGCTGGGCTGAGGGCCGGCAGGAGAACACCAATTCAATGTGCATGGTCACATCAATGGCGAATGCCTCCTGAGCGGTGCATGTGGAGCCCCATGGCACAGCCACACCCCGCAGGAGCCTGGTCGGCCTTATTGGCACCGCTAGAAATGGTGCTACCTGATTCAACTACATGTCCAGGGGGTTTTCCTGGTCACTGCTTAGTTTCTCAATCAAAATCACTGTAACGCAGATTACCTGGTCATTGCTGCCTGTGGAAACTTGCTGATTGCAAATTGGCTGCCAACATTACAACAGTAGCCGCACTTCAGAAATACTTGCCCCAATTCTCTTCCAGCATCTAGTGGTGCACTAAGACAGACCTCCATCTGTTTCCATTGTGAGTTTTTCCTGGAACCGGTTGCTGGTCTGACACCAGGGGCTTATAGCTTGAGGGGGCGCCACTCCACATCAGGCATGGCTGACCAGGAGTCTCTCCCGCTCTTACCGCCAGCCGTTGACGTGTTTGGAAAGATTTTGCAGGTTGGCACACTCAACCTGTTTGGCTGCGTTATGCACCTTGGCCAGTTGGCAGCACGGTAGCCTTGTGGATAGCACAATTGCTTCACAGCTCCAGGGTCCCAGGTTCGATTCCAGCTTGGGTCACTGTCTGTGCGGAGTCTGCACATCCTCCCCGTGTGTGCGTGGGTTTCCTCCGGGTGCTCCGGTTTCCTCCCACAGTCCAAAGATGCGCAGGTTAGGTGGATTGGCCGTGATAAATTGCCCTTCGTGTCCAAAATTGCCCTCAGTGTTGGGTGGGGTTACTGGGTTATGGGGATAGGGTGGTGGTGTTGACCTTGGGTAGGGTGCTCTTTCCAAGAGCCGGTGCAGACTCGATGGGCCGAATGGCCTCCTTCTGCACTGTAAATTCTATGAAAATCAAGTCCTGGGATGGGACTCAAACCTGGAACCTCTGGCTCAGGGGGAGGGACGCTACCCACTGCGCCATAAGATCTTCTCAGAAATATGTCAGCGTCTGTAATGGGCTTTGGGATATCCTAAGGTTGTGAAAGCTGCCAGGTAAATGCGAGTCCTTTCTTTTTCCTTTGAGTGGAGAAGG
Organism: Scyliorhinus torazame; assembly: GCF_047496885.1. Classification (NCBI taxonomy): domain Eukaryota; kingdom Metazoa; phylum Chordata; class Chondrichthyes; order Carcharhiniformes; family Scyliorhinidae; genus Scyliorhinus; species Scyliorhinus torazame. The sequence continues at coordinate 168,081,052 of NC_092718.1, forward strand.
CGTCTTCCCATCAAAATCGAGATAACTCGGCGACCAATGTCCTATTAGCAGAGTGTGTAAATTGGACAAACAGTGTGAAATTACCATGGTCTGCACTGGTAATCTACCCATTTAAAATGTTAAGCTCTGGGAGCACCCTATGTTTATTTGAGCGTCCTATTACCAATCTGTAGCTCATATCTCTGGATTGAGTGTATGATGGAGGCTGGGCCCCTTGCATTGGGCAGACAGACAATTCACACTAGCTCGGTTTGGAAGCTATTACATATGCTGAAGGGCTTCCTACATGTCAGCCAGTTAGTATCGGCAGCCCTCCAAAACACCCATCCAAGTGAGTACTCTTCATGTGTGAAGCCTGGCACGGAATGGTGGTGGGATATTCAACCATAGAAGGCATCGTAAACAAATTCAACCTGCCCTCACCAAACACGCGCACACCTTTCCTGAAGAGGTGAGAGGGCCAGGAACTTCCATCCACATCGAGCTTTCCCTCTAGCACACGAACACAAGGCCAGGTGGAGCAACCCGTCTGCTACCACAGCACGCGCCAGGGATCCGGCCTAGGAGCCTCCCAGCCCTCTGGCTCAGTATTTCCACCATATCAGGTGAGTAGAGTGCATTGCTGAATATCCTCAGCCTGTGATGTGGCTGACACGATTTCAAAGCCATCGCTCCCGGAGGCACCCTGGGCTACATCACAGATCTATCTCCAGAAAACAGACAGTGTCTGAAGGCCAAGTTTGAGCTCTGTGTTTCTGCAAGAAGCTGGGAAGAACATGAAAGGCTTTAGCTAATCATGATGAGTGCTCTGTTTAATATTACCTGGGTGCCTTATAATGTGGGCGAGAGCGCACAGCCCGTGTTATTAAAGAGTCTCCCTCAGGCAGTATGTGAAGAAAAACAATGCTCCAAGTGTCTGATGGTGCAGCACAGAAAGGATCTAATGCAGAGGATGGGCTGTCAAGCAAACTGTAAGCAGTTTTAATAAGAAGTTATTTTTACACAATAAGGGACTGGAGCCAACCTGACAGGATAGGACATGTTAATCAAAGGGGAATATTGTATGGGACACCCGCCAGGCAGGGACTTTAAGCCACGGATGACTGACACTGTGTTTTTACAGTTAAAGCCAAGAAAGTTATTTGCTGTCGCCAACTTTTCCTCAGCTTCCCTCTATCTGAGGGCTGCAGTTGGGAAGCATCTTTGTTACTTTGCCGAAGAAAGATCTTCGTCAGTTGTGAATCTAGACCATGTCAGCGAGCTGATCGAATTCTCAAGGCATTAGAGCAGGCCAATCTCACCTGCGACAAATACCTGCACAGGTGCACATTCCAGCAAAATAACAGCAGCAAAGACTCCCTGGATTTGTCTCTCCCCGTTCCGGTGCTACTGAGGCCAGTTGCAACATCCCAATTGCTGTTCTGCTTGACATAAAGATATCTCAAATGTTGATCTTCTGGTATGAATGGCACAGCTGCATGTTCACTTCACCAGCTCACCTATTGGCCAAGGTCCTTCATCCAAATTTGAGCAAAGTAAATTAATTTGTTCATAAAATAACCATCGTCTTCGCCACCAAATCCCTTCCCATCCCCGCTCCCTCTCAACACCACCGCCATCCCCCAAGGCCAACCAGGAACATAGGAGCAGGAGGAGACCATTTAACTGGATCACAGATGATCTTCTATCTCAACACCATATTCCCGTACTATTCCCATATTCCTTAATATCATTGACTTCTGCTTTAACCAGACTCATCCGCAAACTTTGAAATTGTGGTCCAGCACACCAAGTCCAGGTCATGAACCTGTGGCAAGAAAAGACTTAGCAACTCAAGCCTGGACATCCATGAGGTGCTGTGAACCATCAGCAGCAGCAGAATTGTACCCAGCCACAATCTGCAACCTCATGGACCGGCATATCCCCCACTCTACCATTATCACCAAGCCAGGGAATCAACCCCGGTTCAATATAAAGTGCAGGAGAGCATGCCAGGAGCAACATCAGGCATACCTAAAAATGAGGGGCGGGATTCTCCCCTACCCAGCGGGGCAGAGGGTCCCGGCGGGACGGAGTGGCGTGAACCATTCCGGCGTCGGGCCGCCCCAAAGGTGCGGAATCCTCCACACCTTTAGGGGCTAGGCCCGCACCTTGAGAGGCTAGGTCCGCCCCGGAGTGGTTGGCACCCCGCCGGCTGGCATGAAAGGCCTTTGGCGCCATGCCAGCCGGGGCCGAAGGGTCTCCGCCGGCCGGCGCGAGTCTGCGCATGCGCGGGAGCGTCAGCGGCTGCTGACGTCATCCCCGTGCACGCGCAGGGGGGGGGCTCACCTACGCGTCGGCCATGGCGGAGGCTGATGGTTGGCGCTTAGGAAAAGAGTGCCCCCACGGCACAGGCCCGCCCACGGATCGGTGGGCACCGATCGTGGGCCAGGCCACCGTGGAGGCACCCCTGGGGTCAGATCGCCCTGCGCCCCCCCCGCAAGGACCCCAGAGCCCGCCCGCGCTGCCAGGTCCCGCCGGTAAGGGACCTGGTTCAATTTACGCCGGCGGGACTGGCATAGAAGCTGTGGGACTTCGGCCCATCGCGGGCCAGAGAATCGCCGGGGGAGGAGGGGCAGCCGACCGGTGCAATTCCCGCCCCCGCCGAATCTCCGGTGCCGGAGAATTCGGCGGCCGGCGGGGGCAGAATTCATGCCGCCCCCCGGCGATTCTCCGACCCAGCGGGGGGTCGGAGAATCCCGCCCCAAGTGTCAACCAGGTGAAGCTACAGCACAGGACAACTTTATATGCCAAACAGCATAAACAGCAAGTGATAGAGAGAGCAAAGTGATCCAACAACCAACGGATCAGACCTAAGCTCTGCAGTCGTGCCACATCGAGCCGTGAATGGTGGTGGACAATTGAACAACTCACTGGAGGTGGAGGCTCCACAAATATCCCCATCTTTAATGATAGAGGAGCCCAGCACAATTGTGCAAAACGTTGAAGCACTCACAAAACTCTCCAGCCAGAAGTGCTGAGTGGATTATCCAGCTCAGTCTCCTCCAGAGTCCCCAGCAGCACAGGTGTCAGTCTTCAGGCAATATGATTCACTCCACGTGATATCAAGTAATGGCTGAAGGCACTGGATACTGCAAAGGCAATGGGCCCTGACAATATCCCAGCAATAATACTGAAGACTTGTGCATCAGAACTTGCCGCACCCCTAGCCAAGCTGTTCCAGTACAGCTACAACACTGGCATCTACCCGGCAATGTGGAAAATTTCCCAGGTGTATCCTGCAGGAAACAGGGCAAAATAATCCCAGTCAATTACCACCCTATCAGTCTACTCTCCATCATCAGCAAAGTGATGGAAGGAGTCAGCAAAAGCACTATTAAGTGGTACTTACTCATCGATAACCTGCTCACGGGCGCTCAGTTTGGGTTCCGCCAGGTCACTCCACTCCTGACTCATTACAGCCTTGGATCAAACATGGACAAAAGAGCTGAATGCCAGGGGTAAGGTGACAGTGGCTGCCATTGACATCAAGGCAGCATTTGACCGAATATGGCATCAAGGAGCCCTAGCAAAACAGGAGTCAATGGGAATCTGGGGGAAAGTCTCCGCTGGTTGGAGTCATACCTGACACAAAGGAAGATGGTTGTGGTGATTGGAGGTCAATCATCTCAGCTCCAGGACATCACTGCAGGTGTTCCTCAGGATCGTGTCCTAGGCCCAACCATCTTCAGCTGCTTCATCAATGACCTCCCTTCCATCATAAGGTCAGAAGTTGAGATGTGCTCAGATAACTGCACAATGTTCAGCACCATTCGCAATTCTTCAGGTAATGAAGCAGTTCATGTTCAAATGCAGCAAGATCTGGACAATATCCAAGCTTGGGCTGACAATCGGCAAGTGACATTTGCTCCACACAAGTGCCAGGTAATGATCATCTCCTACAAGAGAGGATCTAACCACCACCTCTTGACATTATATGGTATTACCATCGCTGAATCCCCTACTATCAGCATCCTGGGGGTTACCATTGATCAGAAACTGAACTGGACGAGAAGTATTAATACTGTCACTACCAGAGCATGTGAACGGGTAGGAATCTTAAGGTGAGTAACTCACCTCCTGACCCGCAAAATCCTGTCCACCATCTCCAAGACAGAATTCAGGAGCGTAATATTACCTTCCACTTACCTGGATGAGTGCCGCTCCAACAATGCTCGACACCATTCAGGACTAAGCAGCCCACTTGATTGCTTCCCCTCTACAAACATTCAGTCCTCCCACCACCGAAGCACAGTCGCAGGCATGTGTACCATCCACAAGATGCACTGCAGTAATTTACCAAGGTTCCTTCGGCAACACCTTCCAAACCCATGACCACCACCATGTAGAAGGACAAGGGCAGCAGATACCTGGGAACCCCACCGCCCGGAGGTTCCCCTCCAAGTCACTCACCACCCTGACTTGGAAATATATCGCCGTTCTTCACTGTCACTGGGGCAACATCCCGGAACTCTGTCCCTAACAGCACAGTGGGTGTACCTACACCTGATGGACTGCAGCGGTTCAAGAAGGCAACTCACCACCACCTTATGAAGGGCAACTGGGGATGGGCAATGAATGCTGGCCTAACCAGCGACATCCACATCCCGTAAAATGAATTGAAAAAAAAATGAAAAGCAACACTGACCCCTGGGATACAAACCTTTGTCCAACATGAAAAACATCATGAGGGAATTTCACAACAGCATTATTGGACCCAATTTAGAGTCAAATGATCAAAGGTTTGGTGAAAGTGGTCGATTCCAAGGGGAGCAATGTGGAGAGGAGGAGATTCTGGGGGGAAATTCCAGAACATAGGGCCAAGCAGAGCAGTCACCAGTGGTGGAACAGTTATAATCAGGGTGCACAAGAGGCCAGTGTTGGAGGACACAGATATGGCCACAGGTTGCAGAACTGGAGGAGATTACAGAGAGAGGGAGTGGCGAGGCTGAGGAGCGTTGTGAAAACAAATGTGAGAATTTTAAACTGGAGGCAGTGCCAGACGAGGTGCTAGTGAAGGTGAGTGAACATGGAGGTGGTGCTGGGTTTCCCTTAGCACATCAGTGACTGCATTTCAAGAGTCCTCAGTGTCTGCAAAGTGCTTTAGTTTATCCTGAGGTTGTGACTTGTTATATAAATACAAAGCTTTTTTTTTTGCCTTGCTTTATGTGTAGAGATTTCGATACATGGCGCAGGATCACAGCGAAGAGGGAGGCCATTTGGCCCACCGTGTCTGCACCGGCTCTTAAACGAGCATTGTGACTTCGTGCCATTCCTATGCCTATACCCCGTATCCCTGCACTTTGTTTCTATTGAAATAATCATCAATGCCCCCTTGAATGCCCAATTGAATGTGCCGCCACCACACTTCCAGGCAGTGCACTCCAGACCAGGACCACTCGTTGCGTGAAAAGGTTTTTACTCACATCACTTTTGCTTCTTTTGCAAATCACCTTAAACCTGCACCCTCCAGTTCTTGGTCCTTTCACAAGGAGGAACAGTTTCCCCCTATCTGTCCAGCCCCCTCATGATTTTGAACATCTCTATCAAATCGCCTCTTAGCCTTCTTCTCTCCAAGGAGAAGAGTCGCAATCTATCCTCATAACTGAAGGTGCTCATCCCTGGAACCATTCTTGTAAACCTCTCCTGCTCTCTCTTCAATGCGATCACATCCTTCCTATAGTGTGGCACCCAGAACTGTGCACAATACTCCAGCTGAAGTCTAACTAGTGTCTTGTATTAGTTCAGCATTACCACCTTGCTCTTGCACTCTATGCCTTTATTAGTAAAGCCAAGAATACTATATGCTTAACTGCTCTCTCCACCTGTCCTGCCATCGTCAATGACCTGTGCATATATACACCCAGGTCCCTCTGCTCCTGCACCTCTTTATGAATTTTGCCCTTATTTTATATTGTCTCTCCATGTTCTTCCTGCCAAAGTGCATCATCTCATACTTCTCTGCATTGAACTTCATCTGCCACCTATCTGCCCACTCCACCAACTTGTCCATGTCCTTTTGAAGTTCTACACTTTCCTCCTCACAATTTACAATGCTTCAAAGTTTTTATAATCCACAAACTTTTAAATTGTCCCCTGCACACCAAGATCTAGATCATTAATACATATCAGGAAAAGGAAGGATTCCAATATGGACCCCTGGGGAACACGAGTACAAATCTTCCTCCAGCCCAAAAATATCCATTGGCCATTACTCTCTGCTTCCTATATTTCAGCCATTGCGCCACCATGCCGCCCATTCTGAATAATTGTTTCGAGAAGCTTGCCCACCACTGTTAAACTGATTGGTAATTGCTGGGGCTGCCCTTACAACCTTTTTTGAACACGAGCGTAACATTTACAATTCCCCAGTCTTCTGCCACCTTTCCTGAGGCGAGAGAAGACCAAAGATTATGGCCAGCGCCCCTGCAATTTCCATTCTCATTCTTTCAATATCCTTGGATATTGAGCGGGTCCCTATGCCTTGTCAACTTTCAATACCAAGAGTTTGTTCAACACTTCCTCCTTATCAATTTTGAACCCTTATAGAGGCATAATTCATTGACTGTCAGTACGTCATGGGTAGCATCTACGTCCTTGGTAAAGACGGATGCAAAGTCTTCAGGGAAAGCCAGGGAACCGGGTTCAATTCCAGCCTTGGCTGACTGTCTGTGTGGAGTTTGCACTTTCTCCCCGTGGGTGGGTTTCCTCCGGGTGCTCCGGTTTCCCTCCCACAGTCCAAAGATGTGCAGGTTAGGTGGGGTCACAGGGACAAGGTGGCGAAGGGGTCAAGGTAGTGTGCTCTTTCAGAGGGTTAGTGCAGACACGATGGAACGTGTGGCCTCTTACTTCACTGTTGGGATCTATGGATTTAATAGCTCAGCCAAGCCCCCTGTCTCCATATGTAAATCTCTGTTTATGTCCCTAATCGGCCCTACGCCTCCTTTTACCACCCTTTTACCATGTATATGCCCATAGAAAACTATATAACGAAGATATAGAAACGTGTAATGAAGATTTCGATATTTATAACGAAGGACTGGATATACATAATGAAGATTTAGATACACATAATAAAGATAGACATAGAAAAATGAAGATGTACACACATAAAATAAAGATGCAGATATATAAAATGAAGATTTGAATATAAATATAATATATTCAATGAACATTTAGATATATATATATTGAAGCAAAGGTTGGAAGACTGGATGGATTTCTGGAAGGCAGCAAAGAGAATGGAAAGAAATGAGTGATAGGCACACATACGATGGACGAGTGGAAGGAACTAAGAAATGATTCACATCGAGATGAATGGATAATAGAATAAAAGGATTAAATGACAAATCAAGTGTTGTAGTTGTTGATGGACGAAAGAAACACTGGGCTGTATTTTATGGTCCACCACCGTAGCAGCATTGGCGAGGGGGTGGGGCACATAGCATATGACAGGTCGCCAGCCCATCACGTTCCTGCCCATCCCCAACTCAGTCCCCATAAAGGGGCGAGGGAATGAGCAAGTAAGGCACCCATTACCCCTCCTGCCCTTAGACCTATTAAGTCCCTTAAGTGGCCAATTATCCCCTACTTAAGGCCCTCAGCCCCCCTCCACTGCCAAATTAAGATGGGCAACGGCAGGTGGGTAAGAATGAGAAGGCTGTTTTTTAAACAAATTTATTGAAAAGGCAGCAAGGATGGAGAATTTTTTTTGGGGGGGGGGCAGCGGGGGGTCACCTTGTGTGCATCGGGGGAAATTCCGCCTCCCCCTCCCTTTGTGCCTCCCCGTCTAGCCTTCAAACCCCCCCCCCCATCCCTTGCCTCACACCTGAGGCTCACTGAACCCTCCCAATCCGAAACTCATTTCCCACTCTCCAGTAGCTATGTCTTCTTCACCTTGGGGCCTGCTTGCAGTCCCAGCTGCAGCCACCACTACTGCCGGGGTGGCGAGACCTGCGGGCCATTCAGATTGGCAGGAAGCTCTCAAGGGCAGGCCTTCCTTTAACTGAGGGGAGGTAGTCCAACACTCAGCTTGGTAAGGCTGTCAGCAGCGCACCCCATTTGCGGGGAAGAGGGGGGTTATTAAAAGTGGTTGGTTTGGAATTGAGTTCTCTTCTGGGCTGGGTGTTGGGGAGGGTGTCGGGAGGGGGTGGTGCTGCGCTACTCAGACAATGGGCAGGGTTTTCCCCGGGGCTTTCAGGACCCAACATCAGTTCAAATGGAGGTCAGAAGCCCACACTGTTCGGAAAGATTGTCACCTGGCGGGAATTATTTCTGAATTAGCTAGTTAAGCACTGTGAGTGGGCTCTCGAAGCTGGAGGGCCAATAGGAGGCTGCCTTTTTAGAGAGACACCCTCCCTCCAACTTTCAAAGTATTAACGTTAAAAGTGCCCTCAGCAACAGGCCATCACTGGGGTGGGGGAACTGCTCCACAGGGTAGTCCACGATGGCTGCTGATTTCACACAAGCAGGGAGGCCCACAAAGCCTGCTCTTATGGAGCACAGGCCTCCCCGGTTTTCTAGCTAACCTCTGACAATTGGCCTAAGTGCCTTGGTTGACTACTCACCACTGGGTGATGGTTAGCCCTACCACTCCTCTTTCCACCTCCAGGAAAATGGTTCAAAGGTGAGATGGTATCAGTACACTGGCCCATGGGCCAAAATACCATATCCAACCATCTCTTCACCTGCCCCATCAGGGCCTAATAATTTAACCCAATCTTTTTGAGTTCAAGCACTGATCTTTGATGAACTAACTTAGTCTTAGCAAAGGCAACAGCCGTCACAACGCCAACAAAACTCTACCCAATTCTTCAGGAAGGAGCACCAGATAATTAGGGCAAGACAGTAGCACGGTGACTAGCATGGTTGCTTCACAGCTCCAAGATCCCAGGTTCGATTCCCGGCTTGGGTCACTGTCTGTGCGGAGTCTGCACGTTCTCCCCGTGTTTGCGTGGGTTTCCTCCGGGTGCTCCGGTTTCCTCCCACAGTCCAAAGATGTGCGGGTTAGGTGGATTGGCCATGATAAATTGCCCCTTAGTGTCTAAAAAGGTTAAGTGTGGTTCTTGGGTTACAGGGTTAGGGTGGAGGCGTGGGCTTGAGTAGGGTTCTCTTTCCAAGAGCCGGTGCAGACTCGATGGGTTCCTTCTGCACTGTAAATTTTATGATTCTATAATGGGGGAATTTAGGAAAGAAATGTTACAACTTCACCAAAGCATATTATCTGGTTATTTTCTCACTGCTGGGAGGTCGGAATTGGACTCGGTGACCGTGGGTTGAATTGCTCGAACATTCCTGCGAGGCTGGCTGAAGCGATATGAATTGGAAGGCTGAGCTGCTCGACAACAGGCAGTATAGTGGCCAAGTCTTCCACATCGTAGGCATTGTCGATATTTTGCGGGGCATTGCTGCTTTAAATGGGCGGAGCCACAGTTGCCGCACGTCGTGGTGTCAGCACGTTCGCTACGCCACCGCGCATGCACGGTGCGGTCATGCGTGGTGCGCGCCTGCGCATTACGTTCCTCCACATCGCAGTTCCCTCGTTTGGTGCGTACAAGCGCGGGAGTCCGCGAAAAGCGCGCGAAATGGCCGCCCTCATCGAGGCTGAGGCCCTGGAGGTGCTCAATCACTTGGACCCGTTCCGCCTCCTGGGGCCCTTGCCGCACCGTTCCAGCCGCTTGTATATGGGAGTACCGACTGGTGGCATTTTCATGTAGGACACAGGTCGCTAGGGTGAGTTGCTTTACGATACTAGCTTTAACTAAAGACCTTTGCCTTGTCCTAACCAGTTGATGCACTCAGCACATGGTGAATGTCTGTGTTGCAGGCTGTGAGCTCTGTGCTCCTAGCTAGCTGCTACTCGAATGAGCGGGAACTCTGATGCCCCCTGTCTTTATAGTGTGTGCGCTCTCACCGGTGATTGGCTGTGGTGTTGTGTGTGTTGATTGGTCCCACTGTGTGTCCATCAGTGTGTGTCTGCACCATGATATACTGGTGTATATTATGACAATGGGACCTTGCTGTGTATTTCCCTATATTTCCCTACAGAACAGCAGTGACTGCACTTCATAAGTGCCTCATGAGCTGTGAAATGCTTTGGGAGGTCCTGAGGTACTGATGGACTCTCTGTAAACGCAAATCCTTTATTTCATTAGTAAGTAAGTCTCATCCTGCTGATTAAACAGAGATTTTGTACAGTTACACAGTGGCCAACCCTCAGTCTGTGCTACTCGCACATTGGAAAATAAACTTTAGGACAGATTTTCCTTCTGTTTATTTTGGAAAAGTTCAAATTATCGGCACAATAAAAATAAAGCTGTTAAATAATAATAAGCACTGCGAAAACTGCAGCCTTTGCTGTCTGAATCCCAGGGCAGAGTATGGAAAGAATGTGTGAAAATGTAAGCAAAGACTCTGTTTTTGTCTATAATATACGTAAATACATAAAATTAAGATATCAATGCAGCCTATGTGTTGAGCCAGCTCGTAAACGGTGCTCTGATCATTAGCATTCAGGGCAGCAGTAAGAGACAAAGGATTTATTTAGATTAAACTTGTATCCTAAAGTTAGACTGTTTTAATAAGAGGCTGAATGATTTCCTGCTGTCCGCATGGGGTTATGAAACCCCTGCATTCTCCCAACACATCCTCCAGATCAGGGGTGTATGGTTGTTACCTGCTGTCTGTTAGAATTTACCAGTCCTCTGCTCTCACTGCCACCCCAGAATTCTTGTTCCACTTCTGGAGGAGTATCCTGAGGTCACATAAGAGCAGGCAATCAAATTCACCAGGCTATTCAACTGTAGGCGGTTCGACAGTCAAATCTGATCATGCTCCTCAATGCCCACATGTGGGCACTTTCCAGTAGGTAATCACCAAATAGCGAATAAGAACAGGAACCTCTGCCTGATCAACACCACGCCCCCGCAGCCACTCGGCCCGCGTCCACCCCAACCCCTCTCCCGACCCTACCCCTCACCATCGCCTTAGCCCAAGGGCATTGAATCCAAGTATGTTGACGCAACAAGAGCGGGCTCAGTATAGACTTGAACAGTGACTAACTTGTGTGAGACTCCCAGGTTAGGTAAAGTTGAAAATTGCACTGAAAGTCATTAGTCGGAGCAATGTGCCCGGTGATATATACAGAATAAAATTGTGGTGTCAGTTTTCCTCATTTAAAAATGAAGCTGGAATGTTTTCCCATTCCTGGTCATGTTTAGCACCTGTCAATCAAAGCGACTGGTGTTCCTGAGTTTCCCGAATTGGGATCCACGTTCTTTCGGTCACAAAGGTGACAGCATTAACATCATGTCACAGCTGATACACCGGTAACGTTCCAGCCTGTAATGTCAAAATGAAAAGGCACCAGAAATCGCTGCGCACTTTCTGTACTGCCAGGCGAAGCAAGCAAAAGGCAGAATGACCTATTTGGATTAAGTTCAGCACCAGGGCTGCCAGCTCCTGGAAGACTGGACGGGCAGACGTTGCATCAGAATTTTCATTGCACAATAATGGTCTGAACAGCACGGGAGGCAGACAAGGGGGAGCACTGGGATAATCGAGACTGAAGTGACAGAAACATGAATGACTGGCAGGTTTCTGACAGGCTCAGATGGCATTAGGCCACTTATATCCAATTCTCCCAGGTCAGCTTAATCACATCATTTCCCACGCGGATGTGGGCTGATCTGACGCAAAGGCTAGCACTGGGAGAGGAAAATAGTCAAGGAGGTGAATTCAAAGGAATGGCGGGGGGGGTGGGGGGTGGGGGGGGGGGGGGGGGGGCCTGGTTGGGTGTAATTAAAGTGAGACCACAACAGGGAGACAGACATTCGGGGAACCTCGAAAAACATCGCAATTCATCTTCAACCATTTCCGAGCCTAAAGGTAATGGTGGATTTGAATGGTCGGGCAGAATGATGGTAAGGAAAAAGGCACATGCCTGCAGCCAAATGAATCATCAGACATACAGCCGACCCTGTCCCCAGATGGCTGTTGGAATGCCGTGGGTTTGCATGAGATGGGTGCCTGTCGGGAGGTGCAGCCATATTTCAGTTGGTAATCATGTTTACCATCCCAATGCTGCAGGACAGCTGCACAGTTTCTTACAAACGAAGTACACCACAGCTACCCGGGCTGTTTAGCACAGGGCTAAATCGCTGGCTTTGAAAGCAGGCCAGCAGCACGGTTCAATTCCGGTAACATCCTCCCCGAACAGGCGCCGGAATGTGGCGACTAGGGGCTTTTCACAGTTGTCATGATATTCAAACACACACATCATGATAGACACACCACAGATAAATCAGAACACACAACACCACAACCAATCACAGACAAAGACAGGGACAGTATAAAAGGACAAACACGACACCTGGTGGGCAGTAGATCTGGGGACAAGGACAACGACAAGACCTGTTTTAACATCACAGACAGGGAGACCCACGTGCAGAGTATCAAGACAAAACTGTAGATAGTAAGTTTGAATAAAACAGCGTTGTACCAAATACAACTGTGTTGGCTCATCTGTGTGTCAGAACGCCCAACACCACATGGTACAGGAGTGGATCGATACCTGCCGACTAACCTGCCATTCTGGACATGGACCTCACCAATAAACCGCAGCCGTTGCAAGTCGCGGGGAACCTTGGCACCAATTGGAAGCTCTTCAAGCAGCGATTCGACCTGTACATCCGAGCCAACGAGAAACAGAGTGCCTCGGACGAAACAAAGATTGCAATTCTCCTCTCCTACGCAGGTCAGCACGCCATCGATGTCTTCAACTCACTGGTGTTCGAAGAAGGTGAAAACCAATCCAAGTATGACACAGTCATCCTCAAGCTAGACCAGCACTTTAATGTTGAAGTGAATGAAAGTTTTGAAAGATATCTCTTTCAGCAACGCCTGCAAGGTAAGGAGGAGCTTTTTCAACCCTTTCTGACGCACCTCCGAATTCTAGCGTAGTCCTGCGGTTACGGCAACACCTCAGAGTCCATGATCAGGGACCAGATTGTTTTTGGCATTGCCTCCAGTGGCCTACGCCAGCAGCTTCTTAAAATCAAAAGCCTCACCTTAGCGTCTGCAGTGGAAGTCTGTGTCCTCCACGAGAATTCAACCAGCCGTTTTCAGGCGTCCGAATTGGCACGGAGGGGGTCCCCAGCCGTCGAATCGGCAAGCCAGGCCGCCCACGACGCCGAATGCATCCAGGCCATCGATTATCTCCCGACCCGCGGCCCCGACGAGAGCGGCAGCTTCCCGCGCTTTCCGCGGTCTCCCGCGCTTGTGCGCGCCAAAACCAACGGCAACATCGAGGGATGCACCGTGCAGGCGCGCCCAATGCAAGATCGCACTGCGCATGCGCAGTGGCGCAACGAACGCCGTGACGTCATGACGTGCGGCAACTGTGGAGCTGTACACTTAAAAGGGCAATGTTCTGCTAAAAACCGACAGTGCCTCAGATGTGGCAAGATGGGCCACTATGCTGCCTACTGTCGTGCGGCTCAACCCATGGATCCGACACATCTCCGACAACCTCGCAGACACGTCAGGACCGTCCAGCCCACGCATCAAGACTTCCAGCTAAATGATGCAGATGACCAGGATGCCTTCCGGGTTTCCGTCATCGATGTAAACAGGGTCAACACCATCAATCCGGCCGATGAGTGGAGTGCCACCCTAACGGTCAACCGATCGCACGTCACCTTCCGTCTGGACACCGGCGCATCCGCCAACCTGATTGCATATTCTGAATTCCAGGCCATGAAGGTCAAACCACCCATTACCCCATCCCGGCTCAAGATGGTTGATTATAACGGGAACGTCATCCAGTCCATGGGTTCTTGCCAGCTACAGGTAACTCACAAAACGCACACAGCCACACTCCCCTTCGAAGTTGTTGGCTCATCAAAAGATTTGTTACTGGGCGCACAGGCGTGTAAGGTCCTTCACCTGGTACAGCGCATTATGTCTCTCTCTCCAGATGACATATCCGACTTCCCGGATGCTGAGTTCCACGCAAATCTCCATTCCCTCCTTGCTCACAACCAGGAGGTATTTGAAGGCATGGGGACATTGCCATACACGTACAAGATTCGACTTAAACCGGACGCCATCCCGGTCGTTCACGCACCTCGCAGGGTTCCTGCGCCACTCAAAGACCGCCTCAAGTTGCAGCTGCAGGCTCTTCAGGACCAAGGGGTCCTATCCAGGGTCACGGAGCCCACGCCATGGGTCAGCTCCATGGTCTATGTAAAAAAGCCCTCTGGCGAGCTCCGCATATGCATAGATCCTAAAGATCTAAATAACAACATTATGCGGGAACACTATCCCATCCCGAAACAAGAGGAAATCACCAGCGAGATGGCCCAAGCCAAAATATTTACCAAACTGGATGCGTCCAAAGGATTTTGGCAGATCCAATTGGACCCGGCCAGCCGAAGGCTATGCACGTTTAACACCCCTTTCGGCAGATTCTGCTACAACCGGATGCCATTTGGCATCATCTTGGCATCTGAGGTTTTCCACCGAATCATGGAGCAGATGATGGAAGGCATCGAAGGGGTGCGTGTATATGTGGACGATATCATCATTTGGTCCACCACTCCGCAGGAGCTCATGCATCGTCTACGACGCGTCTTCGCCCGCATACGACAAAATGGCCTGCGTCTCAACCGCGCCAAGTGTGCCTTTGGTCAGACTGAGCTGAAGTTCCTCGGGGACCACATCTCACAATCAGGGGTCCGTCCCGATGCAGACAAAATTAGCACCATCACAGCCATGCCACGGCCGGCTGACAAGAAGGCTGTCCTAAGATTCTTGGGCATGGTCAACTTCCTTGGGAAGTTCATTCCCAACCTTGCTTCTCATACAACGGCTCTGCGCCATTTCGTGAAGAAATCAACAGAATTCCAATGGCAACAATTGCACCAGCTGGAATGGGAGGAGCTCAAGCACAAACTGGTCACGGCACCAGTGCTGGCGTTCTTTGACACGGCTCGCCCCACAAAAATCTCAACGGATGCCAGCCAATCCGGCATTGGAGCAGTGCTCTTGCAGAAAGATAGCACGTCGTCATGGGCCCCGGTTGCATATGCCTCACGAGCCATGACCCCTACGGAACAGCGCTACGCGCAAATAGAAAAAGAATGCCTGAGCTTGTTAACTGGATTGGACAAGTTCCACGACTATGTGTATGATCTTCCACGATTCACGGTCGAAACTGACCACCACCCCCTGGTCAACATAATAAACAAGGACCTGAACGACATGACCCCTCGCCTCCAGCGCATCTTACTTAAACTGAGGAGGTATGATTTCGAACTGATCTACACTCCGGGGAAGGGTCTCATCGTGGCGGACACGCTCTCCCGAGCAGTGAGCACACCACTAGATGCGGAGGGGTTCGTATGTCAAATTGAGGCACACGTGACTCTGACAGCAGCAAATCTGCCGGCTGACGACCCAAGTCTGGCCCGCATACGCGCAGAGACAGCGACTGACCCCCTTCTACAGCGAGTGATGCGCCACATGGCGGAAGGGTGGCTCAAAGGGCAGTGCCCGCAGTTTTATCATGTGCGAGATGACCTTACCAACATTGACGGTGTCCTTATGAAGTTAGACAGGATTGTCATTCCGCACAGCATGCGCCAGATGATTCTTAATCAACTACACAAAGGCCACTTGGGAGTCGAGAAATGCAGACGGAGGGCCCGAGAGGCGGTATATTGGCCGGGTATTAATGAAGACATAGCCAACATGGTGCTCAATTGCACAACCTGTCAGAGGTTTCAGCCGGCGCAACCTCCGGAGACGCTTCTACCACATGAGATGGTGACGTCCCCCTGGGCGAAGGTGGGTGTTGACCTATTTCACGCGCTCGGCAGAGATTACATCATTATTATAGATTACTTTTCCAATTACCCGGAAGTCATACCTCTACACGATCTGACGTCGTCCGCAGTCATTGGGGCCTGCAAGGAAACATTTGCTCGCCATGGCATTCCAATGACTGTCATGTCGGACAATGGACCCTGTTTCGCCAGCTGTGAATGGTCGTCCTTTGCCGCAGCATATGGTTTCACTCATGTGACGTCCAGCCCTCTACATCCACAGTCGAATGGGAAGGCAGAGAAGGGCATTCACATTGCCAAGCGGCTCCTCTGCAAGGCGGCTGCTGACCGGTCGGACTTTAACCTCGCCTTGCTGGCCTATTGATCGGCCCCGCTAGCCATGGGTCTCTCGCCAGCACAGCTCCTGATGGGTCGCTCCCTCAGGATGACGGTGCCATCCATCCTGGCACCAACAACGGACCATGATACGGTTCTTCGTAAGATGCAAATGCAGCGTGATCGCCAGAAGAGTCTGTACGACACACAAGCGACGGACCTTGCCCCCCTGTCCTCCGGAGACAAAGTACGCATCCATCTACCGCATGGTGGCTGGTCAGCACCGGCCGAAGTTCTCCGACGTGTGGCTCCCCGCTCGTTCCTGATACGCATGCCGGATGGTTCAGTGCGTCGCCGCAATCGGCGCGCCCTTCGCCGACTTCCACGCTCGCAGCCACACTGTACACACACGCCGGATCGTCAACAGGCTTCCGAGGATGACTTTGTGGAGCTGCCGCAGATCACGCCCTCTCCATCGCCACCCATGGCCATGCTTGCACATCAGCCGGTGGTTCTTGACCCACCCTTGAGGCGGTCAACCCGAATTCGTCGCACACCCACTAGACTGGACTTATAACACTGTTCATACGTTTAAAAAGTTAAACACTACTGTATTATAACCTGTTGTTGTTTATCGTTCCAGATATCGTTTGACCGGACCACTATTCAAAGTTTTTTTATCGCATTCATGTTTTGTTATGGTACAACCTCATTAGCATGACGCACCCAACATCGCCCCATGTAAATAGTTACGTCATATGCACATGCTGTACACAACACACACACACACTCTTAGATGCACTCACAACACGATTATATTTATAACCACGTAGGCACATATCTTTATAAAAAGGGGGGATGTCATGATATTCAAACACACACATCATGATAGACACCACCACAGACAAATCAGAACACACAACACCAATCACAGACAAAGACAGGGACAGTATAAAAGGACAAACACGACACCTGGTGGGCAGTAGATCTGGGGACAAGGACAACGACAAGACCTGTTTTAACATCACAGACAGGGAGACCCACGTGCAGAGTATCAAGACAAAACTGTAGATAGTAAGTTTGAATAAAACAGCGTTGTACCAAATACAACTGTGTTGGCTCATCTGTGTGTCAGAACGCCCAACACCACAACAGTAACTTCATTGAAGCCTACTTGTGACAAGCGATTTTCATTTCATTCCTTCCAGTTTTTTCTTTTTTTAAAATAAATTTAGAGTACCCAATTTAACGTGGCCAATCCACCTACCCTGCACATCTTTGGGTTGTGGGGGCGAAACCCACGCTAACACGGGGAGAATGTGCAAACTCGACACGGACAGTGACCCAGAGCCAGAATCGAACCTGGGATCTCAGTGCCGTGAGGCAGCAATGCTAACCACTATGCCACCGTGCTGCCCTTACTGCCTCCTAAGAGCCACTAAATATACAGATGGCTCAGATCCAGAGGAGGCAAGTTGCCCACAGCTGTGGCCGGTAAAGGGATGTCAGGGCATGAAGAATAATTGATGACATCTTTGGAGTGGCAGAAAGTTAGACACCAGGGGGCCATGAGGTCCCAAAGCACCTCACCACTCATGAAAGGCAGTGACTGCTGTAATATTGAACACACAGCAGTCAGCCTCCACAAACAGAGAGGTAACATGGCCTGATAATCTGCTTTAGTGATGTTGGGTGAGCGATACATTGCACATTGCTTTTCATCAAAATACTAAAATAGTTTTTTTTACATCGACCTGCGAGGCAGTAAGCACCTTAGTTTTAATATCTCTTCCAAAAGACAGCATCTCCAATTGTACAGCACTCCCTCAGTATTGCACTGGTGCATCAGCCCAGATATTGTCAACAAGTCTCCACGGTTCAGACTTGAACCCACAACTGTCTGACTCCGAGGACAGACAGTTCCTTCTGAGACACAACTGGATCACTCTGTCATGGTATACTTTGTAAGGGTATATTTACGAGGGGAAAAATTGGATAGGCCCCAAAAGCAGGCATGAGAATCGTGATGGGGAATTAACCAACTCCCATTCTGTCACAAACATTGTTCTCCCTGCTCGATACCGTGACTGCAACATTCAAACAACACAATGTTCACAATTAAGTGGCTGTCCCTACGCCCCAGCAGAAGTCCACGTTTGAGCCAGGCTTTCACCACTTGAAGCCAACCCGCACTCGTTACAACCAGAGGCACATTCTGGCTGCTCCAGGTGTTGTAAGTGGTCGGGGAAGGACGTCCGCGCAGAATGAATTCTGAATAAAGTCACACCAGGATCAAGATTCTATGATCAGGCATTGGAGGCCTTATAACAAAATACCAGGAGCCAGAAGGCCCTCCAAACATATCCTGCAAAGATATGCAGGCAAATATCTATCACAGCCAATCTAGCATTGAGGACCAGGATACATTGCTGGAAGAAGTTTAATGACCCCACACGAGTGGCCAAGGTCAGAAAACACCTCTTCAAATGTAATATCCTACTAACAGCACCTCAAGCCTTAAACACTGCTCAATTCACTGTACACCCTTCAACCATCCTCCAACAATCTCTATCAATCAGGGCTCTTACCTAATATTCATGGCTTTGTCTCTCATCAAGGTGGGATGTGCATGTGGTGAGTCAATGTGTTTAGTAACTGAGGAAGCCAGCAGTAGTGGAACAAGGATTTATTTTAAACTACATACAATACTCTGCCCACGGCAGTAACGTTCCACAAGCACCGTCCCCCTTGGCACAACCAGCAATTCCGGGTCCTACTTGGGCCGGCTTTTATGTGTGTGTCTAACGAGCTCCAGCTGGATGGCCGCCGCCCCCTACCTGGGAAGTTCATACTCCACAGGTCCCACGGGGAGATTGACAATGGTTTCCCCGAGGTCCTCGTGAGGGTCATGACACCCCTCCCCCCAAAGTCCGAAAGCTGCCCTTCAGCTGCCAATAGGCCTTTTGTGCCTATTCGCCCGAGGCTATGCTTCAGCTTGCAGAGGCTCTGAGTCAGGGGGGGTATATATCGATTTGTCAACTGTCTTTTCCTGGTCTCGACAACAACATCATCTTCTGCAGAGATACTTCCGTGACCATTTCCGAGCTGGAGTCATCATCCACTTGCTGAACTGGGTGTTTGGAAATAGACAGCTGGATCCTCTGGCTGAGGAGCAGTTCCCGGCATGGAGGAGGCGCCATTGCCACTGGTTGGGCATCATGTAACGTGGCTCCTGCTTCTTGAGGTGGTCCAAATGTCTTTGCTGAACTCTCCCCTGAAGCACCAAGAGATTGATTAAGAAGGGGAAAATACAATACGAAAGTAAGCTTGCAGGGAACATAAAAATTAAGAGTTTCTACAGATAAGTGAAGAGAAAGAGATTGGTAAAGACAAATGTTGGCCCCCGACAGACAGAAACAAGGGGATGTATAATAAGGGACAAAGAAATGGCTGCGCAATTGAATACACACTTTGGTTCTGTCTTCACAAATGAGGACACAAATCAGATACCAGAAATGTTGGAGAATGAAAGGTTTAGTGAGAGGGAAGAACTGAAGGAGATCAATATTAGTAGAGAAATGGTGCTATGAAAATTGATGGGATTGAAGGCGGGTAAATCCCCAGAGCCTGAGAATCTGCATCCCAGAGTGCTTAAGGAGGAAAAGTGGATGCATTGGTGGTCATCTTCCAGGATTCAATAGACTCTGGAACTGTCCCTGCCGATTGGAGGGTAGCTAATGCCACTCCAATATTCAATAAGGGAGGTAGAGTGAAAACAGGGAATTATAGACCACTAAGCCTAACATCGGTAGTGGGGAAAATTCTTGAATCCATTATCAAGGACTACCTGCAGGAAGTGCTCAGGTGGTTTCCCCAAGTGGACGCCTAGCTGAAGAGGAGCAAGTATGTGTTCCGATGGGCAGCATGGTGGTGCAGTGGGTTAGCCCTGTTGCCTCACGGCACTGAGGTCCCAGGTTCGATCCCGGCTCTGGGTCACTGTCCGTGTGGAGTTTGCACATTCTCCCCGTGTTTGCGTGGGTTTCGCCCCCGCAACCCAAAATGCTGTGCAGGCTAGGTGGATTGGCCACGCTAAATTGCCACTTAATTGAAAAATTAATTGGGTACTCTAAATTTCTAAAAAGAAATTTAAAAAAAATAAAGTATGTGTTCCGAGCTAGAGCGGTAACTTACTAATGATACAGGCTGTATAGTGATCTCCGTATGTGTTAATATATGTTCAGTTAATGTAAAGTAAGTGCAGACAAATGATCACTTACTAACAGGACCTATAAAAAGGAGTTTCCCGCTCTTTCTTAGTGTGTGTGAGTTACTGTGGGTAGAGAGCAGCTAGAGTGAAGACGTGATTAGATCAGAGTGCAGGCTATTATAATTATAAGTGTTAATTTAATATAAACTTACTTACTTGTTTTACTAGTTTAGTATTGAAGTGAAAGAACTCACTAGTTTATTATATATTACTCAGAAAACATTTTGTCATCATCTGAAAACCTTTGACTATTTCGCATCAGAATTCAAAACAACTCGGCAAGACAAAAGAGTAATACTTATATTATAATTTAGTAATATAACAGGCTGGACAGGGGTGGTCTATACCCAGTGGAAAATAATGTTCAGCTCATAAAAGGGGCCCCAACCTGGAAGAACACCATTGAACTCCGGTCATTTTAAAGCCTGATAAATTATTGTGGAAAGTTCATCGCTGGAAAATCGCCAGGGCAGATGAGACCCTAAACGGGAGGTGGGTGTATTCAAATAACTCTCTATGGCTGTTTTTGGTCATAGATTTTCTGGACCCTTTGTCTAGATCCACTTGTAAATAGGCGTGGCTCATGTCGAGTTTCAAAGAAGAACACCCTCCGGTCAGTTTTGTGTATGAAACCTTCACTCTGGGCATCAGGTACTGGAACACTTCATTTGCCCGAGATGTCATACAGATTCCCGGCACCCATCCCAAAAACTTGCTGCCAGCTGACACGGAGGACTCACAGCCAGTCACGCCCCGCAAATTGGGCCCTGGTCCCCGGATCACAAGCAATGGAAGCCAGACAGGCTGTTGCCCGTGTGTTACTGTTATAACCTGCCTGCTTACCACTGGCTGGGGACTAATGGCAATCCCACAATCCTTTGGGAGTATGAGCTTCCCCAATGAGGGGGGTGGAGAAATCATTAGCAGATTCCCTGCATGCATAAAGCTGGCCAGTTTGGAACCGGCTAGAGGAGAGTGAGCAGCAAGGAGTTGCTGCTGCTGTTGTATATATATGTTATTGTAAATAAATGTTATTTCTTTCTGTCCTTCGACTCGTGCTGGATTCTTCGTGGCCCTCACAAAACTGGCGACGAGGGTTAAAGGGTTTAGCTGTTTACACTGCTGAAGCCACCTCCATGGATTTTTGTTGGATACAGGTTGGAAGTTGTTTTCTATTACACAATGCCTCTGTACGGAGAGTTTGGATGTTTTTGATGCTGCGCTGGAAAGCTGGTACCAGTACGCACAACGGGTGCGTTACTATTTCCGTGCAAATAACATCACCAAAAACGAGCGCCAAGTGGTCATATTGCTCACCACCTGCGGCCCGCATACATTTGGGGTGATTAGGAGCCTTAATTACCCAGCTGCGCCAGATACCAAAACGTTTGATGAACTTGTGAACTTAGTGGGGCAACATTATAACCCAACCCCGTCCACGATAGTCCAGCATTACTGGTTTAATACCGCTGAGAGGACCCCAGGAGAATCCCTTGCCGATTTTCACTCCAGGCTACGCAGGATTGCGGAGTACTGTGACTATGGTGAGACCTTGTCAGAAATGTTATGCGACCGTTTGGTTTGCGGTATTAACAATGCGGCCACCCAGAGAAAGTTGTTAGCTGAACCAACATTGACTTTTCAGCAGGCCATTCAAACAGTATTGTCCCGAGAGAGCGCAGAACGGGGAGTACAGGAGCTACAGGGAATGGAGGTGCATGCCTTGGGGCGCAACCCCTTCCGTCCAAAAGCGTCCCCCCGCACCCCTGTGGTACCTTGGGTGAGGCGACGTCCGGATCGACGCCAGTGGCCGTCGGACATTCCTCCCCGAAGTGAGCCTTCCCCAGAACCAATGGATGAGGAGCCATGTCCCTGTCAGACTTGTGGGCGCCGACCCCGCCGCAGACGCCGGTCCTGGGGGCACCAGAGGCGCCGTCATTCTGACAGAAATTGGGGCCAGCCCAGGGGCCATTTGGGTGAACCTGCGGCGACTACTCCTGAGGACGTGGAGACGGAGGATGACTGCCTGCAGCTGCATTGTGTGGCAGCTCCCCGTGTGGCCCCCATTAAGGTGACAGTACAGGTCAATGGTCACCCGCTTGAGATGGAGTTGGGCACTGGCGCAGCGGTCTCCGTGATCGCCCAGAGGACATTCGGCTGCATCAAGCAGGGTATACTATACGGGGGAACCACTGGACATTACAGGAACTACAATGACCCCTGTTGTTTATGGACGCCAGGCGGGGCGTTTCCCACTTATCATGGTGCGCAGCCACGGGCCCAGCCTGTTGGATCGGGACTGGTTGCACCATTTGCGGCTGCAATGGCAGCACATCCTCCAAACAGTTTCTGGAGGGTTGGCTGAGGTGCTAGGACGATACCCAAGTGTATTCCAGCCTGGTTTGGGGAAACTAAAAGGGGCCGTAGCCCGTATCCAAATCGAACCAGGAGCCACGCGCGGTATTTCCGGGCGCGCCTGGTGCCTTACGCCTTGCTCGAGAAGGTAGAATGGGAGCTCACTCGTTTGGAGACTTTGGGTATTATCAGGCCCGTCCGTTTCGCTGACTGGGCAGCACAATTGTACCTGTAACGAAGCCTAATGCCACAGTTCGCTTGTGCGGCGACTATAAACTTACAGTGAATACGGCTTCCCGGCTCGACCGATATCCAATGCCTCGCATAGAGGATCTCTACACGAAGCTTGCAGGCGGACTCTCGTTCACAAAATTAGATATAAGTCACGCCTACCTACAGTTGGAGCTGGACCCTGCCTCCCAGCCATATGTAACGATTAATACACACCGGGGCCTGTATGAATATCCACGGTTGCCCTTTGGGGTATCCTCTGCCTGCGCAATTTTTCAACGTGTTATGGAGGGCATTTTGAGAGGTTTACCGCGTGTCGCTGTCTACTTAGACGATGTTTTGATTACAGGGACGTCGGAGCAGGAATATTTGGAAAATTTGGAGGCTGTCCTCAGACACTTTTCAGAGGCTGGAGTCCGTTTACGTCGCACAAAGTGCGTCTTTCAGGCGAAGGAAGTAATCTACCTAGGTTATCGGGGGACCGCGAAGGTTTGCACCCCGTCGCAGAGAAGGTGCGTGCAATTCAACAGGCCCCCGCCCCGACTGACACTTCGCATCTTCGTTTTTTCTCGGCCTCGTAAACTATTACGGGAAGTTCCTCCCCAATCTGGCAACTACGCTGACCCCGTTGCACCTTCTGCTAAAGAAAAATCACACCTGGGTTTGGGGTCAGCCGCAAGAAACCGCTTTCCGGCGGGTAAAACAACAATTGTCGTTGTCTGGATTACTAACCCACTATGATCCTAGAAAGCCTTTGCTCATCACATGTGATGCATCCCCGTATGGTATTGGGGCCGTCCTGTCCCACAAGATGGAGAACGGGGCTGAGCGGCCGATAGCTTTCGCCTCCCGCACATTGACTGCAGCAGAAATAAAGTACGCGCAGATCGAGAAGGAGGGCCTGGCAGTGGTCTTTGCGGTGAAACGCTTTCACCAGTACGTGTATGACCGCCACTTCACTATCGTGACTGATCATAAGCCTCTGCTGGGACTTTTCCGAGAGGATAAGCCAATACCGCCCATTGCTTCCGCACGGATCCAGCGCTGGGCTTTGTTGCTCGCTGCCTACGAGTATTCTCTGGAGCACAAACCAGAACTCAGATAGCGAATGCCGACGCACTGAGCCGATTGCCTTTATCGACCGGCCCCATGTCGACCCCCACGACCGGTGAGGTGGTTGCAACCCTACATTTTATGGACACCTTGCCTGTCACGGCATCACAGATCCGTGAGTGGACTCAGACAGAGCCAGTCCTGTCAAAGGTTTGGCACATAGTCCTGTATGGTGGGCAGCATAGACAGCTCCCAGGCAAGTTGCGGGCATCTTCCTCCAAGCTGACAGAATTTAGTGTGGACGACGGTCTCCTCTTGTGGGGGACGCGTGTGATTGTCCCGGAAGAAGGGCAGGAGCTGATACTAAGAGACTTGCACAATGGGCATCCGGGAGAGACCAAAATGAAAATGTTGGCCCGGAGTTGTGTCTGGTGGCCAGGCCTCGACACCGACATTGAGAAAGTGGCCCAAAACTGCTCCATTTGCCAGGAGCATCAGAAGCTTCCGACGGCCGTGCCCCTACATCACTGGGAATGGCCAGGGCGGCCTTGGGCGCGCTTGCATGCGGATTTCGCCGGCCCTTTTCAAGGATCCATGTTCCTTCTATTAATCGATGCCCAGTCTAAATGGTGCATAAGATGGTAGGCACAATGTCCTGCGCAGCAATCGAGAAGATGCGTTTGTCTTTCAGTACGCATGGCCTCCCCGAGGTGCTGGTCACGGATAACGGCACTCCGTTCACAAGTGAGGAGTTTGCGAGGTTCATGAAGATGAACGACATATGCCATATCCGCACCGCCCCTTACCACCCGGCTTCAAATGGGTTGGCGGAGCACGCAGTGCTGACATTCAAATGAGGCCTAAAGAAGCAGTCTTCCAGGTCAATGGACACGAGACTGGCTTGTTTTTTGTTTTCATATAGAACCAGCCCACATGTGGTGACTGGGGTAGCTCCCGCGGAACTCCTAATGGGCCGGAGACTTCGCACCTGCCTTAGCACGGTTTTCCCAGACATTGGCGCAAAAGTACGGCGCACACAAGAACGGCAGGGACATGTTTTTTCTCGGCATCGGCCGATTCGGCACTTTGTGCCCGGTGACCCAGTGTTCATTCGGAATTTTGCTGGTGGTGCCCAGTGGGTCCCTGGCGTAATCTTTCGCAAAACGGGCCCTATCTCTTACCTGGTGCAAGTCCAGGGTCGTCTCCAGCGCAAGCATGTAGACCACGTTCAGTCCAGAAGACCATCCCTTCCAAAGATTCTCCGCCCCCGGAGTTCATTTCTACAGCCACAGAGACCAGACAAAGTAGAAAGTATTCCTCACAATCTTCCTCTGGTGCCGCACTCAAAGCCTGCGCAGGTCGTTGCAGAACCGCGTGGAGATAGAGACGCCGAGATGACAAAGGCAGCGGACTCCAACTCCGAGATGGAGACACAGGACGCTTCAGAGGGCGAATCCTCGGGCCCACGGGCCGTGGATGTACACCGTTATGCCGTTCATCACGGAAGCGCCGTTCTCCATCTCGTTACACGCCGCCCAATCCAGCGCCTCGTGCAAATGGTGTTCGGCCTGCGGTAAAACGAGCCCGACGCCCTCCTTCGCCAGGGATTCCTTGGACTTTGGGGGGGAGGGATGTTATAACCTGTCTGCTTACCACTGGCTGGGGACGAATGGCAATCCCACAATCCTTTGGGAGTATGAGCTTCCTCAATGAGGGGGGCGGAGAAATCATTAGCAGATTCCCTGCATAAATAAAGCTGGCCAGTTTGGAACAGGCTAGAGGAGAGTGAGCAGCAAGGAGTTGCTACTGCTGTTGTATATTGTAAATAAATGTTATTTCTTTCTATCCTTCGACTCGTGCTGGATTCTTCATGGCCCGCACAAAAGTTACCGGAGTTACAATAGTATCCACGATGCTCAGTGGCTCGCAAGTATAGGTTGCTGATCTCGCCTTGGTATCACGTAATGTCAACGGCATGATTCCTACACAAAGTCGTCAAAACGTCTGATGATCCACAATGGAGATGGCAGCCCCCGTGTCCATTTCCATCATTACAGGATGACTATTAACTTGTAATATGACCTGGATCGGTGCTATCTTCAGGGCTGTGAAGCAGTTCAACTGCATCAAACTGTCCTCCTCATCTGGGGGGGGGGGGGGGAGGGGGGGCGGACGGGGGGGGGGGGGGGGAGAGGGGGACCGGGGGGAGGGGGGCGGACGGGGGGGGAGGGGGGGCGGACGGGGGGGAGGGGGGGCGGGGGGGAGAGGGGGGCGGGGGGCGGGGGAGGGGGGCGGAGGGGGGGCGGGGGGGTGGCGGGGGGGCGGAGGGGGGGAGGAGGGTGGAGGGGGCGGCGGAGGGGGGCGGGGGGGCGGGGGGGTGGAGGGGGAGGGGGGCAGGGGGAGGGGGGCAGGGGGAGGGGGGGCGGAGGGGGGAGGGGGGGCGGGGGGAGGGGGGGCTACATGCAAAATAATGATTGGGTTAGGGTTAGGGTTAGGGTTAGGGTTAGGAGCCCATTGAGTCTGCACCGGCTCTTGGAAAGAGCACCCTACCCAAAGTCAACACCTCCACCCAACACTAAGGGCAATTTTGGACACTAAGGGCAATTTATCATGGCCAATCCACCTAACCTACATATCTTTGGACTGTGGGAGGAATCCGGAGCACCCGGAGGAAACCCACGCACACACGGGGAGGATGTTCAGACTCCGCACAGACACTGACCCAAGCCAGAATCGAACCTGGGACCCTGGAGCTGTGAAGCAATTGTACTATCCACAATGCTACCGTGCTGCCCTTAATAACAAATAAATCTACACTATATCATTTTACCGTAATCCATGTACCTATCCAATAGCTGCTTGAAGGTCCCTAATGTTTCCGACTCAACTACTTCCACAGGCAGTGCATTCCATGCCCCCACTACTCTCTGGGTAAAGAACCTACCTCTGACATCCCCATCTTCCACCATTCACCTTAAATTGATGTCCCCTTGTAATGGTTTGTTCCACCCGGGGAAAAAGTCTCTGACTGTCTACTCTATCTATTCCCCTGATCATCTTATAAACGTCTATCAAGTCGCCCCGCATCCTTCTCCGTTCTAATGAGAAAAAGCCTAGCACCCTCAACCTTTCCTTGTAAGACCTACTCTCCATTCCAGGCAACATCCTGGTAAATCTCCTTTGCACCTTTTCCAAAGCTTCCACATCCTTCCTAAAATGAGGCGACCAGAACTGTACACAGTACTCCAAATGTGGCCTTACCAAAGTTTTGTACAGCTGCATCATCACCTCACGGCTCTTAAATTCAATCCCTCTGTTAATGAACGCTAGCACACCTTAGGCCTTCTTCACAGCTCTATCCACTTGAGTGGCAACTTTCAAAGATGTATGAACATAGACCCCAAGATCTCTCTGCTCATCCACATTGCCAAGAACTCTACCGTTAACCCTGTATTCCGCATTCATATTTGTCCTTCCAAAATGGACAACCTCACACTTTCCAGGGTTAAACTCCATCTGCCATTTCTCAGCCCAGCTCTGCATCCTATCCATGTCTCTTTGCAGCCGACAACAGCCCTCCTCACTATCCACAACTCCACCACTCTTCGTATCGTCTGCAAATTTATTGACTCACCCTTCAACTCCCTCATCCAAGTCATTAATGAAAATCACAAACAGCAGAGGACCCAGAACTGATCCCTGCGGTACGCCACTGGTAACCGGGATCCAGGCTGAATATTTGCCATCCAGCACGACTCTCTGACTTCTATCGGTTAGCCAGTTCGTTATCCAACTGGTCAAATTTCCCACTATCCCATGCCTCCTTACTTTCTGCAGAAGCCTACCATGGGGAACCTTATCAAATGCCTTACTAAAATCCATGTACACTACATCCACTGCTTTACCTTCATCCACATGCTTGGTCATCTCCTCAAAGAATTCACTAAGACTTGTAAGGCAAGACCTACCCCTCACAAATCCGTGCTGACTCTGCCTAATAAAGCAGTGTCTTTCCAGATGCTCAGAAATCCTATCCTTCAGTACCCTTTCCATGACTTTGCCTACCACCGAAGTAAGACTAACTGGCCTGTAATTGCCAGGGTTATCCCTAGTCCCTTTTTTGAACAGGGGCACGACATTCGCCACTCTCCAATCCCCTGGTACCACCCCTGTTGACAGTGAGGATGAAAAGATCATTGCCAACGGCTCTGCAATTTCATCTCTTGCTTCCCATAGAATCCTTGGATATATCCCGTCAGGCCCGGGGGACTTGTCTATCCTCAGGTTTTTCAAAATGCCCAACACATCTTCCTTCCTAACAAGTATTTCCTTGAGCTTACCAGTCTGTTTCACACTGTCCTCTCCAACAATATGGCCCCTCTCATTTGTAAATACAGAAGAAAAGTACTTGTTCAAGACCTCTCCTATCTCTTCAGACTCAATACACAATCTCCCGCTACTGTCCTTGATCGGACCTACCCTCGCTCTAGTCATTCTCATATTTCTCACATATGTGTAAAAGGCCTTGGGGTTTTCCTTGATCCTACCCACCAAAGATTGTTCATGCCCTCTCTTAGCTCTCCTAATCCCTTTCTTCAGTTCTCTCCTGGCTATCTTGTATTCCTCCAACGCCCTGTCTGAACCTTGTTTCCTCAGCCTTACATAAGTCTCCTTTTTCCTCTTAACAAGACATTCAACCTCTCTTGTCAACTATGGTTCCCTCACTCGACCATCTCTTCCCTGCCTGACAGGTTTCATACATATCAAGGACACATAGTACCTGTTCCTTGAACAAGTTCCACATTTCACTTGTGTCCTTCCCTGATAGCCTATGTTCCCAACTTATGCACTTGAATTCTTGTCTGACAACATCGTATTTACCCTTCCCCCAATTGTAAACCTTGCCCTGTTGCACGCACCTATCCCTCTCCATTACTGAAGTGAAAGTCACAGAATTGTGGTCACTATCTCCAAAATGCTCCCCCACTAACAAATCTATCACTTGCCCTGGTTCACTACCAAGTACTAAATCCAATATTGCCCCTCCTCTGGTCGGACAATCTACATACTGTGTTAGAAAAGCTTCCTGGACACACTGCACAAACACCACCCCATCCAAACTATTTGATCTAAAGAGTTTCCGCTCAATGTTTGGGAAGTTAAAGTCACCCATGACTACTACCCTGTGACTTCTGCACCTTTCCAAAATCTGTTTCCCAATCTGTTCCTCCACATCTCTGCTACTATTGGGGGGCCTATAAAAAATTCCTAACAAGGTGACTGCTCCTTTCCGATTTCTGACTTCAACCCATACTACCTCAGTAGGCTGATACTCCTCAAACTGCCTTTCTGCAGCTGTTATACTATCTCTAATTAACAATGCCACCCCCCACCTCTTTTACCACCCTCCCTAATCTTATTGAAACATCTATAACCAGGGACCTCCTACAACCATTTCTGCCCCTCTTCTATCCAGGTTTCTGTGATGGCCACCACATCATAGTCCCAAGTACCGATCCATGCCTTAAGTTCACCCACCTTATTCCTGATGCTTCTTGCGTTGAAGTATACACACTTCAACTCATCTCCGTGCCTGTAAGTACTCTCCTTTGTCAGTGTTCCCTTCCCCACTGCCTCATTACACGCTTTGGCGTCCTGAATATCGGCTACCTTAGTTGCTGGACTACAAATCCGGTTCCCATTCCCCTGCCAAATTAGTTTAAACCCTCCCGAAGAGTACTAGAAAACCTCCCTCCCAGGATATTGGTGCCCCTCTAGTTCAGATGCAACCCATCCTGCTTGTACAGGTCCCACCTTCCCCAGAATGCGCTCCAATTATCCAAATACCTGAAGCCCTCCCTCCGACACCATTCCTGCAGCCACGTGTTCAGCTGCACTCTCTCCCTATTCCTAGCCTCGCTATCACGTGGCACTGGCAACAAACCAGAGATGACAACTCTGTCTGTCCTGGCTTTTAACTTTCAGCCTAACTCCCTAAACTCGTATATTACCTCCACACCCCTTTTCCTACCTACGTCGTTGGTACCAATGTGCACCACGACTTCTGGCTGCTCCCCCTCCCCCTTAAGGATTCTGAATACACAATCCGAAACATCCCTGGCCCTGGCACCCGGGAGGCAACATACCTTCCGGGAGTCTCGCTCGCGACCACAGAATCTCCTATCTATTCCCCTAACCATTGAATCTCCTACAACTATTGCTTTTCTATTCTCCCCCTTCCCTTCTGAGCCCCAGAGCCCGACTCAGTGCCAGAGACCTGGCCGCTAGGGCCTTCCCCCGGTAGGTCATTCCCCCCCAACAGCATCCAAAACAGTATACTTGTTTTGAAGGGGAACGGCCACGAGGGATCCCTGCACTGTCTGCTTGTTTGGTTTTTTTCCCCTGACTGTAACCCAGCTATTCTTGTCCTGTACCTTGGGTGTGGTTACCTCCCTGTAACTCTTCTCCATCACCCCCTCTGCCTCCCGGATGATCCGAAGTTCATCCATCTTCAGCTCCAGTTCCCTAACACGGTCTTTGAGGAGCTGGAGTTGGGTGCACTTCCCGCAGGTATAGTCAGCGGGGACACCGGTGGTATCCCTCACCACCCACATCCTACAGGAGGAGCATGCAACTGGCCTAGCCTCCATCCCCTCTTACCTGACAGAATATAGCTGCCCTGTGGACCAACTGGATCTCCGCCCTCCGACTCTGCTCCCAGTCAGCTGCACTCTCTGTAAACCCCTGGCTCTCTTCTCACTCTTTGTGGAAATGTAGGAAACAAAATGAAAGGAGCACCTTGCTCCCTCCTCACCTAACTCCCTCAGTCACCAAACTCTCACTATAGCACTCAAATGCACCAAATTCAGCACTCAATAGGTGGGGTTACTGGGTTATGGGGATAGGGTGGAGGTGTGGGCTTAAGTAGGGTGCTCTTTAGAAGGGCCAGTGCAGCCTCTCTGGGCCGAATAGCCTCCTTCTGCACTGTAAATTCTATGATTCCATGGTCACCTATTTGGCATGAGCAATGCCATCCTCACCTTACTCTGAGGCTGCAACAATGCGTGGCAGATTTCACGAAACACTCGCTTGATAAAATGGAAATATTACACAAACTGGGTGGAATTTTCCGATATTTATTGAAAGTGTGAGTTTCAGCGGGAAAACCTGAGATAATCCTGCCACCACGCGGCTTGCCTCTGATTCGCTCTCCCCGGGAATACGTACTCCCTGTAATCAGTGGGGTGCCCATTTTAAATGCCTCCCCAGCACTTGTTCCAAGTCCAGCCTGGGGGAATGGCTGCCATGAAGACAGAACCACGATTCATGGAGAGAGCTCTCACCAAACAGCTGCACGGTGGTGAGCCAAGGCGTGACATCCTGCACCCGTGATTGGACAGGTGCCAAGCAAGCAAGGTCACTATCCCCGCCTGGGAGGCTGTGGCCGCGATAGTGAGTACCAGCTCACTCCATAAGATGACGGCGTGGATAGTGCCAGGAAAGGTGAATGACCTTGGTGCAGCCAGGTTACGCCTGCCTCCTGACGTATACCGCGACACCCCTTCACACGTCTTCACACCTCCATGTTGATCTCTCTCCCAGCCACTTTACAGGGTCCCAGCACTTGTCATGCTATCTCCCCCCCCCCCCCCCGCTCCCCCCCCCCCCCCCCCCACCCACCCACCCACACAGACACACTCCCCATGATCCCCAGTAGCTCCTCTGCTTCCCACATGGAGGGATTGTTTTATGAGCAGAGGTTAAACGTGTTGGAACTCTGCTTCTTGGAATTTTGAAGGATGAGAAGTGATCTGATTGAAACATGTAGGATTCTGAAGGGGGCTTGACAGAGTAAACGCTGAGAGGATGTTTCCCCTCATGTGGGAGCCTAGGACCAGAAGGCATAGCCTCAGAATAAAGGGGTGCCAATTAAACACTGAGATGAGGAATCCTTGTGTATATTTAAGGCTGAAATAGATAGATTTTTGGTGAGTAAGGGAATGAGGGGTTACGGAGAAAGGGCAGGAAAGTGGACGTGAGGAATGTCGATGATGCACGATCAATTACACTCAAGACAAAGTGATTTCATAACTGAAGGCTTTAACCGACTAGAACTGTTCCCCAGCAGCTTCGGTACAGAAAGTGAAGGCTGCTGGGATGGCACCAGTTCTTATACTCCACCTGTCAGGGCGGAGCTACGTATCAACAGCCAATGGTAAACTCCTAGGTTTAACCAATGGTCATCAGCCTCTTAGGTACAGCAATACCTGATAATACCACTTTCACCCCCTGTTCAAAAAGAGTCCGGCGGGGGTGGTGGCCAGTGGTAACAGTCGCCTTTAACATGGTATGATCAGCTATGGAGGTACCGTGATACCTCCTTACAGGGCTGTCGAGAATATTTACAAAGTGTTCATTCACGGTTAAAGTCACAGCGAAGCAATCAGTCGATCAGGTGGCCTGGTCGGCCTTCTGGATCGTCTGGGCTTCGGTGAGGATTCTGGTGGGGGTCCAGGTGGTTGCGACTCCGGGAGCGTGGTTTCGGCCTCCCTGGCAGCTTCGTCACCCCTAGGCGGCACTGTTGGGGCAAATGGTTGACACGGGGGGGCTCGCCTGTAGGTGACGTCGGTGGGTGGGCGGGCCTAGGCAGGAGCGGCGGGAGTACTGACCCTCCAGTGAGGTGCAGTGGGGGTCGGGGTAATAGTTCAGGTGGGCATGGGGTTCCGGTGAGCGCCAGGTCCCGGAGGGAGACTGTATCTTGCCTGCCGTCAGGGAACGCCACGTAGGCGTACTGGGGGTTGGCGTGTAGCAGGTGGACCCTCTCGACTAACGGGTCCAACTTGTGCGCCTGCACGTGCTTCCGAAGCAGGATGGGTCCGGGTGTCGCTAGCCAGGTTGGGAGCGAGGTCCCGGAGGAGGGCTTCCTTGGGAAAACAAGGAGAGTTCATGAGGTGTCTGTTTGGTAGTTGTACAGAGCAGCAACCGGATGGCGTGGAGGGCCACCGGGAGGACTTCTTGCCAGCGGGAGACTGGGAGATTCCTGGACCATAGGGACAGTAGAACAGTCTTCCAGACCGTCCGTTCTCCCTCTCCACCTGTCCGTTTCCCAAGGGATTGCAACTGGTCGTCCTGCTTGAGGCAATGCCCCTGCTGAGCAGGAATTGACGCAGTTCATCGCTCATAAAGGAGGACCCCCTATCACTGTGCATGTACGCGGGGAAACCGAACAGTGTAAAGATACCCTGGAGGGCCTTGATGACGGTGGTTGCGGTCATGTCTGGGCAGGGGATGGCGAATGGGAACCGGGAGTATTCGTCAATCACGTTCAGGAAATACGTGTTGCGGTCGGTGGAGGGGAGGGGGCCTTTGAAGTCCATGCTGAGGCGTTCAAAGAGACGGGAAGCCTTTATCAGGTGCGCCGTCTCTGGCCAGTAGAAGTGCGGTTTGCACTCCGCGCAGATTTGGCAGTCCCTGGTGACTGTCCTGACCTGCTCGATGGAGTAGGGCAGGTTGCGGGTCTTGATGAAGTGGAAGAAACCAGTGACCCCCGGGTGGCAGAGGTCCTCGTGGAGGGCTCAGAGGCGGTCCACTTGTGCAGTGGCCATTCAGTCAACCATTCGGTCCATCTCTCGCTGGAAGACCGAGACCCCATTAGTGACACCAAAGGGAACTCTTAAAAATTGATAGAGCCGCCCTTCTGCTTCGAAGGCAGTGTACTTGCGGTCACTATTACGGAGGGGTAGGCGGACTTGAGATCCACCGTGGAGAAGACCTTGTATTGCGTGACCCTGTTTACCAGGTCGGCGATATGGGGGAGAGGGTACGCATCCAGCTGCGTAAACCTGTTGATGGTCTGACTGTCGTCAATGACCATCCTATGTTTCTCCGCGGTCTTTACCACCACTACTTGAGCTCTCCAGGGACTGTTGCTAGCTTCAATGACCCCTTCCCTCAGTAGCCTTTGGACCTCTGACCTGATGAAGGTCTGGTCCTGGGCACTGTACCGTCTTCTCCTGGTGGCGACGGGTTTGCAATCAGGGGTGAGGTTCGCAAACAGGGAAGGCGGGTCGACCTTAAGGGTCTCGAGGCCGCAGACAGTAAGGGGGGGTATAGGGCCGCCGAATTTAAAGTTACATTGGAAGTCCAACCCCAGGAGTGTAGCCGCGCAGAGGTGCGGCAGGACATAAAGGCGGAAATTGTTGAATCTCCCGCCTTGGACAGTGAGGTTCGCTAGGCAGAACCCTTTTATCTCCACCAAGTGTGACCCGGAGGCCAGGGAGATCCTTTGGTTTACAGGGTGGGTAACAAGTGAACAGCGCCTTACTGTGTCGGGGTGAACAAAGCTTTCCATGCTACCAGAGTCAATCAGGCAAGACGTCTCGTGGCCTTGATGAAGACCGCCGTTGTAGCTGTTGCGAATGTCCGAGGTCGACTTTGATCCAGTGTCACCGAGGCCAGATGAAGCAGTTGCGAATTTCATAGATTATCATAGGATTTACAGTGCAGAAGGAGACCATTCGACCCATCGAGTCTGCACCGGCTCTTGGAAAGAGCACCCTACCCAAGGTCAACACCTCCACCCTATCCCCATAACCCAGTAACTCCACCCAACACTAAGGGCAATTTTGGACACTAAGGGCAATTTATCATGGCCAATCCACCTAACCTGCACATCTTTGGACTGTGGGAGGAAACCGGAGCACCCGGAGGAAACCCACGCACACACGGGGAGGATGTGCAGACTCCGCACAGACAGTGACCCAAGCCGGAATCGAACCTGGGACCCTGGAGCTGTGAAGCAATTGTGGTATCCACAAGGCTACCGTGCTGCCCACGTTCTGATTGGGCAGCGTGTAGTCGGCCGTGCTGGGGGCCTGGGGCCCCATCCAAGATGGCGTCTCCCATGGGTCGCACATGGTGGCCGGGGATGGACAAGATGGCGGCGGGGATGGACAGAATGGCGGCGCCCACCCGCCCAGCGTGGTGTCCGGGGGGCAAGATGGCTGCTCCCATGGGTCGCACGTGGCCCTAGGATAGAGGGGTGGTGGTGAGCGCTGGCCGGTCGGGACCTGAAGGGGAGGTTGCCGCGGCGGTCCGGAGTTGCTGGAGACCGCGGCCACGGCGCGGGCCTGCCAGACCCCCACAAAGTGGCCCTTCTTGCCGCACCCTTTGCAGGTGGCGGTGCGGGCCGGGCAGCGCTGGCGGGGATGATTCGCCTGCCCGCAGAAGAAACAGCGGGGCCCGGCGGCGTTAGCGGGACGTCTCGCAGCACAGGCCTGCAGGGTCAGGGGGAAGGTCTGTGGGGCTGCCGCTGCGGGGTGCCACGCAGCCCAGGGGGCCGCCGCGCGGTCGGGTGCATAGGACTGCGCGTTTTGGGAGGCTACGTCCATGGATCCTGCCAGGGCCCATGCCCCTCTAAGTCCCAGGGTGTCCTTTTCTCGGAGTCTTTGGCGGATCTCTGAGGAGTTCATACCTGCTACGAAGGCATCCCTGATTAAAAGTTCCGTGTGCTCGCTCCCCGAAACTTGCGGGCAGACACAGTTTCGGCCCAGCACCAGTAGCGCCCGGTAGCAATCCTCCAACGATTCCCCGGGGCTTTGCCGTCTAGTTTCAAGCAGGTGAAGTGCGTAGACCTGATTTACAGGGCGGATATAATGTCCTTTTAACAGTTCGATCGCGGCATCATAGTCCTCCGCCTCCTCAATAAGTGTGTTGATCCCAGGGCTGACCCTTGAACGCAGGAGATGCATTTTCTGTCCTTGTGAGGGGGTGCCTCCGGCCGTCTCGAGGTAGCCTTTAAAGCACGCCAGCCAGTGTTTAAATATCGCAGCCAAGTTCTCCGCGTGGGGGCTGAGTTGTAGGTGGGGGGGGGGGGGGTGGGGGTGGGGGTGGGTGGGGGGGGGGGCGTGGGGGGGTGGAAAATCAGGAAATGTGCTCTTGTCAGATTGTGCGCCACTGTTCCTTGCCATGGTTGAGGTTGAAGAATTGCTTCCTGAAGACCCTGAAGAGAAGATCTTTGCTGGAAAGTTCAGGTCGAAAATAACAGGACACTTCAAGTTGATATCATGATCTGTCCATACTGCATATTTCTGGGGTATGTTCCAAATGCCCACGATATCAATAACAGCGTTCGATACAACCGACACCGGTACTGTGTGTTTTGGCCCTGTGTGTTCTGTGATACTGAAATTACTAGACCACAACATTTATGACTTATGTTTATATTTATATGGATGGCAGAGCAGACCCGAAGGGCTGAATGGGCCCCCCCTGCACCGATTTTCTGTTTCTATATTCTACAGGTAAATTGACAATGTTAGGGCATTTCTACATATTAGGTGAATATTTATATTGGGTGAGTATATGGGAAATTAGAGACGGCATCAGGAAATGAAGGGATGGGAGGGGGGCACCGCTAAATTGATTCTTTCTCCAGAAAAGAGGGGGTTGAGAATTACCTGATAGAATTCATTACAATTATGAAGGGACTCGACACATTTGCATCTCGATGTTCCCGCTTGAGGAGCTGTCCAAAGCCTTGACGGCCATGATTCTGTGATGGCCACTGATAAACCCAATAGGGAATTCAGAGAAATCTCTTTACTCAGAGCATGATGAGGAAATGTAACTCAATACCACGTGGTACAGTTATGTCAAATGGCGTTTAAGGGCGATCTTGTTAACAATGTGAGGATATGTTGGCTGGGGTGGGATGAGGTAGGGTTGGAGCCGAGCTCGGGTGGAGCATTAACATCAGTATAAACCTGTCAGTCTGAATGTCCTGTTCCTATTCTGCAAATTCTGTAGAACTTTGTACGTGCTCTTCGAGTTCAGAAGGGACCTTTGTTTTCTGGGTGAGATTCTGTTTTAACAAGCTGTTTTCCACCACTTCAATGGGAATCATACTTCAAAGGTCTTTCAATTCTATTAGCATGTTCTGTGCTTTCCTTTGATCTAACTTTTTGCCTGTTTTTTTTTTTTTGTAAATCACATCCTGACAGGCAAGAAGCAAAGAGAAAATTAAAAGCAGGAAATCATTTGGTCCTGTTTCATCATTCCCTTAGCCCCCAGCTGGACAGCCTTGCAGTGTGGCACAGAAGCATCTGTATGTTTTTGTAGAACCTCTCACGCCGCAGAGACAAGCAGCTCGCACCTCAATGCAAAAACAACCCATGGATTTGACAAACTGGGGCCGTCTAAATGGGTGCCATGTCGGCCACTTTTAACCAGCTCACACACGCTTACCTGCAGGGCATTTTTCCCGTTGTCCTCTCAATGGCTTTGTACTAAAGGAGGATGGGGGAGGCGGCATGTAAACAGCTGCTCCAAGATTCATGGCCTCTGACCGACTTGCATGTGTGTGAATCCCAAGCATGGATTGCCATGAGGATCATTTACTGGTTACCCCCCCCCCAAGAGGCAGATGCTTTCCTGCCTGGAATACATCCTGGGGTATGTGGTGTTGGGTGTTCTGACACACAGATGAGCCAACACGGTTGCATATGGTACAACGCTACTTTATTTAAACTTACAATTTACAGTTTGGTCTTTGCACTCTGCACGTGGGGGTTCCCTGCTTGTGATGTTTTAACAGCTCTTTCTTGTTCCCTTCTCCCCAGACCTACTGACCACCAGGTGTCGTGCTCGTGCTTTTTATGTGGTTGGTGTTCTTGTCTGTGATTGGTTGTGGTGTTGTGTACTCTGATTTGCCTGTTAGTGTGTCCATCATGATGTGTGTGTTTGAATATCATGACATCCCCCCTTTTTACAAAGATATGTGCCTACGTGGTAATAAATACGATCGTGTCGTGAGTGCATCTAAGAGTGTGTGTGTGTCGTGTGCAGCATGTGCATATGACGGAACTATGTACATGGGGCGATGTCGGGTGCGTCACATGAACCAAGTTGTACCATAACATAACATAAATGCGAACGAGAGAAGAAGAAAAAAAAACTTGAACAGTTGTCCAGTCAGACGACATCTGGAACGATAAACAACAACAGGTTATCATGTAAAATTGTGCAACTTGTTAAACATATGAACGGTATTATAAGTCCAGTCTAATGGGCTTGCGACGAGTTCGGGTTGACCGTCAGGGTGGCACACCACTCATCGGCTGGATTGATGGCATTGACCTTGTTGACATCAATGACGGAAACTCGGAAGGCATCCTGGTCATCTGCATCACTTAACTGGAAGTCTTGATGCGTGGGCTGGACGGTCATGACTCGTCTGCGAGGTTGTCGAGGATAGCCGGATCCATGGGTTGAGCCGAACGACAGTGGGCTGCGTAGTGGCCCATCGTGCCACATCTGTGGCACTGTCGGTTTTTTGCAGGACATTGCCCTTTTAAATGTAGAGCTCCACAATTGCCGCACGTCATGACGTCACGGCGTTCGTTGCGCCACTGCGCATGCGCAGTGAGATCTTGCGGTGGGCGCGCCTGCGCAGTGCGTCCCTCGTTGTGGCCATTATTTTTGGCGCGCACCTGCGCGGGAGACCGCGAAAAGCGCGGGAAGCGGCCGCTGTCGTCCGGGCCGTGGGTCGGGAAGTAATCGACGGCCTGGATGCGTTCGACGTCGTGGGCGGCCTGGCTTGCCGATTCGACGGCTGGGGACCCCCTCCGTGCCAACTCGGACGCCTGAAATCGGGCAAAACGGCAGGTAGCATTTTCGTGGAGGACACAGGCTTCCACAGCAGACGCTAAGGTGAGGCTTTTCATTTTAAGAAGCTGCTGGCGTAGGCCACTAGAGGCAACGCCAAAAACAATCTGGTCCCTGATCATGGACTCTGTGGTGGTGCCGTAACCGCAGGACTGCGCTAGAATCCGGAGGTGCGTCAAAAAGGGTTGAAAAAGCTCCTCCTTACCTTGCAGGCGTTGCTGAAAGAGGTATCTTTCAAAACTTTCATTTACTTCAACTTGAAAGTGCTGGTCCAGTTTGAGGATGACCGTGTCATATTTGGCTTGGTTTTCGCCTTCTTCGAACACCAGTGAGTTGAAGACGTCGGTGGCGTGCGGACCTGCGTAGAAGAGGAGCATTGCAATCTTCGAGTCATCCGAGACATTCTGTTTTTCGGTGGCACGGATGTACAGGTCAAAACGCTGCCTGTAGAGCTTCCAGTTGGTACCTAGGTTCCCCGCGACTTGCATCGGCTGCGGTCTGTCGGTGTGGTCCATGTCCAGAATGGCAGGTTAGTAGGCAGGTATCGATCCACTCCTGTACCATGTGGTGTTGGGTGTTCTGACACACAGATGAGCCAACACGGTTGCATATGGTACAACGCTACTTTATTTAAACTTACAATTTAC
Source organism: Scyliorhinus torazame (assembly GCF_047496885.1). Classification (NCBI taxonomy): domain Eukaryota; kingdom Metazoa; phylum Chordata; class Chondrichthyes; order Carcharhiniformes; family Scyliorhinidae; genus Scyliorhinus; species Scyliorhinus torazame. The sequence goes on from NC_092718.1 coordinate 168,120,468, forward strand.
AGTTTGGTCTTTGCACTCTGCACGTGGGGGTTCCCTGCTTGTGATGTTTTAACAGCTCTTTCTTGTTCCCTTCTCCCCAGACCTACTGACCACCAGGTGTCGTGCTCGTGCTTTTTATGTGGTTGGTGTTCTTGTCTGTGATTGGTTGTGGTGTTGTGTACTCTGATTTGCCTGTTAGTGTGTCCATCATGATGTGTGTGTTTGAATATCATGACAGGGTACTTTTTGACCTTTGGTGAGAAAGTCGTCATCACTTTGGAACCCCCGCCACAGTTAAACATGGTAGGCAAGGTAGGAGGCATTAAATAAACTTACTGGTGCAGTTTCCAGATTGAAGCCTCACAGTCAGGGTGAGGGCAGCAGCCAGCCAGGTAGGTTGTGGTGTGGATGGCGCAGTGGGCAGCACTGCTGCTTATGGCGCTGAGGACCCGGGTTTGATCCCGGCCCCCCGGTCTCTGTCCGTGTGGAGTTTGCACATTCTCCCCATGTCTGCATGAGTTTCACCCCCACAACCCAAAGATATGCAGGTTAGGTGGATTGGCCACGCTAAATTGCACCTTAATTGGAAAAAGATTATTGGGTAACCTAAATTTATATATTTTTTAAGTTGTGGTTTGGGAGTGGAGATGGCCATAGTCATGATGGTCCCGGGTCCCAATGTCTCTGTGGGTCTTGGAAGCCCATCCCTGTTTCTGTGAAAAATACTTCGCTTCGTTAGGCCTTTTGACTTTGATCAACCGCTAGCATGGGGAGGCGGTGACATAGCAATATTGTCACTGCATTAATAAACCAGAGACCCCAGAGTAATGCTCTGGTACCCAGGTTCAAATGCCACCACTGCTGATGGCAAAATTTGAATTAAATACAAATCTGAAATTAAAAATCTAATGATGACCCTGAAACCATTGTCGATTGTTGTAAAAACATCTGTTTCACGAATATCCTTAGTGAAGGAAATCTGTCATCCTTAGCTCGTCTGGCCTACATGTGACTCCATATCCACAGCTATGTGGTTGAATCTTAACTGTCCCCTCAAGAGCAATTAGAGATGGGCAATAAATGCTGGCACAGTCTGCATCCTCCACATCCCATAGAACAAATAAAAAAAAGCACGGTGCAAACTCCAGTAGTTTTGACCTGAATCTATTTTTTCTTTAAAATAATTAATTTAGAGTGCCCAATTCTTTCTTTTTCAATTAGGGGGCAATTTAGCGTGGCCAATCCACCTACCCTGCACATCTGTGAGTTGTAGGGGTGACATCCACGCAAACACGGAGAGAATATGCAAACTCCACATGGACAGTGACCCGGGGCCAGGATCAAATCCGGGTCCTGAGCGCCAGGAGGCAGCATTGCTGCCCTGTTCAAACCTAAAATAAAGTTCAGTGTCCTGTTTCCATCGGACAGCCTTGGTTTCCATCGTGAAAGGGGCCTATTACGTGAAACCGGCTGCCGCTGCTGTGGCCGTTACTGTCCCACTGACTCCAGGTGAAGGGATTCGAGCTAAACCTTCTCATCGTAGCAGCTGCATTCTCACATCCTCTGCCATTTCCCAACCCATGTTCCTGGTGGGAAAGGTCACCAGGGCCATACATCCTTGAATTTACACCACTTTTGTCCAGTCCACAGTTTAATAGGTTCCCAGACAGAACACTCAAAAACTGGACAGTCCAACACACACCCTTTGGAAGCTAAGGCAGCAGGTTTCTCCTGAGGATCTGTATATTTGGTACTTAGATTTGCTGTTTGCATTTTTATTTTCGCTTTAACATGCGGGACAATGATATCAGATGGGGGCTTGTGTTTCTGTCCTGTGGTAAACCACTGTTGAACCTGTATTAGGTGATGTACGGTAGGACCTGTACTACAGGTTCGCCGGTAGTCCCTGCCTGCTGGCTCCGCCCAGGAGGCGGGGTATAAATATGCGTGTCCTCCAGCCAGCAGCCATTTCGACAGCTGCTGTGGAGGCCACACATCTGATAGCAATAAAGCCTCAGTTGGATTCAACTATCGTCTTTGTCCAATTGATCGTGCCTTAATTTATTGCTATCAGTTTCTAAGGATGGACCTCCGTATCAAACTGGATCGCCTGCAGCTGGATCTGCACTCAAGCGACGCCAGAAAGGACTTCCAGCACTGGCTAGCTTGCTTCAAGGTGTATATCAACGCGGCACCAGTCCCTGTTCCGGAGGCTCAGAAGATCCAGATTTTATATTCCAGGTTGAGCTCAAAAGTCTTTCCGTTAATCTAGGACGCGCCGAACTACGCCAAAGCCATGACTCGACTCAAGGACAACTACGCTCAGAAAACGAACACGCTCTTCGCCAGGCACGCACTTGCCACTCGCTCTCAACTCCCTGGTGAGTCCATAGAAGACTTCTGGCGGGCCCTAATCCCACTCGTCCAGGACTGTGACTGTCAGGCCGTTATGGCCAAGGAACACTCAGACCTCCTTATGCAAAACACTTTTGTGACTTGAATTGGGTCAGATCTCATACACCAGCAACTCCTAGAAGGGGCCATGCGCGACCTCGCAGAGACTAAAATGCTAGCGCTCTCCATGATGGTCGCCCTGCGCAATGTCCAGTCCTACACCACCAACCGCGCGGCCCACCCCTCCTACGCTTCGTGGACCCCACAGACAGCCGCCCCAGCGGGGGTGCTGCCCACTCAATACGCCTGCGCTGCATGCCAGCCAGCGAACCCCGGGGGCCCCCGATGCTATTTTTGCGGCCAACAGAAGCACCTCCGCCAATGCTGCCCGGCCCGCGCTGCCCTTTGTAAAGCCTGCGGGAAGAAGGGCCACTTCACTGCGGTGTGCCAGGCCCGCTCAGTAGCCGCTATCGCCCCCACCCCCCTCGGTCACGGACAATGGGCGCCGCCATCCCCCCCTCAGACCACGTGCGGCTAGTGGGCGCCGCCATCTTCCCCTCCGCGCAACACGTGCATTCCATGGGCGCCGCCATCTTGTTCCACCCCAGCAATGTGCGTTCCATGGGCGCCACCATTTTTTAACCCTCAAGATTTCGGGCGCCGCCATCCTGTCTACCCCTCAGCACATGGGCACCACCAGCGTTCCAGGACCCGGGCTCACCAGCCGCCCCATTATCCGACAACCAACCAAGACTTGCCTCCATGTCAATCGACCAGTCTTGTCCGCATAACCTGACCAATGCATCCACCAGCGTGAAAGTCGACGGACATGTAACCTCCTGCCTGCTGGACTCCGGGAGCACCGAAAGCTTCATACACCCGGATACGGTAAGGGGCTGCTCCCTCACGATACACCCCGCCAACCAAAAAACCTCCCTGGCCTCCGGATCCCATTGCGTAGCGATCCGGGGGTACTGTACGGTCACGCTCACAGTCCAGGGCGTACAATTCAGCGGCTTCCGCCTCTACATCCTCCCTAACCTCTGCGCTGCACTAATCCTCGGCCTGGACTTCCAGTGCAACCTCCAGAGCCTAACTCTGAAATTCGGCGGGCCTTTACCACTTCTTACTGTGTGCGGCCTCGCGACCCTAAAGGTCGACCCACCTTCCCTCTTTGCCAATCTAACTCCAGATTGCAAACCCATCGCCACCAGGAGCAGACTGTACAGCACCCAGGACAAGACCTGCATGAGGTCCGAAGTCCAGCGGCTGCTTCGGGAAGGCATCATCGAGGCCAGCAACAGCCCTTGGAGAGCCCAAATGGTAGTAGTTAAAACTGGGGAGAAACACCGAATGGTCGTGGACTACAGCCAGACCATCAACCGGTACACGCAGCTCGACGCGTACCCCCTCCCACGCATATCTGACATGGTTAACCAGATTGCACAGTACCGGGTCTTCTCAACGATAGACCTGAAATCCGCCTACCACCAGCTCCCCATCCGTAAATCGGACCGTCCATACACCGCCTTCGAGGCAGACGGCCGCCTATACCACTTCCTTAGGGTCCCCTTCGGCGTCACAAACGGGGTCTCGGACTTCCAAAGGGAGATGGACCGAATGATCGACTGGTACGGGTTGCGGGCCACCTTTCTGTACCTAGACAACGTCACCATCTGCGGCCATTATCAGCAGGACCACGACGCCAACCTTGCTAAATTTCTCCACACCGCTACTCTCCTAAACCACACTTACAACAAGGTGAAGTTCGTGTTCAGCACAAACCGCTTAGCCATCCTCGGCTATGTAGTCCAGAACGGAGTTCTGGGGCCCGATCCTGACCGCATGCGCCCCCTCATGGAACTTCCCCTCCCCCACTGCCCCAAGCCCCTCAAACGCTGCCTGGGATTCTTTTCGTACTATGCTCAGTGAGTCTCAAACTATGGGTCCAAACTCATACAGTCCACCCAGTTTCCCCTGACGGCCGAGGCCCAACAGGCCTTTGCCCGGATCAGAGCTGTTATTGCCAAGGCCACAATGCACGCTGTAGATGAGACACTGCCCTTCCAAGTAGAAAGCGACGCATCAGACGTCGCCCTTGGTGCCACCCTCAATCAGGCAGGCAGGCCCATGGCATTCTTTTCCCGCACCCTTCATGCCTCAGAAATTCGGCACTCATCCGTCGAAAAGGAGGCCCAAGCTATCGTTGAAGCTGTGCGGCATTGGAGGCATTACCTGGCTGGCAGGAGATTCACTCTCCTCACTGACCAACGGTCGGTAGCCTTCATGTTCAACAACACACAGCCGTGCACGATCAAGAACACTAAAATCTTGAGGTGGAGGATCGAGCTCTCCACCTACAATTACGAGATTATGTATCGCACCGGCAAACTCAATGAGCCCCCAGACACCTTATAACGAGGTACATGTGCCAGCGCACAGGTAGACCGACTCCGGGCCCTGCACGACAGCCTTTGTCACCCAGGAGTCACACGGTTGTACCACTTCATTAAGGCACAAAATCTGCCCTACTCCGTCGAGGAAGTAAGGACAATCACCAGGGACTGCCAGGTCTGTGCGGAGTGCAAGCCGCACTTCTACCGGCCGGACCGCGCGCGCCTGATGAAGGCCACCCGCCCCTTTGAACGTCTCAGCGTGGACTTCAAAGGCTCCCTCCCCTCCACCGACCGTCACACATATTTTCTCAGTGTGATCGACGAATACTCCAGGTTCCCCTTTGCCATCCCATGCCCCGACATGACGTCTGCCACCGTCATTAAAGCCCTCAACACAATCTTTGCTCTGTTTGGCATCCCCGCCTACATCCACAGTGACAGGGGATCCTCATTCATGAGTGATGAGCTGCGTCAGTTCCTGCTCAGCAGGGGTATCAGCTCCAGCAGAACGACAAGCTATAACCCCCGGGGAAACGGACAGGTAGAAAGGGAGAATGGGACAGTATGGAGGGCCGTCCAGCTGGCCCAAGGTCCCGAAACCTCCCAGCCTCCCGCTGGCAGGAGGTCCACCCTGCACTCCACTCCATTCGCTCATTACTCTGCACTGCCACTAACAAAACACCCCATGAACATCTTTTTCCCTTCCCCAGGAAGTCCACATCCGGGGTGTCGCTCCCGACTTGGCTCGCAGCCCCAGGAACCGTGCTTCTCCGTAAGCACGTCCGACTCAACAAGGCGGACCCGTTGGTGGAGAGGGTGCACTTGCTCCATGCAAACCCCCAGTACACCTACGTGGCATTCCCCGCCAGCCGCCAGGATGCTGTCTCCCTCAGGGACCTGGCACCAGTAGGTTCCACCCCCACACCCCCTCCGTCCCCGGCGCCACCCTCCCCTCCCCCGTCGCTACCAACAGCATCCCCACCAGGACCATCCGTCCTCCCCCTGCCCACGACCGATGATGAAGAGGATTTTGGCACGCTCCCGGAGTCACCATCGACCAGATCAGCACCAACATCGCCGACACCATTGCGTCGCTCCCAGAGGACCATCAAGGCCCCGGACCGGCTAAACCTATGACCGGTCCACCAGACATCAAAGGACATTTGTTTGCTCAAATCGTGTAAATATTAACTCATTGTTGTATATAGTTATCCACCACCCCCGCCGGACTCAATTTTTAAGAGGGGGTGAATGTGGTAAACCACTGTTGCACCTGTATTAGGTGATGTACGGTAGGACCTGTACTACAGGTTTGCCGGTAGTCCCTGCCTGCTGTCTCCGCCCAGGAGGCGGGGTATAAATATGCATGTCCTCCAGCCAGCAGCCATTTCACCAGCTGCTGTGGGAGGCCACACACTGATAGCAATAAAGCCTCAGTTGGATTCAACTATTGTCTTTGTCCAATTGATCGTGCCTCATGTCCCAAAGCGGTCTCCCCTATACGTCAATAAGGGGAGCAGGGCCACAAATCAAAAAAGGTTTCTTCTCTTTCAGAGGGAAATGTTAAATTATAAATGGAAATGAAAAATGGGTCCAGGGACATAAGACACTGAGTGTGGCTACACCTGGGTCATTTTACATGAATGCACCAAAGGGGCTCAGCATGTTTACAGAGACAATATGGGAGGTAGCAACACTGCAAGAATATATCACTGCTGTTGGCTATCCTCAGCTCCCTGGACCTACATGGCAGGCCTCACAGACACTACAATAACGCAGCAGCACCTTTGCAGTTGGGCCAGCCCACCCCATATAAAGTTTTCATTGCAAGCCCCAAGGCCCAGCTTCCTATAGAGGAAAGATCAAAGGGCAGAATGACAGGATGCGTTAAAGTGAACACATTCCGGTGCTCATCCTGTGCTCTCCTCTCCTAGCCACCATCTGGTCTGGTGTTTGGGAAACATCTGGTCAGATTGATCAACCCTCCTCAAATTCAGTAGGTGGGGGTGATGGGGAGAGGTGAGGAGAGGGGGAGAAGGAAGGAATGGGAAGAGATGGGAGAATTGGGGAAATGAGAGTGGGGGTGGTGAATAAAGGAGGCAGAAGGAGATGAGGGGCATCATTCTCCGACCCCCCAGAGGGTCGGAGAATGGCCGTTGGCCGCCGTGAATCCCGCCCCCGCCGGTTGCCGAAGTCTCCGAAGGGAGAAAAGTCGGCGGGGCGTTAATGTCGCCGCTGCCGTCGGAGAATGTCACGGGTCTGCGCAAGGCAGCCGATTTTCGGCCTGCCGATATTCTCCCTTCCGGATGGGCCGAAGTCCCGTCGACGTGATGACCGTTCACGTCGACGTAAATCAAACCTCCTTTTCATCGGCGTGACCCTGTGCTCCAGGTTCACGCTGACCAGCGTGGAGGTGAGTGACGGCCTGGGGGGTTGGCCGCTGGGCAGGCAATGGCGTGGCCGCAGTCTGAATGTGTGGGGAGAGGTGTGTCTCGGGATGTGTGTGTGTGTGTGCGGCGGGGGGGGGGGGTGGTTAGAGTGGGCTGGGCTCCGGGGGAGTGCCGGGAGGGGGGTCCGTGCCGGGGAGGAGGTTGGGGGGTCCGTGCCGGGGAGGAAGATGGGGGGGTCCGTGCCGTGGAGGGGGATGCGGGGTCCGTGCTGGGGAGGGGGATGCGAGGGCAAGTGAGTTGGTCCACCTGGCCAGGTGCCAGCCTCCAACAGTTGGACCCATGCGGTCCATGCCACCTGGCTGGGGGGAGGAGGGGATATGGGGGATATGGGGGAGGGGGGATATGGGGGAGGGGGGATATGGGGGAGGGGGGATATGGGGGATATGGGGGAGGGGGGATATGGGGGAGGGGGGATATGGGGGAGGGGGGATATGGGGGAGGGGGGATATGGGGAGGGGGGATATGGGGGAGGAGGGATATGGGGAGGGGGGATATGGGGAGGGGGGATATGGGGAGGGGGGATATGGGGGAGGGGGGATATGGGGAGGGGGATATGGGGGAGGGGGGATATGGGGGTGGGGGGATATGGGGGAGGGGGGATATGGGGAGGCTCACCCTGCCTGCTCTGACGAGGTCGTTCACCTTCTTGTGGTACTGGGTGCCTGTCCGTGGTGTCAGGGCCGCAGCGGTGACGGCCTCTGCCACTTCCCTCCACAGACGCCGGCTGTGGCGTGGGGCAACTCTGCGGCCGTGCCCGGGATACAGGGCGTCCCTCCTCTGCTCCACTGCGTCCAGGAGCGCCTCCACATCCCGTGACTCGAACCTCGGGGCTGAGCGGCGGCCAGCCATCCAGTCGGGTGTTCCGGTCGGGTGGGGGGGAGCAGCGCGGCCTTATGAGCCGTCACGCCTTGCGGCGCGTATGACGCTGCACGGCGTGAACCACTGCGTAAGCGCGGATCCCGTTACGTCGCTGCTAGCCCATTTCGGGCCGGAGACTTTCGACCCATTTTTCCGACGTGACGCAAGTCGGATTTGCGCCGTTTTTTGCGCCGATCAGCGGAATTTGCGCCGATAACGGAGAATTTCGCCCGAGAAAACAGACAGAGAGAGAGTTCACTTCTAATGTGGCAATTTAGTATATCGACAGTGAGCGAATGGTAGGGTAAGATTGCCCAACTGAGCTAGCAATCCTGACATCCCACAACGGCAACAATGGAAATTGAATTCAGTAAATCTGGTGATGTGACACGATGTCCAAATAACACAATCACAAAAACTACCCAATTGTTGTAAAAAGCCACCACACTAGGGAAATATAGGAACAAGTATAGTAGACCTGTCAACCCTAGAGTCTGTCCTGCTGCACATTCAATAAATGATGACCCACCAGTACCTTAACTCCATCTGCCCACCTTGAGTCTGTAACCCTCAATAACCTGAATAACCTAATAAAAACCTAGCAATTTTTAAAAGATCTAACCAGTATTCCACATTTCCACTATTCTTTGTATGAAGAGGTATTTCTGACATCACACTCAAGTACGAAGGGACAGAGGTTTAAAGTTTGTGGGGAAAAGTTTAGAGCAGATGTACGAGGCGAATTATTTACACAATGGGTGGTAAATATATGGAACGCGCTGCCTGGGGAGGTGGGAGCAGGTACGATAGTGGCATTTAAGGGGCATCTAGACAAATATATGAATAGGGTGGAGTGGAAGGATGCGGACTCCGTAAATCCATACGGTTTTAGTTTAGACAGGCACCATGGTCGGGGCGTGCTTGGAGGGCCGAAGGGCCTGTCCTTGTGCTGTACAGATCTTTGTTCTTTGAATGACCTAACTGTAACTTTAAGTGATATTCCCCCCTTGTTCTGGAATCTTACGCAAGAAGAAATAGTTTATCCTTATCAACTCGTCTTAAACACACGGTTAGGAGCTGGGTTCAATTCCAGCCTTGGGTGACTGTGTGGAGTCTGCACGTTCTCCCCCTGTTAGCGTGGGTTTCCTCCGGGTGCTCCGGTTTCCTCCCACGGACCAAAGATGTGCAGGTTAGGTGGATTGGCTATGCTGAATTGCCCCTTAGTATCCAGGGATGTGTAGGTTAGGTGGGGTTACGGGAATAGGGCGAGGTGGGTGAGGGAGTACACCTGGGTAGAATGCTCTTTCAGAGGGTCGGTGCAGATTCAATGGGCAGAATGACTTCCTTCTGCACGGTAGGGATTCTAATTTGATCACCTCTTAATCTTCTATATTCACGGGAATATAAACCTAGGCTACGTAACGCGTCCTCATAATTTAACCATTACAGATCCTGGTCTCACTCCGCAGAATCCAAGGCCAACATATCCTTCCTGAAATGAAGTGTTCAGAAGTGAATGCAGTTCTCCAGATGGGTTGAATCAGAACTCTGTGCAGCTGTATCTCGTAACATCAACCCCTTTGTGTTCAACCCCGTCTTGCAATCGCAGTCAACATTCCATTTGCTTTTTAAATTGTGTTTTGTTGATGGAGTTTTTATACCTCGCGAAGGTCAGGCACACCGTGAGGGGAATAATTGAGGGATTCTACTGAAGATGGCAGCCGTTTATCACCGTTAGTTGCTGGGGGGGGGGGGGGGGGGGGAATGGGGCAGTGGGGGGGGTGGTGCAGGAGGAAGGGGGAGGGAGTTAGGGAGTTGGGTCTCTTGGGGTTTTTTCTATGGGAAGGAGGGGTGTGTGATTGAGGGTGGGTTGTTTTGGAGATATATAAAATGGAAAACGTTTGAATAAAACTATTTTTAAAAATAATAATAAATTGTGTTTTGTACCTGGACTTGGACCCCAAAATCTTCCTACCCCTCTACAATTCCTAACATCGTGCCATGGTCTAGGGTGACTGACCTCACACTTTCCCACATTAAACACTATCGGCCACTGTTTTGACCACTCACTTCATCTATCAACGTCTCTCTGCCTTTCTGCCCCATCTTTTAAGGAAAGGGAAGTGCTGTCTCTGCCGGTCTGGCTTACATGTGACACGACCACTGCATGGTCTGTCTGAATGGCCTCAGCGCTGACACGGGGCTGTAATAAGTGAGCCTTGCCACTGACTTTCACATCGCAAGAATCAATTTTTAAACCCAGCAACCCTTCAAAGGACCACTAGATGCCACTCAAAACAAAACCCGAACTATTTCTAACCTTCACCCCCGACCCGATGGGAATAGTCCGTGCCTAATCCACTCCCCCAGTGTCCCAGGATCACCCCTCCGCCCCCCATAAAAACATAGAAAATAGGAACAGGAGTAGGCCATTCGGCCCTTCGAACCTGCTCGCGCATTCATTATGATCATGGTCAATCTCAACACCATACTCCCAGGCTCTCCCCATACCTCTGAACAACTTTAGAGTCCAGAAGTCTATTTATTTGCTTCTTAAATGCATTCAGTGACTTGGTCTCACAGCCTCTGGGGTAGAGAATTCCACACATTCAGCACACCTCTGAGTGAAGAAATTTCTCCTCACCTCAATCTAGAATATCTTGTGACTCTTTGTTCTAGACTCCCCAGCAGGTAAAACAACGGATGGGATTCTCCACCCAGCCACGCCACATTTCTGCCTCGACCTGCCGGCGGGATTCTCCGTTACGCCGGCCGGTCAATGGGATTTCCCATGTGGGGCAGCCCCACGCCATCGGAAAACCCCCGGGCATCAGCTAAACATAGAATCCCGCCCAATATCCCTACATCCAGTCTGTCCACCCGATCAGAATTTTCTGTTTCATTTACATTCCCTCTTGTTCTTCTAAATTCCAGTGAATACATGCCTAGTCCACCCAATCGCCTCTCATACGACAATTCTGCCAACCCAGAAATCTGTGTGGTGAACCTTTGCTGCACTCCCTCTATAGCAATTGTATCCTTTCTTAGATAAGGAGACCAAAACTGCACACACTACTCCAGGTGTGCTTTCACCAAGGCCATGTACAGCTGCATTAAGTCATTCTTACTGGTGGTAGGGTGGCCCCATTCGGGGGAAAGCCCTTTGTGGTCTACATGACCCCTTTGGGGCGAATCACACAGGAGCGCGCAAACCCCGATCAATAGAGAGAAAGCGCAGGGCTTTGGGAGCTGGGTCCTGGGCAGTGTGGGCCCCGAAGCCAGAGAGTTAAGGCCTGGACATTATTGTTCTGCATCTGTACAATTATCTTTGTCTATTGTTAATAAACCCCCTTTGCTGTTACTGGAAGTCTCCAATGTATTGTCTCGAGCCACTACATTGGTGACGCGTATAAACCGGATCGATCGCTAGTCCTCAGAAGTTTGCGATTTGAGGGGAGGAGAAAGAAGCCTCCAAAAACAAATGAAAAATTGGGAAGCTTCGATGGAAACTCCAAAAGAGTCAGTGAATATGCTGATGATCAGGAGGTTAGACCCTTTCGACCAGAGGGCCAACAACGGGAGCCAGTACATTGAATGGCTCTGCTACCTCTTCATAGTGAATGAAGTAGCAGGGGAGAACAAACAGAAGGTGATACTATTGACGGATTGTGGGCCTCAAACCTACAACCTGAAAAGAAATCTTATGTCCCTGAAGGCTCAGGACACCAAGATCTTTGCCCAGTTAGTGGCATTGGTCAAGGAGATTGTTAACCCTAGGCCCTCAATTATCTTGCTGAGAAACAAATTCAACTCTGCCGTAGGGGTCCCAGAAGAGTCCATCTCCGCCTTTGTAGACAGACCCCAGCAAATGGTCGAGCAGTGTGAGTTTGTTGCAACGCTCAGCGATATGCTGCATGACTGTTTAGTGTGTGGAATTAACAACCTAAGCATCCAGAACTAACTGCTGGCTAAAACTACCATTACGTTAGACAAAGCAATCGAGATAGCTCAGTCGCCTGAGTGCGCTGAAAAAGGTGCATCTGAGCTCCGAAGCGTGCCAGCAGGAGAAGTAAACCAGTTGTGGGGCAGTATGGGCGTGAGGCCACAGCAAAATCGACAGGCATTGCAGAGAACCAGCCATGGAAGATGGAGAACACGGGAGAAAATGGATCGTCAGCCTAAAACGGACGTGGATTATTACTAACGTGGGAGAGACCACCCCAGGAAGCTTGCCATTGTTGCGAGTTTGTCTGTTTTTGTTGCGATCAAAGAGGCCACATCCAGGCAGGTTGCCACGGTAGACAAGGCGCGGCAATTAAAAAACCAGCAGCAGCAGCCGTGAGTCGCGACACCACTGTACCAATTGGAGACAAATTGTGATGAGGAGCACCGGCAACTACCCAATTCCCAGAATCAAAGACCTCTACGCTAAGCTGGCAGAAGGCCTTACATACTCCAAACTGGACCTGAGCCATGCATACCCGCATCTGGAATTAGATGAAGAGTCCCAAAAGTTTGCCACGATCAACGCACATAAGGACTTATTCCAATACACTCAGCTACCTTTTGCCATTGTCTTGGCCTGCGCTATATTCCAGCACACCATGGACAGCCTACTTCAGAGTATCCCTAAAGCGGGTGGTCTACCAAGATGTCCTAGTAACTAGAACAACACACAAAGACCACGGGTGGGATTCTCCGTCCCACCAGCCCCGTTTTCTGGTGAGGCGTGTCCCTACCGGCAGCGGGATTCTCCGTTCCCGCAGCTGGCCAATGGGGGTTTCCTATTGTGGGCCACCCCACGCTGTCAGGAAACACGCGGGCGTGGGTGCGATGCCAGCGGGGCAAAGGATCCCGCCAACAGAGAATCCCGCAGCACACGCCAATCTTGGAAAAGGTACTAAAGAGATTCAGGGATGCGGGGATCCACTTTAAACATGGGAAATGAATTTTCCAGGCTACACAAGTCATGTACTTGGGGTTCTGAGTGGATGCCACAGGTCTGTGCCCACTCAGAGAAAAGGGTTGAGCACCCACGAGAGGTCCCGGCACCCAGGAATGAGTTAAAGTCTGGTGAACTATTATGGTAGGTTCTTCCCCAACCTAGCCATGACATTGGTACCACTACACCGGCTATTGAGAAAGAACTAGTGCTGGCACTGGAAAGAGAAACAAGGGCAAGTCTTCCACCTTTTTACAGTCTTCAAGTCCTCAAGTACATTTTGATCCAGGAAAACCAATTGGTCTAATTTGTGATGCATCACCATTTAGGGTAGGGGCGGTTTGATTCCAAAAAATGACTGACGGATCAGAAAGAGCAATTGCCTTTGTTACATAGAACATTCAGTGCAGAAGGAGGCCAATCAGCCCATCGAATCTGCACCGACCCACTTCCACCCTATCCCAATAACCCCATCTAACCTTTTTGGTCACTAAGGGCAATTTATCATGGCCAATCCACCTAATCTGAACGTCTTTGGACTGGGAGGAAACCGGAGCACCCGGAGGAAACCCACGCAGACACAGGGAGAACGTGCAGACTTCACACAGACAGTGACGCAGCAGGGAATCGAACCTGGGACCCTGGTGCTGTGAAGCACAGTGCTATCCACTTGTGCTACTGTGCTGCCCAAAGAACAAATAACAAAGAACAATACAGCACAGAAACAGGCCCTTCGGCCCTCCAAGTCTGCATCGATCACGTGTCCTATCCAGACCAACCACCTGTATCCTTCTACACCCCGTCTGTTCATTTGCCTATCCAGATAAGTCTTAAAGGTCACTAACGTAGTTGCCTCAACGACCTCACTTGGCAGTGCATTCCAGACCATCACCACCCTCTGTAAAAAAACTTCCCCCGCACATCTCCACTGAACTTGTCTCCCCTCACCTTGAACATGTGCCCCCTTGTAATTGCCATTTTCACCCTGGGAAAAAGCCTATCTACACCCTTAATAATTTTATAAATGTATATCAGGTTGCCCTTCAGCCTCCGTCTCTCTAGGGAGAAAAGTCCCAGTTTAATCTCTCCTCATAGCTAATACCCTCCATGCCAGGCAACACCCTGGTAAACCTTTTCTGTACTCTCTCCAAAGCACCCAGGCCCTTTTGGTAGTGCGGTGACCAGAATTGGATACAGTATTCCAAAATGTGGCCTAACCAACGTTTTATATAACTGTAATCTCCAGAACTCTCTCAGAAGCTGAGTGAAAACATGCCAAAATTGAAAATGAGGGACTTGCTGTTATCTGTGGCATTGAAACATTCCATCACTACATCGACAGGCTGTGCTTTCCAATAAGAACTAACCACCAACCATTGTTTGGACTCCTAGGTGAAGCCGATACCCCCAACCGCCTCTGCCAGGGTTCAACGATGGGCTTTGCTGCTAGCAGCATAAAATTCAGGCCAGGCACCCAAATCTCCAATGTAGATGCGTTGAGTGCACTCCCCTTGCCAAAAAGCCTGTCGCCACCACCAGTACCCCAATAAACCATCTTGACGCTGAACTCCCTTGACACCTTGCTGTTGACATCTGGGCATATATGAAATTGGACTCAGTGAGATCCGGCATTATCCAAGGTGAAACTAACAGATTGGCATCACAAAAAATCTGAATAGTTGACGCCCTACTTCTGTCACAGGGAAAAGCTTACCTGCGAGGATGGCGAATACTCTGGGGGCCTCGTGTTGTCGCACCACCCCCAACGAGGGAACCCCTTTTACAATAATTACACAGTGCCCATCCGGGCCAGAGGAAAATGAAAATGCTAGCTCGCGGTTATATCTGATGGGCAGGGGGCAGCACGGTGGCGCAGTGGGTTAGCCCTGCTGCCTCACAGCGCCGAGGTCCCAGGTTCGATCCTGGCTCTGGGTCACTGTCCGTGTGGAGTTTGCACATTCTCCCGATTGTTTGCATGTGTTTCGTCCCCACAACCCAAAGATGTGCAGGGTAGGTGAATTGGCCATGCTAAATTGCCCCTTAATTGGAAAAAATGAATTGGGTATTCTAAATTTTTTTTTTTTTAATTCTGATGGGCAGGGATAGGTAAAGATATTGAAAACGAGGTGTGTCAATGCATCCTCTATCAAACACAATAGCCATTGTCGCCTACAGCCAAGCTCTATCCCTGCGAGTGGCCAGTCACCCATGGATCAGAGTTCACGTAGACTTTGCAGGCTCTTTCTTGGGCAGGATTTTCCTCATCTTGGCAGACGCTCATTCAAAATGGTTCTCCATACAAGAGATGGGAGTGACGACCTTGGCGGCCACAGTAGAAGCCTTGCGTGAAAGGAGTTCCGACTCTTCCTTCAAACAAACGGAAGGCGACTTACCAAAATAACCCCATGTCACCCTGCATCAAACGGGTTGGTGGAAAGAGCCATTCAAACTTTAAAAAAATGACATGAAAAAGCAACCAGACTGCCCGTTGTGCCATAGGTTGGCAAAAGTTCTCTTGTCCTACAATACGACCCCCCCACACCCCCCCCCCCCCACTCCCCACCCCCACCCCATGCTCCTGGGTCACTCCGGCTGAATTGCATATGGGCCTTCACCTCCTGACTCATCTAGACATGGTATTCCTAAATTTGACGGGGTGGATGGAGGCGCATCACGCCTCCCAGAGGAACCAACATGCTTACAAAATGGTGACAGGTAACTCCAGGTGACCTGATTCTTGTTAGAAATTTCACCTCAGGCCCACTCTGGTTACCAGGCAGGGTTGTTTCCAAATCTGGACCCTTCGCATATGTGGTAAATGTAGATGACAGGACAGTACGGAAGCATTTTGACCATGTGAGAGGCCGGGGGAAACGACAACCCCCATTCCTGAGCAGACATGTCCAACATGTGCCATTGGTGCCCAAAGCAGAGGGACCAAGGAGTTCATAGTTGACTCAGCCAACAGCCCAGGTGGGAGCTGGAGAACGGAATGGCCCTGCAGAAAGAGTGAAGTCTCCTGGACCAGCGTCTTCTGCCGACAACAAGACTATCTCAGTGGTGAAGGAGCAGGTTGGGAACCTGAGGTGGTCCACAAGGACTCGAAGGTCCCCAGACATGCTGACTTGGTGATGAACCCTTTTCCCTTATCCCTCTTGACCTTTTCACATGTTTATTGCACTTGTATGTAGTTTATTCTGTAAAATGTAATTAAGGGACTTAAGGGGGGAGAAATGTGGTAGCGTGGCCCTTTTAAGGGCCAAGACCTTTGCGGTCCATGTGACTGGCTCAGGGCCAATTGCGTGGGAGCGTATGAACCCAGACTAATGGGGAGAAAGTGCGGAACCCTGGAAGCAGCGGCCCGGGCAGTGTGGACCCTGGAACCAGAGAGTTAAGACCTAGTCATCATTGTCCTGTGCCTGTATCATAGTTATCTTTGCCTGTTGCTAATAAACCCCCTTTGCTGTTACGGGAAGTCACCACATTACTCCTATCCTCAAATCCTCTTGCAATGAAGATCAATGTACCATTTGCCTTCCTAACTGCTTGCAGTATCTGCATGCCTGCTTTCAGGCACTTGTTTACTAGGGCACTAGGGTCCCTTTGTACGTCAACATTTCCCAATCTAGCACAATTTAAATAATACTCTGAATTCTGTTTCTCTATCCAAAGTGGATAACTTCACATTTGTCCATGTTACACTGCCTCTGCCATGTATTTGCCCAGTCGCTCAACTTGTCTAAATCACCTTGAAGCCTCGTAACATCCTCCTCGCCACTCACCTTTCCAGCAATTTAATATCATCCACAAATTTGAAAACATTGCTTATCATTGATGTAAATTGCGCACAGCTGGGGCCCTAAGCAATGATCCCTGTGGGCCTCCACTAATCACTGCCTGCCAGTTTGAGAAAGACCCATTTATTCCTAGCCTGTCTCCTGTCTGCTGACCAATTGTCAATCCATGCCAAAATATTACCACCAATCCCAGTTGCTTTAATTTTGCATACTGACCTCCTCCGTGGGACTTTATCAAAAGCTGTCTGACTGTCAGCCGGGCAATCTCGCACCCTCACCAACAGGTGAGCTCGATTTGGTGCTGGCACCTCACCAGGTCCAATCAGACCCAGCTCTCAGAATAGACTGAACCTCAAGGCGTATACTTTCTGCCACAAAATGTTAAAACCAGTTTCTCTGAATCAAAGTCCTTCCAGTTGTTAGTAACTGATGTAATAATCAGTGATGGGAATGCTGGCTGTTTCTTTCCCCCTCACTAACCCTGGGACACTGAGCTTAAGTCATGTTCATAATTCTTCTAGGGTAGAACAACAAACCACATAGTCATGGGGAAGGGTAGGATTTAGTAGATCTATATAACTGACTGGGCAGTGCCTTTACCATCCCCAACGCACACACTCACATGCACACTCACACACTAGGTTTGCACGTACTCCGCATTTCTGCATGGATTTCCTCCGGGTGCTCCAGTTTCCCCACAGTCCAAAGATGTGCAGGTTAGGTGGATTGGTCATGCTAAATTGCCCCTAGTGTGCAGGTTAGGTGGGTTAGGGGGATAGGGTGGGAGATTGGGCCTCAGTAGGATGATATTTCGAAGGGTCGGTGCAGACTCGATAGCCGAATGGCCTCCTTCTGCACTCTAGGGTCTCTGTGAAACACTCTATGAAATCACACACATACCACACACGCACACACACACCACACACGTCACACATGCACACATACAAACAACACCATACACGCACACACACATCACACACAAACATACACACCATGCATGCACACACACCACACACACATAAACATACACACCATGCACACACATAAACATACCCACCACATATGCACACACACCACACACACATAAGCATACATACCACACAGTTTGCACATTCTCCCCATGTCTGCGTGGGTTTCACCCCCACAACCCAAAGATGTGCAGGTTAGGTGGATTGGCCACGCTAAATTGCCGCTTAATTGGAAAAAATAAATAATTGGGTTCTCTAAATTTATTTATTTTTAAATTTATTTTTAAATTTTAAAAATATATACCACACATGCACACAAACGCCACACACATAAACATACACACCACACACACATAAACATACACACCACACACACATAAACATACACACCACACACACATAAACATACACACCACACACACATAAACATACACACCACACATGCACACATAACACATGCACACACACCACACATGCACACATAAACATACACACCACACATGCACACACGCCACACACACACCACACATGCACACAAGCCACACACACATTTTTATTTTTATTTTTTTAGAGCACCCAATTCATTTTTGTCCAATTAAGGGGCAATGTAGCGTGGCCAATTCACCTAGCCTGCACATCTTTGGGTTGTGGGGGTGAAACCCATGCAAACACGGGGAGAATGTGCAAACTCCACACGGACAGTGACCCGGGGCTGGGATCGAACCTGGGACCTCGGCGCTGTGAGGCAACAATGCTAACCCACTGCGCCACCATGCTGCCCTCACACCACACACACATAAACATCACACACACACATAAATATACACACCGCACATGAGCACACAACACACATATAAACATAAACACCACACACGCACACACCATACACGTACACACAAACATACACACAAATAAACGCACACACGAAATATCGACAGATTCACCCCCACACCCACACCACCCCCACCCGCCCTTCACACACGCACACACACACGTTCCAAACCGTGAAATGAGCTGGAATTACAGGGAGTTGGATTTGACAGCTTCAACACTTGGAGCTCAGGTACAAGATTATCTGCAGTCGAGTGGGAGCCCACTGAATTCTGCGTTCCTAAAAGAACTACAAAGAATGAACTGTCTCAGACATGGCTTTGGAGTATTTGATAATTAATGGAGCATAGCTGGCCAGATGTTCACAATAATGATCATAAATCATTTCCTAATCCCTGGGGTCAGCCGCAGACATTAATGTTGTGTGGAAGTCTCCTTCTCACAGTGTGATTATCTGCGTAATGTTAAATGGTTTTCACATTCACTGCTGGTGTGGTTTTATCAGTTATGAGGCTGTTGGATTTCTAACGGTTTATCAGCTTCACTCTCCCCACCTCATTTTCTCACTTCCTATCCTAAACATGCTGCCATATGGTTTTATGGGCATCAATTACCCTCTGGAGCATTGCCCCAAGTAACTTTTCTGTGTGTGTGATCTTAAGTATGTTATCTGACTGTGGCAGTTAGCACCGCAAAGCTACATCTTGTCCATACTGTTACAAATGGGACAAAGATGATCGGATCACCTTCCCCTTTCTCCCTACCCCTTTCTCTTCACCTTCCAGTTGTCCACAACAGGAGTGTGTACAGAGCAGACTTATTGCACCTTCTGACTTGTGATTTTCAGTCATAAACAAAGCACGGCTTTTGGGTAAGTTTAAATCAGAGGAAAAGATTAAGTTTATTTATTCAACAGCCCAAAATATAAACACGATAAAAACACTCATTTCCTCATGGACACAAACACACATAAAGATGGATCCTAGAGATAAAACATACACTTAAATTATTCGCAGAAATACAAGAAGTAAATCGTGTTGGAGTTTCAGTTCTTTAAGAAGCACACACTGTAGACCTGGATGAGTTCTATCTCATGTTTTTTTGGCCGTACGTAAGTTGGCAGCCTCTGGTTTTTCAGATGACGCCATGGCTGAGTATCTGCAAAGACGAACCTTTGCATGTGAAGACAACTTAGGCACAACCCCCCTTCCCCACTCTCATTGTTTGGGTTGACTTGTCAAAGCAGGAATTCATTCTTTTTGTTGCAGGAATATTCCCTCTTGCCCTGTTGTTCTCTAGACTGACCCATCCCTGGCTGGTTCTTGGAGTAATAAGATTTGATATTTGAAGTCAGTTTCGATCATATGACCACATGATCAATACTTCTATGATCCACGCAAAGCATTTGAAGGTAGAAGCCATTGCTACAATGGGGGATGGTTTATGGCTGTTTACACCTTCTTGTGATAAATTAGTTTCTCTGTACCTTACTTTGTTAAATATTAAGCTCTCAGACATTGGGTCTGGTGAGCTATTGATTTTGGGTTTGACGAATAGGAGGTGTAAATTTACAAGCGGCTTTGCATTGTGAATTTATTTTCAGGGGAGGATATTTCACCCACAGTCATTTACATTTTGAGAAATTTACGGAGACATAAGTTAATTCTTTGTGCATAAAATCATAAAATGTCTCCTGACCCTCAGTGGCCATCTTTGCAGCACATTGTTACAGTCAATTTCAAAAAGTTCCCGTTGAAACAAAGTCTGTGTCTTGAAATGTATGAATGTAACCTACTTACTGGGCATGACAATACGTAATATCCACATATCTGCACTTTTGAGTTGATGCATAATTTTATCCAGATTATTTTCACATTAAATAACATTGGTTTTACTTTGTATTCAATTACAGTTTGCCATATTAGGGTGACCTTACCAGTTCAGAGCCTGCAAACATGCTAGAGATGAGGCCCAGTTAAGGTTGAGTTCAGGGTCAGGACCAGGGTTAGAGTTAGTTTGATAGTTCAGGTTAGGCTAGGGTGAAAATGGGATGAGGTATGAGGAGTGGCTCTTTGTTGATAAAATTGCTAATATTTACCACTGTTTATATGTGTGTCTCTGTGTTGGTGCTTAAATCAATGTGAGTCTGCACTTGTGTGTCTGTTTGTGTATTCTTTTGTATTATATGCATATGAATGTGCAATAGTTTTGTTTGTGTGTTTGCTTCTGTGAATGCTGTATATTCTGTGTGTGTATCTGTGTGTGAATCTGTTATAGTGTATGTCAATATTTGTTTGTGTGTGACTATGGTGTATTTACACGTGTTTCTTGTTTTGTGTGTGAATGTGCGGCACAGAGGCACAGGGGTTAGCAGTGCTGCCTCACAGCACCAGGGACCTGGGTTCACTTCTGACCTTGGGTTCTCTTGGGTGACTGCGTGGATTTGCACGTTGATCCCGGTGTCTACATGGGTTTCCTCGATTCCCGACTTGGGTCACTCTCTGTGCAGAATCTGCATGTTCTCCCCGTGTCTGTGTGGGTTTCCTCCGGATGCTCCAGTTTCCTCCCACAGTCCAAAGACGTGCAGGTTAGGTGGGTTGGCTATGCTAATTCTAATCATAGTCTTTCTTATTGTCACAAAGTAGGCTTACATTAACACTGCAATGAAGCTACTGTGAAAAGCCCCTAGTGGCCACACTCCGGCGCCTGCTCAGGTACACTGAGGGAGAATTCAGAATGTCCAAATTACCTAACAAGCATGTCTTTCAGGACTTGTGGGAAGAAACCGGAGCACCCGGAGGTAACCCACACAGACACGGGGAGAACATGCAGACTCTGCACAGAGAGTGACCCAAGCCAGGAATCGAACCTGGGACTTGCTAACTTTTGATTGGCTCTTAAATGTTGCTCGTTGTGTCTTTACTTCATTTGCTCTGTTTCTATAACCTTTGCTCTAGAGTCGCCAGGTATCTTTATGATACCACCACGAGGTTCAAGTTCAAGTGCTGATCAATAACTCAATACACCAGATGGTACGTTTCAAATTAAAACACATTTATTATACACAGGAAATCACTACTCATGTATAAAACTCTACTTACTAGACTATCTCTAACACTAAAAGGCCTATACTTAGCTTTGGAACTGGCCCACCAGGTCAGGGGACCAAATGGCCTTTCGTTCGATTCTGAATCTGCAGGCTTCAAAGCTGGTATAGACTGGTAGCTAGGAGCGCCTATCTCGAAGCGTGCGTTGACTGGAGACTTACTTGGTTGGTGCAGCTACTAGGCAGGTCACGTTCAAGGGTTGTTTCGAGCTGCTGAGAGACCCTGCCAAGAAGGACGAATTGAACTTGGTGACTCTATTTTATAGTCCCTAGGGGCGTTCGGGGCGGACTCCGTACCTGGTTCCAAGTGATTGGACTGAGTTCTGATCACTTGGATCGATTTCTCCAATACTGAAGCTGTTCCCTGATCGCTGGGCGGTTCCTAAGTGTCCGTTGGCCTTCCTTTGTCTTGGCTCCTGCTGGCGCCGAGGAGTCTGGCTTGGCCTTGTTTACCTCAACCGTTGCCAATTGTTCCTGGGGATCGCTCATTAATATGTAGATGGTTGTTAGTTTCACTGCTGTCTGGGTTCCTGCAAGTTCTAATATACAGGAAACTTTGCACCTGCTTGTTTTTCCTGCGATGGCTGAATTTCCCTGCATTCTTAGCGGATCTCCATTTTAAGTCAGGAAGTGGCCAACCCAGGTGGCTACAGGACCCTGGCGCTGTGAAGCAACAGTGCCCCTTAGTTGCTCAATGCGCGGCATTGCGGGGATAGGACACGGAGTGGACCAAGATAGAGTGCTCTTTCGGAGGGTCAGTGCAGACTCAATGGGCTGAAGGGCTTCCTTCTGCATTGTAGGGATTCCATGGTATAATTTTGTGTGTGAAAGTGATACATTTCTATGCGTCTCTGCACTTGTCCAGTTTCCATTTAACGTGTTGTGTGTTTGGGAAATCACGGCAGCTAACGTGCTTATTTAAATTCTCAGACTGTTCCTGGGAATGCTTCCTGGCAGAGGTTGAGTTGCTGTCTGCTCTGGTTGAGAGGAGATCTCTGGCCTGTTGAAGTTGGGGGGGGGGGGATATTATTCTGAGATGGTGAAGAAAAACATTTAGTGACTAACCCTAGAGTCTGTGTATAAGCCATGATTTTCCCACAGCTCACCCAGAATTTAACAGACTCCAAAGCAGAAACAAACATTGGGTTAAAGAGCATTCCCCCTCCAGTTTCTGACCAACACCCTGAACTGGGAGGAGATAATTCATTGTAGTTTGGCCTCCAGAGTTGACCCGACCTGAGAGTTTGTGGTGTGGAGTTTCTGAAGTTTCTTTCTGTCATGATATTCAAACACACACATCATGATAGACAGACCAACAGACAAATTAGCACACATAACACGACAGCCAATCACAGACAAGGACAGAGACAGTATAAGACAAGGAACACGACACCTGGTGGCCAGTCCATCTAGAGACCAGGACAAGGACAGGACCTGATTAACAACACACTCAGGGAGTCACCACGTGCAGAGTATCAAGACAGATCTGTAAATAGCAAGTTGGAATAAAACTGCGTTGTACCAAATGCAACCGTGTTGGTTCATCTGTACCTCAGAGCACCCAACACCACACTTTCCAGCCTTCCACCTCCCCTCTTTGGGGGTTTCCACAAGAGCTGGTCACCCTCTAATATCTTAACCAGACAGCTAATGTTTGAATGTGAAGCCGGGTATATTGTATATTGTATATTGTTATTACGTAGATGCAGTTTTTAATTCATCAACAGAAACAGGAAATTAATTTTTTTTAAACCAGCAGCCGGGTGATCCGTTCCTGCGTGTCGACGCCAGCGCAGGATTCGTGGATGTCTACGACAGCAAACCTGGCACCGCAGCTGGACTCATTTAGTGACCGTTAAGGGACGAGCACCGGGGACACGTGGAACACAATCGATTCAAATGGGAAACTGTGCCGGATTCGCCGGGTCCGGGATTGGTACTCAGGAGGCTGGCAAGCTGCAGCTACATACACACAATTCACTCCCCACACACACCATCCCAGCCAACAAGATTGCAGCGAGGCGCGAGGCCTCTGAGATTCACTGGAAACCCTGCTGGCCGTGGGGGAGAGACAGGCGACTCTGTACCCGGGGTGGGAAGGAGGCTGCCAGCCGCTGGCATTGGCAGGGCCTGGGCACAGGTGGCAGAGGTGGTCATCGCTGTGGGCAACACCAGCCTGCAATACCGCCGGAAGAAACTGCGTGACCACCTCAGGGTGGCCAGGGTGAGGAGGCAGCACTGTGCCCTTGGCCCGGTCCCACACACCCGTAACCCTACCTCCCCCTCCACCCAGAGGGCAGCCGAATCCCCAACCTGCACCGTATGTCAGCACCAACTCCGACCGCTATGGCCAGGGGCCTTGGCCACTGAAGCCAACAGCTACCTACCACCTGGGCTGCATGCATCAGACTGTCTAACACTGTGCACTTCCTGTTTCACCCACACCCCGGAGAAGGCCTCGCACAACCGCCGGGAACAGGAGAAGTCTGGAGGACTGCCGGACATGGTCGGCGGGCCCACAGAAAGGTTAGTGACCGGGGCGGAGCTCGGCATCGGCGAGGAAGTGAGATCCACTGAATTGCAGATCCCCATGGCAGGTGTGTCACCCCCCACACCACCCCCACACCCACCACCACCTCCACACCCACCACCACCCCCACACCCACCACCACCCCCACACCCACCACCACCCCCACACCCACCACCACCCCCACACCCAAAGGGTGTTGCAGACCCAACTGGGGGAGCCCGAACACCGTCAGTCCGTTCCGTTCAGGTCCGTATGGTCTGAGCGGGTGCTTACACTATGTATGGGCTCTGTCCTTTTCTTATTCAGAGTGCCTGCCTGCTGGGCTCTCTGTGGCTTTCGTGGGTCATTGCATTCTCGTGCAAAGTGTGCTAACTGTCCACAGTTGTAACACTCCTGTGGCTTTTGTGGGAGGCTGTTCCTGCCTTCGTTCATCCATGCGGGGTTCTGGTGCGTTTTCACCGCTTGGATGTCTGCTTCTGCCTGCCGTTCCTCGGGTTTCCGAACTGTGGGTTTGTTTTGTACAGACTGCTCCCAGGCGCGGGACAATCTTTTTAAAACCCATTTCTCATTGTGGGCTTCCTCTGAGGGGTCATAATTCGTACAGGCTTTTTGTCCTGCCTTTGTGGCATGGGAGATAAGGGTGCAGGTCCATTTGGCCATACCGTCTTGGGGCAAATGGGCGCGTTCTAAATTTCCCAAAACTGCTGTGAAGTGAGTCCATAGGCGTCCAGCAAACGCTGAGGTGTTCCGTCTTTTTGTGCCTGCACTTATTCAGGCCTTCTACGGGGTCACCTCTGTTGTAGCCGATCGCGTCTAGGATCGCTGCGTGCATTTCCTCAAGGGTGCCCCCTCCTACATTCTGTGGGTCGGGAAGGGCTGCTACGACTGAAGGGTCTAAACTCAAAACTGCGAGCTTCACGTATTCACGCTCATCCAGGCCGTACATGGTCACCTGCTGCTTTACTCTAGCAAAGAAGTGGTGGGGATCTGAGGTGGGGAGGAACGGTGTGATTTTCTCGCACATGTCCCGTAATTGGGTCACGGTTTAGGGGGTCGTATAAAGGAAATTCTGTATCTCCGTCCGACGTGACTGTGCGGTGGGTGGTTACTGGATTAATTGGTGCCTGAACTATCTGTGGGGGGTTGGGGCGTTTTTCTCTTCTGGGGCTTTCCTTGCGCACATGTTCCCTGAACATATCTATGCGCGGTCTCATTTAATTCTTCCCAATCCGGGCCGTCTTCTGTATCTAACTGGGATCCAAAGGTGCTCTGGAATCCATTCTGAACTGAAAGTAAAGACTGCAGTTCTGCAATCTGCTTCCGGCACTTTGCGTGATCTAATGAGCTCTGTCTGTGCTCTGTGGTGGTAGCATGGAGTGCTCGTAATGCTGCTTTCAGGTCGCTACACTGCCTTTGCAATGCCTCTACCTGTTTCTCTGTTTCCTCTCTTACCAGGACTGCACGTTGCATGTCCTGATAGGCCTTTTCATACTGTGTCTGGAAGCTGCTTAGGTGTGCCAGACAAGACTGGTGTGCCCACTTGGCATCATCCACCTCTCCGTCCTTTGCTGCTAACTTCTTTCTTAATTCTAGGTTCTCTTTCTCTATCTCTCCCACATCGACCTAACTCATTCAATGTACTCCTTCTATCTCTTTTCGGAGCGTCCGAACGACCTCCTCTGTGCCTCACAATTGTGCCAAACAGGACACGATTGCCATCAGCTGGCGAGCTTTTCCCAAGCTTTTCTTATGAATTTCGCTCAGGTTCTCCCACCAAGTATGTCCTATACTCCCGGGACCTGTTTCCTCATTGTCACAGAATTCGCTCCAAAGGGGCCACCCTTTCCCTTTGAGGTACTTTCTGATTTCCTCTTCCCAAACGGGACACTGTCCTACTCTGCTGCTGGTCGCCGCAACCATGAATTCTTCGGGGTTCATGAGGCGTTGCATTGCCTGCATTGCCATCTTTCCTCTCTAAATACTTCTCTTAAAATTTGGAACAAGGCGTATTAAGGCGGTGCTGTAATTACGGGTACGGCTTTCGCTATTTTCCGGAATACAAACTCCCGACAGTTTGTCGCAACAAAAATCTATCAGTTTACCTTATCCCCCTGTTAGTTACGCATGCATTAACACGCTTCCGAATTATGAGGATTGATCAGAACTGCTTGAACACTTGTGGTTTTTTCTGTTCTCAATTGGATTTCTAATTCAAATTTTTGGGTTCTCCCGGAGTGGTTAAGCCACTTCTAGATCGGGTCCCGTCAGGAAGTCGGCAATAATATGTTGCTAACTTTTGGTTGGCTCTTAAATCGTAATTTGCTCTGTTTGTTTAACCTTTGCTCTAGAGCCGCCAGGTATCTTTATGATACTGCCACGAGGTTCAAGTTCAAGTAATGATCAATAACTCTACACACCAATTAGTAAGATTCAAATCAAAACACATTTATTATACACAGTAAATCACTACTCATGCATAAACTCTACTTTCTAGGCTATTCCTATCACTGAAAGGCCTATACTTAGCTTCGGACTGGCCCACCAGGTCAGGGGAACAAATGGCCTTTCGTTCAGTTCCTGAGTCTGCAGGATTCAAAAGCTGGTATGGACTGGTAGGTAGGAGCGCCTATCTCGTAGCGAGCGTTGACTTGAGACTTACTTGGTTGATGGCAGCGAGGCAGGTCACTGTCAAGGGTTGGTTCAAGTTGCTGAGTGACCCTGCCAAAGAAGAACAATTTGAACTTGGGGGCTTTACTTTATAGTCCCCAGGGGCTTCCCGCCCTTTGGGGCGGACCCCGTACCTGGTTCCAAGTGATTGGACTACTTTCCGATCACTTGGATCGATTTCTCCAATGCTGGAGCTGCTCCCTGATCGCTGGGCGGTCCTTAAGTGTCCATTGGCCTTCCTTTGTCTTGGCTCCTGCTGGCGCCGAGGAGTCTGGCTTGGCTTTGTTTACCTTAACTGTTGCCATTGTGCCTTGGAATCGCACATTACTATGTAGATGGCTGCTGCATTACTATGTAGATGGCTGCTGGTTTCAGTGCTGTCTGGTTCCTTACAGGTTTCAATACACATGATTTCTGTATTTGCTAGTCTTTGCCTGTGTTGGCTGAATTTCCCTTCAGCCTTTGCGGTTCTCCATTTTAAGTCGGGAAGTGGCCAACTCAGGTGGCTACAACCCATTTGACTAAAGGGATGAGGATCGGTGTCAGTACTTCGAACAGCTCCATTTTGTTTTACCGTGAACAAGATCACAGGTGAGGACAAGCAGAAGGTGATATTTTTGACAGTTTGCGGGCCCAAAACGTATAACTCGGATAGGAATCTCATGTCACCGAAGGCACCCGACTCGAAGACCTTTAACCGGATACTGAAATTGGTTAGGGAACATTTCAACCTAAGACCCTCGATTATCCTCCAACATTGTAAGTTTAACTCTGCAGTTGGGGAGCATGAAGAGTCTGTCTCAGCCTTCTTAGCCAGGTTTCACCACCTTGCTGAGCACTGTGAATTTGGAACCGCGCTTAGTGACATGTTGCATGATCGGTTGGTTTGTGGGATCCATAACCTCAATATCCTGAAGAAGCTTCTAGTGGAGACCATATTTATGTTGGAAAGGCACCACTGAGCTCCAAAGTGTGGCTGAAGGGGAGGTTGACCAAGTATGGGACGGTATGGCCACGAGGTCTGCGGCGGGATCAACAAGCACAACGGAAAACCAGACACGGTCCTTGGGACCGGAACCCATGCATCAGGGTGCCAACCCGAGTCTGAGGTGGACTGCTTTCATTGAGGGGGGGGGGGGTATCACCAGGAGACCTGTCATGTTCTGGAGTTTGTGTGTTTCTGAAGCAACCGAAGGCGGCACATTCAAGCACATTGCTGCATGAGGCAAAACAGGTCAGTGCAAAAAAATTACAGCAGCAGCAGTCCCCAGTGGCACTGAACATAGTGGAGAAGAGCTCTGAAGAAGATGAAGGGCATGCAATGTAGCTATTGAATGCAGTCCAATTGAATAAGATGTCCCTGATTCAAATTGTCTTCAGGGTAAATGGCAAACCTCTTAAAATGGAAGTCGACACCAGGGCTTGGTGATCTTAGTGGGGGGGGGGGGGGGGGGGGGGGGGGGGGGGGGAGGGGGGGCAGACTTTCCAATATCTCTGTGCAGGGTCCCAGACTTTAAACCTGAAGAATATAACAGCCATGCTGGAGACATTTTGAAGATCCTCGGAGCAGCCAATACCCCAGTGTCCTACAGAGAGCA
This sequence comes from Scyliorhinus torazame, assembly GCF_047496885.1. Taxonomy (NCBI): domain Eukaryota; kingdom Metazoa; phylum Chordata; class Chondrichthyes; order Carcharhiniformes; family Scyliorhinidae; genus Scyliorhinus; species Scyliorhinus torazame. Next base: position 168,148,984 of record NC_092718.1, read on the forward strand.
GGAGGCCAATCTGCCTTTGGTTGCCATGGAAGGTCTTAGACCCTGTCTGATGGGAAGAGACTGGTTACAGAAGATCCGGCTCAACCGGGTGGAAATCGTCAAAATATCTGATGCCGTCCTTCCAAGATGTCTTTTTTTTTAACAAACAATTTTTTAATGTGGTATTTTTGGCATAACAAACAATCACAGTGCAAAAACAATAGAGTACAAAGAACAGTAATCAAAAAGTAACCGCCGACATCCGTCCCTCCAAGGCCTGCCTATTTAACCCCCTACTCTATACTGCCCTAACCCCCCACTCCCACCCACCACCCCCCCCCTACTCTATACTGCCCTAACCCCCCCTCCCACCCACCACCCCCCCCTACTCTATACTGCCCTAACCCCCCCCCCACCCACCACCCCCCCCCTACTCTATACTGCCCTAACCCCCCCTCCCACCCACCACCACCACCATCTCCCCCCCCCCCCCCCCCCCCCCCCCCCCCCGGACGATTAATTCTCCTCAAAGAAGTCAATGAATGGTTGCCACCTCCGGGCGAACCCTGTCACCGACCGTCTCAAGGTGAACTTGATCTTTTCCAGGCCGAGAAAGCTCGCCATGTCGGTTAACCAGGGCTCTGACTTCGGAGGCCTAGACTCCCTCCAAGCCAGTAATATCCGTCGCCGGGCTACCAAGGAGGAAAAGGGCAGAACATCTGCCTCTCTTTCCTCCTGAACACCCGGGTCTTCCAACACCCCAAAGATCACTACCCCTGGACTCATTTCCACCCTTGTCACAGGCAGCACGGTAGCATTGTGGATTGCACAATTGCTTCACAGCTCCAGGGTCCCAGGTTTGATTCCGGTTTGGGTCACTGTCTGTGCGGAGTCTGCACATCCTCCCCGTGTGTGCGTGGGTTTCCTCCGGGTGCTCCGGTTTCCTCCCACAGTCCAAAGATGTGCAGGTTAGGTGGATTGGACATGATAAATTACCCTTAGTGTTGGGTGGGGTTACTGGGTTATGGGGATCGGGTGGAGGTGTTGACCTTGGGTAGGGTGCTCTTTCCAAGAGCCGGTGCAGTCTCGATGGGCCGAATGGCCTCCTTCTACACTGTAAATTCTATGTTAATCTATGTTGTCTTCAATACCCTGGGCATGACATCCACGAACCCCTGCCAATATCCCCTAATTTTACATGTGGACATGGTTCGCTGGTCCTGACACACTTGTCTTCCACCCCAAAAAATCTACTCATCCGGGCCGCTGTCGTGTGCGCCCGGTGCACCACCTTAAACTGGATCAAGCTGAGCCTTGCGCATGTAGCGGTCGCGTGGACCCTGTTCAGCGCTTCCGCCCATAGGCCGTCTTCCATCTCACCCCCCAGTTCCTCCTCCTACTTACGCTTAAGCTCTTCTGTATGCGTCTCCTCCGCCCCCATTAATTCTTTGTAGATGTCCGAGACGGTCCCCTCCCCCACCCATCCTCTAGACACTGCCCTATCTTGAATCCCTCTTAGTGGCAGGAGCGGGAAGGGTGATACCTGCCTGCGCAGAAAGTCCCGTACCTGAAGATATCTAAAATCATTCACTGCTGCCAACCCGAACTTCTCCTCCAGCGCCCTCAAGCTGGGGAAGCTCCCTTCTAGAAACAGGTCCCCCAACTTCTCAATTCCCGCCCTTTGCCATACCCGAAATCCCCCACCTAGGCTCCCAGGAGCGAACCAATGGTTGTCACATATTGGGGACCAAAGCGATGCACCCACTGCACCAACGTACCTCCTCCATGATGCACTATCAATTACCACAAAGACGAGAGTAGTGGAATAATCGAGGCTTTATTGAGCCAAGATGTTGTGCCTCCTGTAGCTGGAACCAGATTGGCTGCAGCACCGGCGAGCACCCACATTTATACTCCGCCTACTGGGCGGAGCCAGCAGGCAGGGATTTACCCATGTACCTCTACTATACGGGCAGTGCCGTAATACATGTAATATACTACTGGTGGTGAATACCACATTCACCTCATTTAAAAAAAGAGTACGGCGGGGGTGGTGGAAAATATTATAATTTAAGTCTGTCAGGGGCGTTGACCCTCCTCTGTGATCGCCTCAGTCCTGGTGGTGATGTGGGCGCCGACTTGGTCACCTGCGACTCCGGGAGCGTGTTGTCCTCGTCTTCGTCACCCCTGAGTGGAACCAGTGGGAGGACGGTCCTGCTGGGGTGGGGGCTGCGGTGAGGTTCGCTGGAGGGAGGATGAGTGGCGCAGGGGTGAATGAGGTAACCAGGGGGGGGGGGCAGTGCCAGGTCGGGGGTCGTGGGGGGGGGGGATCCAGCGGGTGCCAGGTCCCGGAGGGAGACTGTGTCCTGGCACCTGTCGGGGTGTGTCACGTGGGCGTACTGAGGGTTAGCATGTAAGAGGTGAACCTTTTCGACCAAGGGGTCTGACTTATGGGTCCGCACATGGTTCCGGAGGAGAACAGGTCCAAAAACTGTCAGCCATGTTGGGAGCGAGACCCTGGAGATGGACTTCCTGGGGAGGGCAAACACCCGTTCGTGAGGGGTCTCGTTAGTCGTGGTGCAGAGGAGTGACCGGATGGAGTGGAGCGCGTCGGGGAAGACCTCCTGCCAGCGGGAGACCGGGAGATTTTTAGACCTCAGGGCCAGCAGGACGGCCTTCCAGACCGTCCCGTTCTCCCTCTCCACCTGCCCGTTTCCCCAGGGGTTGTAGCTGGTCGTCCTGCTCGAGGCGATGCCCTTGCTGAGCAGGAACTGACGCAACTCATCGCTCATAAAAGAGGATCCCCGATCGCTGTGGATGTGGATAGGGAAACCGAACAGAGTGAAGATGCTGTGCAGGGCTTTAATTACCGTGGCAGAAGTCATATCGGGGCATGGAATGGCAAAAGGGAATCGGGAGTACTCATCAATCACGTTCAGAAAGTACGTGTTGCGGTCGGTGGAGGGGAGGGGCCCTTTGAAGTCCACGCTGAGGTGTTCAAAAGGCCGGGAAGCCTTCACTAGGTGCACTCGATCTGGCCGGTAGAAGTGCGGCTTGCACTCTGCGCAGATCTGGCAGTCTCTGGTGATGGGCCTGACCTCCTCAATGGAGTAGGGTAGTTGCAGGCCTTGATGAAATGGAAGAACCGGGTGACACCCGGGTGGCAGAGGTCATAGTGGAGAGCCCAGAGTCGGTCCACTTGTGCGCTGGCACATGTACTGCGGGATAGGGCATCAGGGGGCTCGTTGAGCTTCCCCGGGCGATACAAAATCTCGTAATTATAGATGGAGAGCTCGATCCTCCACCTCAAGATCTTATAATTTTTGTGCTGCTGTGTACTATTAAACATGAAGGCAACCGACCGTTGGTCAGTGAGGAGAGTGAACCTCCTGCCGGCCAAGTAATGCCTCCAATGTCTCACAGCTTCCACAATAGCTTGGGCCTCCTTTTCGACAGAGGAGTGCTGAATTTCGGAGGCATGGAGGGTGTGGGAAAAGAAGGCCACGGGCCTGCCCGCCTGGTTGAGGGTGGCGGCCAGAGCTATGTCCGATGCATCGCTCTCCACCTGAAAGGTGAGGGACTCGTCGACCGCGTGCATCGTGGCCTTGGCGATGTCTGCCTTGATGCGGTTGATGGCCTGGCGGCGCTCAGCCGTCAGGGAAAAACTGTGGACGTGATGAGTGGGCGGGCCTTATCCACATAATTAGGGACCCACTGAGCGCAATAGGAGAACAATTCCAGGCATCGTTTCAGGGCCTTGGGGCAGTGGGAGATCCATGAGGGGGCGCATGCGGTCGGGGTCGGGCCCTAGAACTCCATTTTCCACGACACAGCCAAGGATGGCTAAGCGGTTGGTGCGGAATACGCATTTCTCCTTATTGTAGGTGAGGTTAAGGAGTTTGGCGGTCTGCAGGAATTTTTGGAGGTTTGCGTCGTGGTCCTGCTGATCGTGGCCGCAGATGGTGACGTTATCTGGGTACGGGAAGGTGTCCCGCAGCCCGTACTGGTCAACCATTCGGTCCATCTCTCGCTGGAAGACCGAGATCCCATTGGTGACGCTGAAGGGAACCCTAAGGAAGTCATAGAGGCGGCCATCTGCTTCGAAAGCAGTGTATTGGCGGTCCTCCGGGCGTATGGGGAGCTGGTGGTAGGCGGACTTCAGGTCCACTGTGGAAAAGACTCGATACTGCGCAATCTGATTGACCATGTCAGATATACGTGGGAGGGGGTACGCGTCGAGCTGAGTGTACCGAATGATGGTCTGACTGTAGTCGATGACCATCCTGTGCTTCTCCCCAGTCTTCACTACTACCACTCTCCAGGGGCTATCGCTGGCTTCGATGACCCCCTCCCGCAGAAGCCGTTGGATCTCCGAGCTGATGAAGGTCCGGTCCTGGGCACTGTATCGTCTGCTCCTAGTGACGACGGGTTTGCAATCCGGGGTGAGGTTCGCAAACAGGGGAGAAAGATCGACCTTAAGGGTCGTGAGGCCGCAGACGGTGAGGGGGGGTAGGGGTCCGCCGAATTTTAAGGTTAGACTTTGGAGATGGCACTGAAAATCCAGGCCGAGTAACAGGGCAGCGCAGAGGTGGGGGAGGACGTAGAGTCGGAAGTTGCTGAACTCTACGCCTTGGACGGTGAGGGTCGCGATGCAGTACCCCCGGATTTCCACGGAATGGGATCCAGAGGCCAGGGAGATTTTCTGGGTGACGGGGTGTACCGGGAGGGAGCAGCACCTTACCGTAGTGGGGTGGATGAAGCTCTCTATGCTCCCGGAGTCGAAAAGGCATGTCGTCTCTTGCCCATCGATCTTCACCGTCATCGTCGTGGTCGCGATGCTACAGGGCCGGGACTGACCCAGGGTGATAGAGGCGAGCTGCGGCAGATGCTGGGAGGTCCCGGGCTGGTCAGCGGTGGCGGAGGTAGTGGCAGGCGATGAACGGCCAGACCAACAGGGGTCCTGAGGCGCCGTCCAAAATGGCATCCGTAGATGGCGGCGCCCATGGGGCGCACATGGCGGGCGGCATCAAAGATGGCGGCGCCCACAGGCCGCACGTGGCTTGCGGTGAGGAAGATGGCGGCGCCCATGGGCCGCACGTGGCTTGTGAAGGGGAAAATGGCGGCGCCCCTGGATCGCACGTGGGGGGTGTAGAAACGCCGGGCCTAGAAACATCGGCGACCGACCGGGCCTGGCAAACAGAAACAAAGTGTCCCTTCTTCCCACAGCCGTTGCAGGTCGCGCTCCACGCCGGGCAGCGCTGCCTGGGGTGTTTGTTTTGCCCGCAAAAATAGCACTTGGGCCCCCCAGAGTTGGCTGGGAGCCGCACAGCGCAGGCTTGCGGTGAGCTGGAGTCAGCAGCTGGTGGGGCCCACGATGCCCACGAGGTCGGGGGCGTAGGATTGGAGGTTATGGGAGGCCACTTCTAACGAATTAGTGAGCTGCCTAGTTCCCGCAAGATCAAGTGTGCCTTCTTCCAGTAGCCGCTGGCGGACGTACGCAGACTTCATGCCCGTAACGTAAGCGTATCAAATTAAAAGTCCGTTGTGCTGGACTGCCAAAACTGCCTGGCAGCCACAGTTCCTATCTAGGATGTGCAGGGTACGCCGGAAATCATCCAGAGACTCCCCGGAGAGCTGCTGTCTCGTGGCCAGGAGGTGTCTGGCATATACTAGATTGACTGGTCGAACATAATGTACCTTCAGGAGCTCCATCGCTTTGGAGTATGTGGGCGCATCCCGGATGAGAGGAAAAATGTCAGGGCTCACCCGTGAATAGAGGACCTGGAGCTTCTGTGAGTCCGAGGGTTCCTCAGCGGATGTTCGGAGGTAGCTTTCAAAGCAGGCTAGCCAGTGGTCAATGGCGGATGTAGCGTTGGCTGCTTGAGGGCTCAGCTGCAGGCGATCAGGCTTGATGCGAAGATCAATCGTTTTTTACAAACTTTGCTCAATAAATTGATGCACTATCAATTACCACAAAGACGAGAAGAGTGGAATAATCGAGGATTTACTGAGCAAAGATGTTGTGCCTCCTGTAGCTGGAACCAGAATGGCTGCAGCACCGGCGAGCACACACATTTATACGCCGCCTATTGGGTGGAGCCAGCAGGCAGGGATTTACCCAGGTACCTCTACTATACGGGCAGTGCTGTAATACATTTAATATACTACTGGTGGTGACTACCACACTACACTGACCCCAGATCCTCAGGGCCAGCACCACCACGGGCCTGGCAGAATATCTCGCTGGCGGGAACGGCAACGGTGCCGTTATCAGCGCCCCCAAGCTGGTGCCCCTGCATGAGGCTGTCTCCATCCGCTCCCCACTACCCACTTCCTTGTCATCGCAATATTGGCCACCCAGTAATAATTACTAAAATTTGGCAGGGCCAGCCCCCCCTCCCCCCCGATTCCCCTCGAGCATCACTTTTTTCACCCGTGGGGACTTACCCGCCCAAACAAAGCCCAAAATAATTTTGTCGATCCTCTTAAAAAAGGACCGCGGGATGAAAATCGGGAGGCATTGGAACACAAATAAAAATCTCGGCAATATCGTCATCTTAACCGTCTGCACCCTCCCCGCCAGTGACAGCGGGAGCGCATCCCATCTCCGAAACTCGCCTCTCATCTGCTCAACCAGCCGGGACAAGTTCAACTTATGTAACCGGCCCCAGTCACGTGCCACTTGTATCCCCAGATATCTAAAATTGTCTCCCACTAACCTGAACGGTAACTCCCCCAGCTGGCCCTCCTGATCCATTGCCTGGACTACAAACAGCTCACTCTTCGTCATATTCAATTTGTAACCCGAAAACCGGCCGAATTCCCCCAGAATCGCCAGAATCTCCCTCATCCCTGCCCCTGGGTTTGCTACATGTCGGAGTAAGTCATCCGCATACAGCGATACCCTATGCTCCACCCCCCCCCCCCCCCCCACCCCACCCCAACCAGCCCTTTCCAGCCCCTAGAAGCTCTCAGAGCAATTGGCAGCGGCTCTATGGCTACGCAAACAGCAGTGGGGAGAGGGGACACCCCTGTTTGTCCCCCGGTGGAGCCTAAAATAGTCCAAGGTCGTCTTATTCATCCTTACACTGACTTCCGGGGCCTGGTACAACAGCCTGACCCAGTCGACAAAGCCCCTACCAAACCCAAACCGTTCCAGCACCTCCCGTAGATAGTCCCACGCTATTCGGTCAAACGCCTTCTCTGCGTCCATGGCCACAACTACCTCAACTTCCCTTCTCTCCGGGGGCATCATAATCACATTAAGCAGCCTTCTTATATTGGCTACCAACTACCTACCCTTGACAAATCCGGTTTGGTCCTCCATAATCACCTTCAGCACACAAACTTCAATCCTGGAGGTCAACACCTTGGCCAGCAACTTAGCATCCACATTAAGCACCGAAATCGGCCTATTGGACCCACATAGCTACGGGTTCTTGTCCCGCTTCAATATTAACGACATGGTGACCTGTGACAACGTCGGGGGCAGCACCCCTCTATCCCTCGCTTCATTAAAAACCTTACCCAGCAACAGCCCTAATATCCCCGGAACTTTCTTGTAAAATTCCACCGGGAACCCATCTGGCCTCGGAGCTTTACCTGACTGCATCGCCTTCAAGCCCTCAGATATTTCTTCGGCCCTAATCGGAGCCCCGAACTCGCCCACCAGCTGCCTACCCACCCTTGGGAAAGTCAACCCGTCCAGAAAGCGTTTCATCTCCTCGGGCCCCGTGGGGGGTTCCAAGCAATAGACTCCGCTATAAAAGTCCCTAAATGCCCTGTTTAGCCCAGCCGAGTCCCCTACCAGGTTCCCATCTCCGTCGACCACCTTATCAATTCTCCTGGCCGCCTCCCTCTTCCTCAACAGCTGTGCCAGCATTCTGCTGGCCTTCTCTCCATATTCATACAGCGTCCCCCTCGCCTTTCTAAGCTGCTCCACTGCCTTGCCCGTGGACAGTACCCCAAACTCAGCCCGCAGCCTCCGGCGCTCCCTTAACAGTTCCGCCCACCTCCTATCCACCCGTAGGATCTCCTTGATCAGTCGGTCCGTCTCTGCCCTGTCCGTCTTGTCCTATGAGCTCGGATTGAAATCAACTCCCCTCTCACCACTGCCTTCAGCGCCTCCCAGACCACCGCTGCTGAGACTTCCCCTGTGTCGGTGACCTGCAGGTAGTCCTGCATGCACTTCCCTACTCTCTCGCACACCGCCTCATCCGCCAACAAGCCCACGTCAATTGACATTGCGGGCACTGGAAGCTCTCCTCACTGACCTGCAGTTCCACCCAGTGTGGGGCATGGTCAGAAATAGTGATGGCCGAGTACCCAGTGTCCACCACCCCCGCCAGCAAATCCCTACTCAAAATGAAAAAATCGATCCGGGAATACACTTTATGTACATCCGAGTAGAAAGAAAAATCCCTGGCCGTCGGCTGCCGAAACCTCCATGGGTCGATCCCCCCCATCTGCTCCATGAACCCTATCAGCCCCTTTGCCATCGCTGGCACCCTCCCCGTTTTCGAGCACGACCGGACCAGGCCGGGGTCGATGACCGTATTAAAATCCCCTCCCATCACCAGCTTGTGCAAGTCCAGATCACCTGGTATCTTCCTCAGCACCCTCTTGATGAATTCAACATCGTCCCAGTTCGGCGCATAGACATTAACCAATACCACCTTTCTCCCCTCCAGCTTACCGCTCACCATAACATAACGCCCCCCCCCCGTCCGAAACTGTACTGCCCGCCTGGAATTGCATCCGCTTATTAATTAAAATCACCACCCCTCTTGTCTTGGTGTCCAGCCCCGAATGGAAGACCTGACTGACCCAACCCTTCCTTAGCCGAACTTGATCCGCCACTGTCAGGTGTGTCTCTTGCAACATCACTACATCCGCCTTCAGAGCCCTCAGGTGTGCGAACACACGGGCCCTCTTGACCGACCCATTCAGCCCTCTAACGTTCCAGGTGATCAGCCCAGTTGGGGGGCACCGCGTCCCGCCACCCCCCCCCCCCCTGCCGATCAGCCATCCCCCTCTCTGGGTCCATCCCCCACCCATGCGCCACGCCGCCATCTGCCCGCCTCCAGGTAGCCCTCACCCCGACCTCCTCTCCGTCCCAGAACCCAGGTCCCTCCCTCGACAGCAGAGTAACTCCCCCCTCCCCTCTCCAGCAACATCACCCTGTAACCCAACCCCTGCCCTGTGTTGAACCAATACAGTCCCCCCCTCCCCACTGTGCTTCCGTGGACTAGCTCACTTAGCTAGCCTGGTGACCCTCGCCTCCGGCGCCACAAAGTCTCCCACCTATTGTTCCCTATTCCCCTCCCCCCCCGCCCATCGAAACCACTTCCCGCATCAAACCAAAACCGAACAATCTCCTAATTACCATAGGAGACAGCCCAAGAGAGACAAAGACCCCCACAATAAACCCCTCAATAACACAATTTAAAGTAATACAAAATAAAGAAAGCCCCCACCAACCATCCCCATCAAAACACCAAAAAACCCAACAAAAAATGAATATCTTTTACTCCCCCATCTTCACCCAAACTTCAAAGACAAAAAAAAGGCAACAATCACGCCATATATACATCGTTCAAAAAAAAAGAAAGATACCGCCGCTTAAGTCCAAAAAGTTCTCAGTTCTGCGCCAGACCCTTCTTGGCAAAATCCATCGCCTCTTCGGGCATCTCGAAGTAATGGTGCTGGTCCCCATGAGTGACCCAGAGGCGCGCCGGGTAGAGGAGCCCGAACTTCACTTTCTTCTTGAACAGGATCTCCTTCACTTGCCTGAAGCCGGCCCTCCTTCTGGCCACCTCCACACTCAGGTCCTGATAGATACGCAATATGCTATTGTCCCACTTGCAGCTCCTGGTACGTTTGGCCGACTGGAGTACACGCTCTTTATCCAAAAATCTGTGGAACCGAACCACCATCGCCCTTGGGGGGGTCCCCCGGCCGTGGCTTCCTCGACATCGCCCTGTACGCCCTGTCCACCTCCAACTGTCGGGGAAAAGCCCCCTCCCCCAGAAGCTTCTGGAGCATATTTACCACAAAATATCAGCCCCCTCAGCCCCTTCAGGGAGACCGACAATTCTTAAGTCCTGCTGGCGCGCGCTGTTCTCCATCTCTTCCACCTTTTCTAACAGCCTTTTCTGCAGATCCTTCATCATCCCCACCTCCAGCTCCGCCACCATTTGGTGCTCCTCCTGGTCCGCCAGCGCTTTCTCCAACTTCTGGATCGTCCGATCCTGGGCATCCAGCCTACGTTCCATCCGATCGACCGACTCCTTTATCGGGTCGAGACAATCTCGTTTCTGTCTGGCGAAGCCCTCTTGGATGACCTGCACCAGCTCCTCCATCGATGGCTGGGCCGTCGCAGCAGGGGTCCGAACCTCGGCCATGTTAGCTTCAGCAGCCACGTCTACCCAGCCCTTGCTTATCTTTCTATTCCTTCCCTTACGATCCCTTGGGGTTCTCCATTCCATGCACCACTGTGTGGATCCAGTGCTTAAATACCCGCACTTTCAAAATCAGAACTCAAAGTCACGGAAAAGTCAGGGAAAAAGGTCCAAAAGCCCGGCCAGAGCGGGAGCCACCAAGTATGCGACTTACTCCCTCATAGCCACCACCAAAAGTCCCTTCCAAGATGTCTTAAGCAGCTGTGAAGATGTCTTCCACAAGGAAATGGACCGGATGAAGGGTGTAAAAGCCAAGATATTTGTCAATCTGAATTCGACGGCCAAGTTCTGCAGAGCTAGACCAGTGCCATATACACTGCTCAGAAGCTTGTAGCAGAGCTGTAGAGATTGGAAGAGCTGGGGATAATCAAGCCAGTCCAGTTTTCAGAATGGGAGGCACCGATAGTCCTTGTCCAACCAGATAGTTCGACAAGGATTTGTGGGAACTATAAGCTGACTACTAAGCTGGTGGTGGTGGGGGGGGGGGGGGGGGGGGGCGGCGGGGGGCTATCTATTCAAAATTGGCCCTCAGTCACATCTACCTGTAACTAGAGTTGGATGCCGAGTCTCAGAGATTTGCTACAATAACCGCAAAGGCCTCCTCCAATATACCAGACTGCCGTTCGGCATCTCTTCAGTCTGCACTATATTCCAACGCACAATGGGAAATCTTCTCCAGGGAATTCTCAAACAACATATATCCGAAGAACACATGGCCAGCCTAGAGAAAGTATTAAAGAGGTTTTGTGATGCAGGGGTCCACCTAAAACACAAAAAATTTACTTTCCAGGCCTCAGAAGTGACATAGCTAGGATTTCACATTGATGTAACGGGGTTTCACCCCTTAGAGGAAAAGGTCAAGGCCATACGAGATGTCCCTGCACCCAAAAAGTTATTCTGGAAGGTTCAATTCGCATTTAGCCACAACAATGGTGCCGTCAGCAGTGGCAATATAGAGAGACCCAAGATGAAGCCATTCAAGTAATGGAGCAAACGTTACAGTCTTCTTGGTGCATTTTGGCCCGGGAAAACCAATCGTGCTGACATGTGATGTGTCCCCTTACGTTATGGGGAAGCCTTATCCCACAAAATGGGAGATAGTTTAGAGCCTTTGCCTCAAGGACCCTTTCAGAAGCAGAACAAAGCTATACCCTGATTGAGAAGGAGGGCTTAACCGGCATATATGGTGCAAAGAAATTCTCCTGTATGTGTACAGCCGATGGTTCACCATAGTGACTGACCACAAACCATTACTGGGCCTGTTAAGCGAAGAAAAGCCCATAGTGCCCATTGCCTCAGAGCGGGTTCAACATTGGCCCTAACTGCTGGCGGCCTACAACTGTGCTTTCCAGCATGGGCCGGGCCTTCCCCTACCCAAGAGCATTCCGCCATCACCTGTACCCCAGGAGATCATTTTAGTCCTCAACCTCCGAGCCACCTTGCCAGTGTCTGTGGGGTGCAACAGTAGCTGGACCCAAAGAAGCTCTATTCTTTCAAAGGTTAAACAAATTATACAGTCTGACTGGCATTATGAGACGTCTGAACAGCTGCGGTCCTACTTCATTCGTCAGGATGAGCTGACATGTGAGGATGGCGTGATTCTGTGGGGGTTCACGAGTGGTCATCCTGACTCTGGACAGGGGGCCACCCCATCAAGAGCTACATAGTGCCCACCCAGGGCAGACAAAGAAGAAAAGGCTGGCACGCAGCTACATCTGGTGACCAGACATAGATAAAGCCATTGAAGAACTAGTACAACAGTGCTACCCTTGCCAAATACAGCACTCTTCACCCTTGGGAATGACCAGGTCACCTGTGCATCAGGGTACACGTTGACTATGCAGGCCCATTTATGAGCAAGGTGTCTTTGGTGCTGGTGGCAAGTGGCTAATGGTTCAAGGGTTGGGGATCACAGGATGCCTTGCGCCAAGTGTTTGTCATTCATGGCCCTCCCGAGTCAATTGCTTCGGACAATGACACCCCTTTACCGACAATGATTTCCACTTTTTAGTGCAAGCAAATGGTACACGACACACACGGAGTAAGCTCTGCCACCCAGTGTCGAACCGTCTGGCTGAAAGGGCCTTTCAAACTTTCAAGAATGCCATGAAAAAGCAATCTGATAAACCACTTCGGCAACGGTTGACTAATTTTTTGTTGCGATAGAACCCTTTCCACCTCTGCTCCTGTTGAGGCCGGTGAGGCCAGTTCGCTAGTCATTGAGGTGGTACCTCCTGAGGCGGCACCGACTGTTGACCGCTCGATCGCTCGGAAGAGTTCTGAGCCTGTGGCAAGGCTACAGGGGTCCAGGAGGACCCCGAGGTTTACAGATCGATCGATTATTTGATGGACTCTCTCTTCACTTGTCTCTGCAACATTTGTAACTTTCGCATATCATTTTGGGGTGGTTGTAATAAGGAACTTGTGGCCCCTTTAAGGGGTGGGCTCTACAGACCACTTAACTGGCTCGGGGCCAATCGCACGTGAGCACACAAACTCCGACCAAGAGGGAGTTTGTGCGGGGCCCTGGGAGCAGGACGCTGTCATAATATGCACCCATGCACATCATGAGGTAAAAGCAGGCAGTGACAGTCACCCAGGTGAGCCAATCAACATACAGAACAAAACATGACCAATCACCAGACAGAACACCAGTGGGGGGGCTTCCAACTATAAAACACACGAGGCATCAGCACTCTGCCTCTTTCCACTGGTGTCAACTGTAGTGACAGTCAGGGTGTACAAATCATTCAACACCTTCTACACGTGGATCAGAGCTAGCCTGGTCTAGATAGTTAATGATAGTTTACTTAGAGTAGTAGAGAGTCAACCCACAGGCAACTGTGTGCTTCGTTACTGAAGTTCAATAAATCTTATTGAACCAACGCCTACGTTTGGTGTATGCTTGATCATTTAACTGCATCGTGTTGCACTCCGTGTTACCCCAAGGTGAATAACACAACATGATATCAGGGGTGGCTACTGATTCTAAGTAATTTACCTTCGAAAATTCACTGATGACCAGCAACTGCCTTCCAGCGGCATGGAAAAGATCCAGGCACCTCCACAGCTCCGGATCTCCGGGAACCTTGGCGTCAACTGGCCAGTCTTCAAGCAGAAATTCAGTCTATACCTTGAGGCCTCGGGTCTCGAAAGTGCGTCCGATGCCCGAAAAATCGCGCTGCTACTGTCGACTGCGGGGGACCAGGCCATCCAAATCTTCAATTCACTCACTTTTGCCGACAGTGAGGACAAGACCAAGTTCCAGACCGTCTTAGCCAAATTCGACAGTCACTGTGAGGTTGAGACGAACGAAAGCTTTGAGCGTTGTGTCTTCCAGCAGCGCCTTCAGGGTAAGGATGAGCCTTTCCAATCTTTCCTCACTCATCTTCGCATTCTTGCTCAATCCTGCAACTACGGTGACACCGCTGACTCCCTCATCAGGGATCAGATCGTGTTTGGCGTCCACTCCGATGCCCTGCGAGAGCAGCTCCTAAAAATAAAAAATATGACCCTGCCAGTGGCCATCGAGACGTGCAAAGTCCACGAACAGGCGAAAAGTCGCTATTCCCGCCTTAGGTCGGCAGACCAGGACCAACTTGCCTCCACGAGGCTGAGAGTGTACAGGCCATCGCCCGAATGCGGCACCTGAGCATCGATGAAGGCGGCCATTTTGCGCGCTTTTCCAGGGGTCCCACGCATGTGCACCACGGTCGGGAGAACGAACCGGCCGAAAACGACACTGCTCAGGTGCGAGCGGCGGCTGACCGCACTGCGCATGTGCGACGACGCAACGAGTGTCATGACGTCGACGTGATGACGTGCCCCAACTGCGGCACCGCCCAATTAAAGCGGCAATGCCCAGCAAGAGGCAGGCGATGTCTCAACTGCAAGAAGCTTGGCCATTATGCAGCTTTGTGCAGGTCTGCACCTCTGATTAGGGGGCCAGCAATCCCAGCTCCAACGCAGACGCGTTCGAAGTGTGCAGCAAGAGCTGCTGGATTTGGAACCTGAGCCTGTCACGGATCCAGAGGATGACTGCCCGGAGTCCCCATATCGAGCGGGCATCATCACCATGCATGACAAGGCCTCCTCGCATTCAGCAATACACACACCCATCCTCAATGTGGATTATGCGGACGAGTGGTGTGCCACAGTACAAGTCAACGATTGTAGCATCCGGTTCCAGCTGGACACCGGTGCTTCAGCCAATCTAATATCCCAAGCAGATCTTGCTCGTAGCCAAAGGCAGCCAACAATTCTTCCGCAGGCTTGCCAGTTGCTCGACTACAATGGAAATGCCATCGCTGCGTTAGGGTCCTGTCACCTGCATGTATCCACCAAGGCCATCAAGGCCACTTTGCTGTTTGAGGTCGTCAAGCCCGGCAAGGTATCTCTGCTTGGTGCCCATGCAAGCTACTCCATCTTGTCCAGCATGTACATGCCATGTCCTCTGCCAACAGCACTCTTCAGGCCGACATTGAGGAGCTACTATTGCAATACCCGGATGTGTTCAGTGGGATGGGTATGCTGCCCTACTGCTATAAAATTCTGCTCATGTCTGATGCCACGCCTGTCATCCATGCGCCACGCCGGGTGCCGGTGCCCCTAAAAGACCGTCTAAAGGCGCAGCTGCAGGAGCTCCAAGATCAGGGAATAATATCCAAGGTGACGGAACCAACTGACTGGGTCAGCTCGATTGTCTGTGTCAAGAAGCCCTCTGGAGAACTGCGCATTTGTATCGATCCCAAGGATGTGCACCGCAACATTATGAGGGAATACTACCCGATCCCAAAGCGGAAGGAGCTGACGAGTGAGATGGCACATCCCAAATTCTTTACAAAGCTGGATGCATCGCGTGGCTCCTGGCAGATACAACTGGACGAGTCCAGCAGGAAGCTCTGCACGATTAATACATCCTTCGGCAGATATTGCTACAACCGCATGCCGTTTGGTATTGTTTCAGCCTCTGAAATCTTTCATTGAATAATGGAGCAAATACTAGAGGGCATTGATGGTGTGCGGGTTTATGTTGACAACGTCATCATGTGGTCCACGGCCCCGGAGGAACATATTTCTCGTCTGCAACAAGTCTTCAGGCGCATACATGCCAACGGCCTGAAATTAAATAAAACCAAATGCTCCTTTGGCATGTCGTCAATTAAGTTTCTGGGTGATCAGATCTCCCAGCAGGGCGTGCAACCAGACTCGGACAAAGTCAAGGCCATCAACATAATGAAGACCCCAGACGACAAGAAGGTAGTTCTCCGCTTCCTGGGGATGGTAAATTTTTGGGGGAAGTTCATTCCCATCCTCGCGTCACACACCGGCACCTCAGGCACCGGCTGAAGAAGTCCACCACTTTCCAGTGGCTACCCGCACAACAAGCAGAGTGGCTTGAGTTGAAAGCGAAGCTAACCACCACTCCTGTTCTAGCTTTTTTTGACCCAGCGAGGGAGACTAAAATCTCCACAGACGCCAGCCAGGACAGCATTGGGGCGATGCTCCTCCAGAAGGACGACACCTCGTCCTGGGCTCCAGTGGCCTACATGTCAAGGGCCATGACCCCCACCGAGCAACGATATGCTCAAATAGAGAAAGAATGCCTGGGCCTTCTCACTGGCGTCATGAAATTCCACGATTATGTCTATGGTCTCCCGACCTTTACAGTAGAGACGGACCACAGACCCCTAGTGCACATTATACACAAGGACTTAAATGACATGACACCCAGGGTCCAGCGCATTCTCCTTCGACTCCGCAGGTATGATTTTGAACTGGTTTATACACCTGGAAAGGAGCTAATCATCACGGATGCCCTGTCACATGTCATCACTTCACCATGTGAGCAGGTAGACTTCATACACGACATTGATGCACAGGTGCAACTGTGTGCCAGCACCCTCCCGACATCCAACGAACGCCTCGTCATCATTCGAGAAGACACCGCCAAGGATCCTCTTCTGCAGTGGGTCATACATCACCTCACGAATGGCTGCAGAAAGGGCAATGCCCCCAATACTATAATGTAAAGGATAACCTAACTGTCGTCGAGAGGATCCTCCTGAAATTGGATCGCATCGTCATTCCGCGCAGCCTCCAGAGCTTGGTGCTCACGCAGATACACGAGGGACACCTCGGTATTGAGAAGTGCATGCGCAGGGCCTGGCAGGCTGTCTATTGGCCCGGCATCAATGAGGATACATCAAACATGGCCCTCGATTGCGCGACCTGCCAGCGCTTCCAGCCTGCTCAGCCCAAAGAAACGCTCCAGCAGCACGAGATCATGACCTCTCCGTGGTCAAAGGTCGGAGTTGACCTTTTTCACGCAAACGGGCGTGACTACGTCCTGATAACTGATTACTTCTCCAGTTACCCCGAGGTAGTGAAACTGTCTAACATCCAGGACTGTCATAAAGGCCTGCAAGGAGGCATTTGCCAGGCATGGAATCCCGCTCACGGTTATGAGCGACAACGGTCCCTGTTTCTATAGTCAAGAATGGTCCAACTTCAGAAAGCAATACCACTTCCAGCACATCACCTCGAGCCCGCATTACCAGCAATCTAATGGGAAGGTCGAAAAAGGGGTCCATATCGTGAAGCAGATGCTCTGTAAGGCTGGGGACTCAGCTTCCGACTTTAATCTTGCTCTCCTGGTGTACAGGGCAACCCCTCTGTCCAACGGTGTGTCTCCGGCACAGCTCCTTATGAATCGTAACCTGCGGACAACTGTTCCGGCCATTCATGTACCTGACCTGGATCACCTTCGAGTGCTGCAAAAGATGCAGCAGATCAGAACCCAGCAAAAGCTAACATATGATGCTCATGCTACTGACCTGCCCGTGCTCTCTCCGAAGGACGCTGTTTGCGTCAAGTTGCCTGGTGGAGGCTGGTCAGCTCCAGCTGCTGCTGTTCAACAGGCTGCTCCCAGGTCGTTTGTGGTTCGAGTCCAACTTCTCTTTAATAAATGTCCAAACATCATCTGGCGACTCGAAATAACAGTGTCGGTCCTCGTGCGTTACCCACAGTCTCGCTGGGTATAACACCCCAAACTTCACTCCCTTCTCAAAGAGGGTCACCTTTGCCCGGTTGAACCCCGCACGCCCGGTTGAACTCCGCACCCAGATCCTGATAGATGCGCACCTCATTATTCTCCCACTTGCTGCTCCATTCCTTCTTGGCCCATCGCAGGACACGCTCCTTGTCTGAAAATCGGTGAAAACGGACCACTATGGCCCTTGGCAGGTCACTCGTCTTGGGTTTCCTTGCGAGGGCTCTGTGGGCTCCATCCAGCTCCAGGGGTCGAGGGAAGGCCCCGCTCCCATCAACGACTCCAGCATACCCACCACATACGCTCCCAATCTGGCCCCTCAATACCTTCAAGAAGGCCAACGATTCTTAAATTCTGCCTCCTGGTTCTGTTCTCCAGCTTCTCCTGCATCTGCTTGTGGCGGTCCTCTAGCACCGCCACCTTATGCTCCAGCACAGTTATCTCATCCTCTTGGTTGGAGAGTTTTAATTCGATCTCCTGGATCGCTTTCCCCTGGGCTGTCTGAGTCGCGACCATTTAGTCGATCGATACTTTCATCGTGTCAAGCGTATCCCTTTTAAGCTCGGCAAAGCAACTCTTAAAAAACTTCATCTGTTGCCCCTTCGGCCAGTGAGCCGCCGATCCCTGGCCCTTGCCGTCTGCCATGCTTCGCCAACACTGCCAGCTCCCCTCGCTTTCCTCCATCGGACTAATTCGTTTCACACGGCCACTTCTGGTCCAGCTATCCATACACCGGGAGGGAAATCCTCCTTACTGATGCTAACTCCACCGATTTATCCCATAAAGTCAACAAAAATCCGGGAGAAAAGGTCCGAAAGTTCGATTTAGGCGGGAGCTATCGAATGTGCAACCTACTCCTCCATGGCCGCCACCGGAACTTGCCCACATGTATGTTAACTTGTACCGGGACCAGGTAAGCCAAGGCACCAGGGCCATGGGCTTCAACTGCTTAGCAGGCATAACCCAGGTGCCGGGTGTGGTAGACTGCGCCCATGTGGCCCTGCGGTCCCCATGGCGTCATGTGGCACCTCTTATGTACCACAAGGGATTCTAATTCCTCAATGCCAAACTCGTTTGTGACTACACGGTGCACATAATGCAGGTGTGAGCCTCTTTGCCGGGGATCGTCCATGATAGTTACATCTTGGGGCGCGGGTTGATGCCAGCTGTCTTTGAGGGAGAGCAGTGGCTGGTGGGATGGCTCCTCAGGGACAGGGGGTACCCAACCGAGGTGGTAGATGACGCCAGTAGGGAGGCCATAACACCTGTGGGGCTTGCAACAACGAGCAGGCTATTGGATTGTTCAAGATGTCGTTCTGGTGCCTGGATCGGTCTGGGGGTGCCCTGAAAACCAGCCCCTTGAAGGGTATCCCAGATAATTATGGTTTTCTGCACTCTCCCCACTACTTGACACTGCAGACGGAAGACCTGTTGGACCAGGAGATGGAAAAGCGCCACCTGAGGACAGGTCGAGAAGGGCAGTGAGGCACTACCCACAGAAGAGGAGGACAAAGGACTTTGGGCAATGGCCATTGCCCCATGGGCCGTCAGCCAAGGACACCCTCATCGCCACTCGGTTTGGTGGGGGGGGGGGGGGCTTACCAGCAACAGCACATCTTTACTGAGTCATCAGTGTGAGAGGGGGGAGAGACATATGACTGTGCATCTCACACTCCACAGGGATGATGAACCGAGTGTGATTGGGGGTTTGCAGAACATGGCGCCATGAAATGACAGGATGGAGGATCTGTAGAGGAACAAAGTCATGTTTAATACAACAGGGATATTACAATGGTGACTTATCTCTACTGGTGCCTATGTCCACCCCTACCAATTAGGTGCCAATAGGTTCTTACTCTTCCTCACCCTCTGTTACATCTAGGTTTATTCCCCGGATCCACAGCTGAGGTTGAGGTGGCCTGTTGCCTGAGATGACCTTGGCAAACATCCCCTGGGGGCCTGGACATTGAGGGACCAGTCTTACTTTTGGGCAGCACAGGTGTTGCAGTGCTGCCCTCATGAGTGCGGGGCTGGGGGGTGTCACAGATAAGGAAGGGGTGTCAGATGGGTTGCAGATCTCCAAGGTGTCCTGGTTGGAGGGCCCAGGGGTGCGCTCCTGCTGATCCTCTTCCCTTTGGGTGTCCACGGGCCCCTGCAATCCCTCATGCGTTAGAGGGGCAGCTGGAATGAGATCCAGAAACCCTGCCATCCGCTGGCACAGACCCTCATGCCACTAGTGCCTAACCATGTAGTTGAAGGTTTGTACCATGGAGCTCATGCCCTCAGCCATGGAGGTCAGGAGATGAGCCATGGAGCGGACATGCCCCACCGTGGAGTGCGCCTCCTGTACCAAGGTCTCCACTGCAGACGCCACTATCGGAATGTTTGCCTTGATGAATGCGGGTACAGGAGGTCCCGCCTCTGCTGGACTCCATCCAGGAGTCTGGTCGGGGCTCCCTCCGAGAATTGTGGAGCAAGTCTTCCTGGCTAATGATGTGGAGATGCCAGCGTTTGACTGGGGTGGGCACAGTACGATGTCTGACAACACCAGGTTAAAGTCCAACAGGTTTGTTTCGAGTCACTAGCTTTTGGAGCACAGCTCCTTCCTCACTCATCTGAGGAACGAGCTGTGCTCCGAAAGCTAGTGATTCAAAACAAACCTGTTGGACTTTAACCTGGTGCTGTAAGACATCTTCCTGGCTAATGAATCTGAAACAAGTGCTGGGGAGGCATTTAAATGGCGTTCCCCATTTCAGTTTCCCCAGACAAGCGAATCGGAGGGAGAGCACCAAGAGAATGGAGTTTTTCACGTGAAGAAAAAAAACGTGAAGGGTCAAAATTCCGTGATGATTCCCATCGACGCCGCTGAGAATGTTCTCACCGGATCTGACTTAGCCATTTTGTGGTAAGATTCCGCCCGTAGTTTTTTTACCTTTACTCTTTATTGAATGTTCATGTTAGTGTCCCGTGTGGGACATTGGATCACATCACTCTGTGGGACATGACTGAATCTGCAGGCACAGCCGACCCTCCCTTCTATGCATTGGAAAGGACATTGTCAGAGATCACTCTCGGCAGGGATACTGAAATATTGTCGGTGAACTCAAAGCCCTGTAAGGACTCTGCCAGTCAACACCCGGAGATGGACCCACCCACAATGAGAACAGTAATTAAATCGCTCCTACAGCCCCTCGTTTTCTTACACTGACTGACCATTCTAATCAGCCCCACCACATCCAGGATGCCAGCTCCTTCCCACTTCACTCCCCAATGCCCTCCAACCCCGCTCGATCCCATCCCCCATCCACCCCCGATTCACCCTTGCCAGTCCCGATCCTCCACGCAAGCTGCCATTCTCCTGCTCCCTTGTGCTGCAGAGTTCAACAGGAAGACCGCTGACCTCAGACATAGCATGCACCACGCCAACTGTGCCCTACTTTTCATGTCTGTCAAAAGATGACAACAAATGTGAAAGGGGTACCACGGGCTTCTTGTGCACCCCAGACTTTGTAGGTAGCTCATAATTACAAAAAGTTTTAATAGTATGCAAATATACTACAAGCAGGAAATCACCAGTGGACTGGATATTCTGAAGCCTGACCCACCACAGACACACCTGCTTTTTCCTCCCACTTCCCATAAATTCAGACAATCCAAAAACCTGATCCCCAGATACGACCTCGCACGAACGGTGGTCACCCCTGCACCCAGCATGCCTCCCAGTCCACCAACACTTTCAACTTACAGTTCACTTACTCAATTCCCATATCCCTGAAACCCAACCAATCATTCCAGGTCTCTTGTGATTTCCCAACTATGACCTCTAGGTGTCCCTAACTCACAACTCCACGTGCCCTGCACCCATCGTTACTGGTCTTGCCTTCATTGAGCTCCAGGCTCTGGAACTCCTTCCCTCAATCTCTCTGCCTTGCCACTTCTCCTCCTTCAAGACCTGCTTTGACCAAGCTAATATTCATAGAATTTACAGTGCAGAAGGAGGCCATTCAGCCCATCGAGTCTGCACCGGCTCTTGGAAAGAGCACCCTACCCAAGGTCAACACCTCCACCCTATCCCCATAACCCAGTAACCCCACCCAACATTAAGGGCAATTTTGGACACTAAGGGCAATTTATCATGGCCAATCCACCTAACCTGCACATCTTTGGACTGTGGGAGGAAACCGGAGCACCCGGAGGAAACCCACGCACACACGGGGAGGATGTGCAGACTCCGCACAGACAGTGACACAAGCCGGAATCGAACCTGGGACCCTGGAGCTGTGAAGCAATTGTGCTATCCACAATGCTACCGTGCTGCCCTCATCTCTCGTTGCCTGAGCATCATTTCTTGTCTGCTTCCTCTCCTGTGTTGTGAACTGTTGTATTTTTCCCGCCTAAAAGTGACTATAAAAGCGCACGGTGTTGTTTTTGAATTTAAATGCAGGGGATGTTTAAAGTGATTTGAACACATTCCCCAGTCCCCACCCCCTCGTTTTCTGTAATCACTCCCAGGTTCCACTGTGTGAAAACTCTCTTCATTCCAAATCTCCGAAAAAGGTCAGTCCTGACAACAAATCAATTCGCAACACAAACAGAGCTGCCACAGCGACCAATACAGAGCCCTGATTGAATCGTCACTCCTTATTCTGATAGTTACTGTGCTGGAACAGAGGTGGTGGATGGGCTACTCTTTAACAAACAACCGATCAAAGGCAATGCTGGAAATTCCTCTTAAATCAACCATCTGTTTGCTAAAACCTGCTCACTCAGTAAGAACACGCCTCTCCCATTTGGTTTAACGGCTCCAAATGCTCTGGAGTTGCATTTGTTACTCTCCTGTCACATCCTATTTTTAAATGCACAGCATCTGCAGAGTGCAGTGAACTCTGGGGTAGAGAAACCTGAAGCTACAGGCCAGATGTCCCTGCAGTTTACTGGAGACGTACCGGCTCTGATAGGCAGTCACTGATCAGAATGGGTGGCATGGTCCGTTACAAAATTGTCCTTTCAAATCTCATTTGATGCCCTTCTGAGCTGGTCAAATGAAGATCCCTTTGAGATAGTCAGATCCTACGTAAAATTGGATACTCTTCATTGTCCTTATATACCTGATTTTACAGACCAACATTGTCCATATTTCTGCAGAAAATAACATTAAACTGGCTGCCTCACTGAAAGAAAGAACAAGTTGGTGCACAAAATAGTAAGTGTCATATTGGCAGTGACGTTCAAAGGTTGGGATTTAGACATGTCGTCGCGCATTCCATGGGAGTTTAGTTATAACCCCAGCGGGAGTCCCTCAGAACATCCTAGTAAAAGCCCTGGCCCCTATCGACTCTGGGAGCCTCTGCCTGGCCCTAATAGTCAGAGTGGCAGTTACTGGAAGGATTCAGAGGGGATTGATAATTTCCCTGCTCAGCAGGGAATTATGACTGAATGCTGGCACTCTGAGAAAGAAGTACGTAACCAGGCTCTAGTAATGTACGAGTGGGCCCCACCAATGGGGAAGTGAGGGCTTACCCACCAGGGAAACTGTCTGGATGGGACCTTCATATAGGGTCCCAAGATTAGATTTGATGGGTCTCTGGTGTTATGGTTATTGGACATTGTCTACAATACGACAAACACATACATTCCCAAATCTTGGAGCAGACCAGAGTCTGAAATGTTCATATAGTGACACTGTTGCCCACCAGCCTCGAGTATGTAAGTGAACCTACAGATTCTTGTGGAGACAGCACTGGGCATTCGGTCAACTTCAGGAAAGAGCAGAGGGAGCTTTACACTGGTTGTGGTCCAAACTAAACCTCAACATTCCCGAGACCATGGTGAGAACAAGAACACAAACAGGGTATTATCAGTTGTAGCAACAATAGCTCCATCCAGGCAGCTGAAAGCACAGATGAGGAACACATGCCTTTATGTAACACTAGATGATGGCGGGATTCTCTGAAATCCCGGCCAAGTGTTGACGCTGGCGTCAAACCCGGCACAAGCGACGCCGGAGTCAGTGGGCCTCCAGGCTCAGGCATTCACCCCTGCCTCGGGGGCTAGTGCGGCGCCGGAGTGCTGTGCGCTCGAACGTCGGTGCGCCACGGCCGGCGCGGGTCCACGCATGCGCGCCACAGCCGGCGCAATATGGCGGAGCCCTACAGGGCCCCGGCGCAGAGGAACATAGCCCCCTCCCCCCGGAATTAGCCCGCCCGCCGATTGGCATGCCCCGATCGCGGGCCTGGCCACCTTGGAGGCCCCTCCCGGAGTCGTATCCTCCCACCAGGACGGCCCCTGCAGCCAGAACTCCAAGGTCCCGCCGGGTGGCACCCGGGGGGGTGGGGGCGCTTTCAACGGCCCCCGACCGGCGACTGCACGGGCGCGATTGCCGCCGATTCTCCGGCTGCTGGAGAATTGGCGGGCCGGCATCGGAGCGGCGTAGCGCGATTCTCGGACCCGGCGTGGGATCGGGGAATCCCAGCCCATGCCATCACTACTGGGTGGACAGGAAGCATCTTCAATTTGTTGATGCAGGAATATAACTTAGGCCAGAAAGCCTGTTTTGAGGCCAGCCACCTCGATACCGATGTAGCTCAGTGTGGACAATTCCATTATCCAGTCGCTCCAACAATGACAAAGATAGAACCTGAAGTTCCCACCCTGCCGGTGGGATTCACACATTGGAATGGTGCCAGAATTCCACTCAGGATTACCACTTGGGGAATGTTTGTTTGCAATGTGCTGAGACGTTAGGCAGAATCTTACCAAAAAAATGACGTGTCAGGTTCTGACTGAAAACTGCTCCCCCCCCCCAGAGAAACAGCCAGATTGCCTCTCCAGCTCCTCTGACACTTGGTCCGAAAAAGGCAGGGGGCATGCTTTGCGCTGTCATTCTTGAGGGGCAAGGCCGAATGATGGTGGCAAGCCCAGCTCCACATGATCGGTGCCCCAATTTTATTTAAACATAAATTTACAAAAGATACACTTAATGAAGCTCCAGCATTTTGAGTCTAAAGTGTGATTTTATTCTAACATAATAGAGGGTGACAATATTAATCATGTCTGTTATCAGGTCCAAACTTAAGTTAAAGCAGGCAAATGTGAGGCAAGGAGAAGCATCAGTCTTTGCTCTCGCTAACTGAACAGGGCTTCCTTTGATGTTTGTATTGCTCCCTTATTGTGCAGCAGTGTCCAGGAAACGGGAATGGAGGTTTGTTTAAATAAAAGCCATTTTCACAATCAACAGTTTGGAGATGGGAAGCATTAAAAACACAGCAGTCTGCTTGTAAAAAAAATCTGCTCACAATGGCAGCGATTTCCCAGGCTGCTTCGCCATGGGCGCAAGCCCCGTTAGAGCCATTAATACTCGCGAGAGGACCATGACAGGATTTCTGCACCCCCTGCTGGCAGATAGTTAGGATTTTAAAATGCCTAAACGACATATCACCATATGGGTGGCATCAGGCTGCAGGGATCACTTCTACTCTCCAGCACTCGAGATAAGAACACAAGAACTAGGAGCAGGAGTAGGCCATCTGGCCCCTCGAGCCTGCTCCACCATTCAATAAGATCATGGCTGCTCTATTTGTGGACTCAGCTCCACCTACCCGCCAGCTCTACATAACCCTTAATTCCTTTACCGTTCAAAAATCGATCTATCTTTGCCTTAAAAACATTCAACTAGATGACCACGCCAGGAGCGCAGAGGTCAGTGTAGCCCCCAGGTGGTCAAGGACAAGGCTTGGCAGTGCCCTAGCAGTGCCAACTGAGTAGTGCCAGATTGATACTGCCAAGGGGCCGGGCTGAGCCGGGGGTGGGGTGACGATTTCTGGTGATGATGGATGGGGAGGGTGGGGAGAGATATCTGGCCGGGATGGATTGGCAGTGGGGCCTTGGTGATGATGGATGGGGAGGGCGGGGAGAGATATCTGGCCGGGATGGATTTGTAGTGGGGCCTTATTGCCGGCAAGGGTGGAATTGGGCGGGATCCTGATATCTGCGGGGTGGGGAGGGAAGGCTGTCTCTTAACTTTGAGATCAGGGCTGCACGGTGGCACAGTGGTTACCATTGGAAAAAAAAATAATTGGGTACTCTAAATTTATTTATTTTTAAATTTGAGATTGGTGCGACCTCTAATATTGACGCCCCATAGTGGTACAATGGCGCAGTGGTTACCACTGCTGCCTCATGACACCGAGGACACAGGTTTGATCCCGGCCCCGGGTCACTGTCCGTCTGGAGTTTGCACATTCTCCCCATATTTGCGCGGGTTTCACCCCCACAACCCAAAGATGTGCAGGGTAGGTGGATTGGCCATGCTAAATTTCCCCTTAATTGGCAATAATGAATTGGGTATTCTAAGTTTATAAAGAAAAAAGACTTTGGAGCAGGACTTAAGCCACTGAATCCCGAGAAAAGCCAAGCACAATTTAGCGGCCTTGTCGCGCCCGATTTGGTGACATGACGAGGCCATTCAATCTCGCGAGAGGCGTCGCGTGAGATTCGCGAAGCTTGAAACCTCTCGCGAGATTCAACTCATTGGGCTCATTTAAATATGTCTGTGTGCAGTGTCCCGGCGCCTGGGATCGAACCGCCTCATCTGGGATAATTCGCAATGCTGCCGTTTAACACTGGTCCACACAAAAGTGGACCGGGCGTAACAGCACCTGGAGGGGTTCTCGCAAGCCATTAGAGTCCCCTGGGTGGTCTGGCTCTGGGCAGGGCATTACTCTGGCACTCTCACTGGCACCTGGGCACTGCCAGCCTGACATCTTGGCCTGGGTGGCACTGCCAGGCTTGCTGGGGCACTGCCAGGGTGCCAAGCTGACAGTCCCCAGGTGCCAGGTTGCCCGTGCCAGGGATTGGACGCAGGGGTGAGGTTGCAGGGTTGGGGGGGGGGGGTTAGGGGGAGCTCAAGGACCCTGCAAAAGGCAAGTTGGGTGCAGTGGAGGGGTTGGGGGTCCGGAGGCCGGGGGGGGGGGAAGGAAGGTTCAAAGATCGGTGCAGCATTTAAAAATGGCCCCCGGATCCGCCTATCATCTTCCTGCACTAGCGAGCTGATCTCATCAGTACAGGAAATGATGTACGTGCCGCCTCGACAGGGAAAGTTTGGTTAAATAGCGGGGTGTTTCTCAGCCCGGTAGTACCGAGAACCACCCCACTGAACACGCCCGAAACGGACTCTGTTTCTGTCCTGTTAAATCGCGCCCGCCATCTTCAAAACCCTCCCAAGTCTGCATCCTGAGAATTCTTTCCGAGGCTGAAAGATTGCCAGCAGTAAATTAAGCCGTGGCTGCCCCTTCATGCAGACACAATTCACCACACCAAGCCATCTGCTTTCTTCATACATGCATTGGCAGCCTTGCCTGCTCCATTTCAAACTCTTCCACACACATTCAGTGCCATTAGAATCTAAGTTCCCTCCCTAGCTAGCTGCCAGGTAGACAAGATAGATTAGGGGCGGGGAGACAGCAGCGCCTCTTGCAGCCACCCCCACCTCCCTCACCCATGACAATGCCAAATGGCAGTAAGTGTAAATGTGCGTGACACCCAGGCCAGTCTGTTGTGGTGGGATTAGTCACGCTAGGCAATTTATGCTCGCAGGCCATTCTGTGATGGACAAAGGCAGTAATAAAAGAATATAGATGAACAGTTCAGTGCTGAACTCCTTTTGCAGAAGTGTCTTTGGACACTACAGGGGTTTTGCTCAAGTGTTTTCTCTGCTTAAGGGGTTAGATTCAGGGATCACAGTCCCAACCCACCTCTGGTGCCACAATCAATCCATGATCAGATTTGAGTTTAGATAATGTACGAGCAGGATATTAACCATGAGGACATCACAGACAAGCCCAATACTATCCTTGTCTGACATGGACACATCCATACTACTGGAAACAGTGATCAGAGCTGATATAGGTTCCCTAGCCCAAGGACATTAATGTGAATTGTAGCAATCTCCATGCTGATTCCACGGATTACAAACAAGTATCCCAGTGCAGTGCAGTGCCAGGGACCCGGATTCAATTCCGCCTTGGGTCACTGTCTGTGTGGAGTTTGCACATTTTCCCCGTGTCTGCTTGGATTTCCTACGGGTGCCCCAAAATGAAATGAAATGTAATGAAAATCGCTTATTGTCACAAGTAAATTCAAGTGAAGTTACTGTGAAAAGCCCCGAGTCGCCACATTCCGGCGCCTGTTCCCGGTTTCCTCCCGCAGTCCAAAGGTGTGCAGGTGAGGTGTATTGACAATGTAAATTGCCCTTCAGTGTCCAAAAAGATGTGTAGGTTAGATTAAGGGGTTAATGTGATAGGGCAGGGGAGTTAGTTTGGGTGAAGTACTTTTCCAGAGACTCGATGGGCCGAATGGCCTCCTCCTGCACTGAAGGGATTCTATGATTACAAAGAACAAAGAAAAGTACAGCACAGGAACAGGCCCTTCGGCCCTCCAAGCCTGCGCCGACCATGCTGCCCGACTAAACTACAATCTTCTACACTTCCGGGGTTCATATCCCTCTATTCCCATCCTATTCATGTATTTGTCAAGATGCTATTTGTCAAGATTCAATTTGTTTTTTTAAATTTAGAGTACCCAATTCATTTTTTCCAATTAAGGGGCAATTTAGCGTGGCCAATCCACCTAGCTTGCTCATTTTTAGGTTGTGGGGACAAAACCCACACAAACACAGGGAGAATGTGCCAACTCCACACGGACAGTGGCCCAGAGCTGGGATCGAACCTGGGCCCTCGGCGCCGTGAGGCAACAGTGCTAACCACTGTGCCACCGTGCTGCCCTTTTGTCAAGATTCTATGATGTGTTCAGGAGAGGAAAGCAAAAGATATGGCAGATGTTGGAAGACTAATAAAATAGAGTAACTCTGTGTGATTATTCCAGTAATGATTCTTCTCCTTAATCTAATCAAAGCTGACCTATCCTGGAACTCTATTCTGGGAAAAGGAGGGGAATAAGGAGAGAATTGACGGAATTTTTTGAATGAAGATTTCAACCCAGGAAAGTATTAATAAAGTCAGACACAGAAATTGAGGAGTAATATACACAATTTAAATTTAATTAAAAAGAAAATAGGAAATATATGCATCCTTCTTTTCAAAGAAGGTTGATGGAATTCTGGAAAGATTACTAAGGTTGAGGGTGGAGACATTGGAACAGAAACAAGGGCAGATTTTAAAAAGGACTAGGTGAAATTCTGTTACAAAAGGGTATTATATAATGCTCTTCATTCCACACAGGGATCTGATCAGGGATTTAGAAGCGTTGGCTTGGCAGACCAATGTTGCAATCCTGCCTTAATTATTATTGTGTTACTGCGCTCTTACATAGTCTGAGATCTGGAAAGTGACTCCTTCACACTGAGGCAGTTGGAATATCTGACTGCCATTTCTGGCAGAGTGCAGACACCATACAGTTCAGCTCAGTTGGTTGGATGGTTGGTTCGTGATGGAGAGCGAGGCCAGCAGCGCGGGATCAATTCCCGTACCGGCTGAGGTTATTCATGAATTCTCAGCCCTGCCCCTTCCCTGAGATGTGGTGATCCTTATTATTATCCTGCATCGCTGACCAGTTGGCTAACAGCCGCCATTTCGGAATCAATATATCAAGCACTGAGGCATTGAGGTGACTTATACTTTCAAATCAAAAATGTAGGTGGATCTGGGCTATGGACAAAATTATCAGTCAAACTTCCCACTTGTGGTACTGCCCAGTGATTTCTGTTGCAAAGTGCACTGAAGAGAGGAATCCCATTGCCCAGATGAATAAACAGCCTGTAAAAGCCTCATCTGGAGGCCCACATGGAAAATGGCGACCGTAACGTGGTAGCAGAAAGCTGCCAGCATTGACTGACAATCTTCAAGCGGAGAAGAGAGAAAATTGGATATTAAGGTCAATAAAGAATACTAAGGATGATGGCGCAGTGGGTTGGCCCTCTGCCTCACGGCGCCGAGGTCCCAGGTTCGATCCCGGCTCTGGATCACTGTCCGTGTGGAGTTTGCACATTCTTCCCGTGTTTGCGTGGGTTTCGCCCCCACAACCCAAAAGGATGTGCAGGCTAGGTGGATTGGCCATGCTAAATTGCCCCTTAATTGGAAAAAATTAATTGGGTACTCTAAATTTATTTTTAAAATTAATACTAAGGCTGAAGATTCTTCCACGAACAGGAATTTAATTGGGCTGTCTTTATGGTACCGGGCTCTCTAAGAGGTTCCATTAACTGTGGCTGTGAAAGGCAAACCCTAATGACACATCAGTAGAGGAAATGAGCATTTATTGGCTAAAGGCACATACACATTGTCTTCAAGTTTAACGGACAAGCGATAAAACAGCATCCTACTAAAGAAGGAAAAATAACTTTTACAACGGTAAGGAATGGTCTTTGTTTCATCAATCCACCCAGTCAGTCCTGGATGATTTTATTGAAAAAGGAGCGGGAAATCCAAGCTATCCCTGTGTAGAATCAGATAAAGATCATTGCTGATAAAGTCCTCTGAACTTTCTCCAAACCACTGGTGTGGATGGTGTGGCAAAATGAAGAATGAGTTATCACCGAGAGCTGTTTGACAAGGGTGGGTAGTGGATTAAGAGGGTGTTATAACTGAGAGTTATAAATGAGGGTGGGGTATAATAAAACATGTCAGAAGCAAGAGTTCCTTAATAAGGATGCTGAATGGAGATGGGAGAGTGCTATAACAGAGAATTTTATAATGAGGATAACGTGTAACAGAAAAGGTGCTATGCCCATATCTGATGTACAAAATCTGTCTCCCTCAGGACAAAGTCTATGCCAGAATTGGGATTTTCGATTACCCGCTGGTGGAACCTGCAGCTCTGAGTCCAGACAATACGGAGGGTCCCGGGGGCAGGACACTTAAAGCACGGCAATGGATACAGGCCCCGTGAAGAGCAGCAGTTGGACCGAATGCTGGATGTGGTGGAGGAGAGGCAAGGCACCCTTTTCCCCAGAGTGGGCAGGAGGCTGTGGCCTGCGGACGTCAACCGGTCCTGGGCGTAGGTTGCAGAGGCAGCGAGTGCTGTGGGCCTCTCCAGGCGGACTGGCTTGCAATGTCGCCAAACGATGAATGGCCTCCTTCGGTCAGCTCGAGTGAGTCACCGCCTCTGTGCCCCTGGTATCAGCCCCGTCCCTCACTCGTCACCACCCGTTCCAGAGGCCAATCAAAGCCCATTTGCCTGCATTTCCCTCACATTCCACCCTGCACCAAACCCCAACACCTGTATTGTCCTCTCTGGGTAGGTACCTTACACTCAGAGGCCACCAGCTACAGACCCCCCGGTGTAACTCTCCTCCATGCATCTCACCATGTCCTTTATGTATCTCCTAGGAAAAGATGGCCCCTAATCACCGGGAACGAGAGAAGAACAGAGGGGCTGAGCAGGACCTCAGGGCTCTCACCCCCACATGGCAGAGGGTGATGGAGTTAGCAAGGGAGGTGGAAGGGAGGACTACATCCCAGCTGGAGGTCGAAATGGGACAATCAAGTAAACGCCTAATGCAAAGTGATGTCCCTATAGTAAGTGAGTCACCCCTGTCCCCCAGACCACTCCTTGGATTGGATTGGATTTGTTTATTGTCACGTGTACCGAGGTACAGTGAAAAGTATTTTTCTGCGAGCAGCTCAACAGATCATTAAGTACATGAGAAGAAAAGGGAATAAAAGAAAATACATAATAGGGCAACACAACATATAATGTAACTACATAAGCACTGGCATCGGAGGAAACATACAGGGTGTAGTGTTAATGAAATCAGTCCATAAGAAGGTCATTTAGGAGTCTGGTGACAGTGGGGAAGAAGCTGTTTTTGAGTCTGTTCGTGCGTGTTCTCAGACTTCTGTATCTCCTGCCCGATGGAAGAAGTTGGAAGAGTGAGTAAGCCGGGTGGGAGGGATCTTTGATTATACTGCCCGCTTTCCCCAGGCAGCGGGAGGTGTAGATGGAGTCAATGGATGGGAGGCAGGTTCGTGTGATGGACTGGGCGGTGTTCACGACTCTCTGAAGTTTCTTGCGGTCCTGGGCCGAGCAGTTGCCATACCAGGCTGTGATGCAGCCTGATAGGATGCTTTCTATGGTGCATCTGTAAAAGTTGGTAAGAGTCAATGTGGACATGCCGAATTTCCTTAGTTTCCTGAGGAAGTATAGTCGCTGTTGTGCTTTCTTGGTGGTAGCGTCGACGTGGGTGGACCAGGACAGATTTTTGGAGATGTGCACCCCTAGGAATTTGAAACTGCTAACCATCTCCACCTCGGCCCCGTTGATGCTGACAGGGGTGTGTACAGTACTTTGCTTCCTGAAGTCAATTACCAGCTCTTTAGTTTTGCTGGCATTGAGGGAGAGATTGTTGTCACTACACCACTCCACTAGGTTCTCTATCTTCCTCCTGTATTCGGACTCATCGTTATTCGAGATCCGGCCCACTATGGTCGTATCGTCAGCAAACTTGTAGATGGAGTTGGAACCAAGTTTTGCCACGCAGTTGTGTGTGTACAGGGAGTAGAGTAGGGGGCTAAGTACGTAGCCTTGCGGGGCGCCGGTGTTGAGGACTATTGTGGAGGAGGTGTTGTTGGCCAGGGAGATGGTGTCTGCTGTGGACCGGTTGCGGTGGTATGCGAATTGCAGTGGATCAAGGCGATCTGGGAGTATGGAGGTGATGCACTTCATGACCAACCTCTCGAAGCACTTCATTACGACTGAAGTCAGGGCCACTGGTCGGTAGTCATTGAGGCACGTTGCCTGGTTCTTCTTTGGTACCGGTATGATGGTGGTCTTCTTAAAGCAGGTGGGGACCTCGGAGTGGAATAGGGACAGATTAAAGATGTCCGTGAATACCTCTGCCAGCTGGTCCGCGCAGGCTCTGAGTGCACGACCAGGGATCCCGTCTGGGCCCGTCGCCTTCCGAGGGTTCACTTTCAGGAAGGCCAATCTGACTTCGGAAGCTGTGATGGTGGGTATGGGTGAATTATGGGCTGCTGGGGCACTCGCCAGCGGATTGTTGGTTACCTGCTCGAACCGAGCATAGAATGCATTGAGTTCATCGGGGAGGAGTGCGCTGCTGCCATAGATACTGTTCGGCTTCGCTTTGTAGCCCGTTATGTTGTTTTGTCCTTTCCACAACCGCCGAGAGTCTGTCTGTGACTCTAGCTTGGTTTGATATTCTCTCTTGGCATTCCGGATGGCTTTGCGGAGGTCGTACCTGGATTTCTTGTATAGGTCAGGGTCGTCTGCCTTGAACGCCTCAGATCTGTCCTTCAGTAGGGAGTCAATCTCGCGATCGAGCCATGGTTTCCGGTTGGGGAATGCACGTACTGCTTTCTTTGGCACGCAGTCGTCCACACATTTGCTGATGAAGTCTGTGACGGTGGTGGCATACTCATTTAAGTTGGTTGCTGAGTTCTTAAATATGGACCAGTCCACTGTCTCTAAGCAGTCACGTAAGAGCTCTTCTGTCTCCTCGGACCAGCACTGCACAACCTTCTTAGCTGGATTCTCCCGCTTGAGTTTCTGCTTGTATCCCGGGAGAAGGAGCACCGTCTTATGGTCTGATTTCCCAAAGTGCGGTCGGGGGATGGAACGGTAGGCACCCTTGATTTTTGAGTAGCAGTGGTCAAGAGTGTTGTCGCCCCTGGTGGGACAGGAGATGTGCTGGTGGAATTTTGGCAGTGCACTCTTGAGGTTGGCCTTGTTGAAGTCTCCGGCCACGATGAACAAGGCCTCCGGGTGTTCTGTTTCGTAGTTGTTTATTACTGTGTATAGTTCATCCAGCGCCTTCCTCACTACTGCCTGGGGTGGGATGTAGACCGCTATGATAATGGCTGAAGTGAACTCACGTGGAAGGTAATATGGGCGGCACTTCACGGTCAGATATTCCAGGTCTGGGAGCAGTAGGTCGCCAGAGTCGCCACATCCAAGCACCAGGAGGAGTTGATGAGGAGGCACACCCCTCTACCCTTCGCTTTGACTGATGATGCCGTGGCGGTCCGCCCGGTGAATTGAGAAGCCTTCAGGTTGTATGGCACAGTCCGGTGAGGCGGGGGTGAGCCATGTCTCTGTGAAACAGAGCACACAGCAGTCTCTTACTTCCCTCTGAGAGGTAAGTCTGGCGTTAAGTTCATCCAGCTTGTTTTCGATCGCTTGGACGTTTGCCAGGAGTATGCTGGGATCCTTCCCAATATCTCACTGTGTCTCTTGTCTTTTTGTCTTGCTAGATCACCAACAGATCAGGCCAGCCCGTCTGGGATACCTGGCACCCAGCCACATCCCCAGCACACCCAGGAGAACCAGCCCAGGGAAGATAATGGGCGGGATTCTTCGTTCCTCCAGACCCGTTTTCTGGCATGGCGCGCCACCGCCGGCAGCGGGATCCTTCATCCCAGCAACGGGCAAATGGGGTTTCCCATTGTGGCCACCCCCACGCCGTCAGGAAATCAGCAGGCGTGAGCACACTGCCAGCAAAGCGGAGGATCCCACTGATGGAGAATCCCGCCCACCAACCTTTCATCACTGCTGTCACCTGCACCCTCCACCATCGCAGTGACTATAACGTCGGTGGGTCATTTTCGTGAAAAGTCTCCTGGGTCACCTTCTGATGCGCACGTCATACATGCTGCAGCACATCAGGTGGAGGTAGGGACTCCCGAGGGAGCAGACAGTGGGCGGGTGCCCAATCCCAGGAATCAGTTGCAGTCCAGACAGGTGTATCGCTTCTGGAAAGGATGATCCCATCACTGGTAGAGATGCAGACTCAGAGCCAGGATTCACAGGAGGGGGTGTCACCAAACTTTCCAGTGCTAGCAGGCACTATTGGAGGAATCCAATCACCTTCAGGCACAGGAGACAGAGCCGACAATTCATGGTACCCAGGCCAACACTGAACAGGTGGTGTCCGCGATGGTTGCCTTGGGTGAAAAAGTCACAGTCAAGGGTCAAGATATCCAATCTTGGGGCACATTGCACAGTTGATGGCTGAGGCTCAGGGGCGCCCAGTCCCAGGCAGCCATGTACCGGGCCCACATAGACATTGCTGCGATTCTCCAGAGCTTGGCCCAGTCACAAAGGGTCATGGCTGAGGGCATCAAGAGCATTGGCTGGGTGCCTATTAACCTGGGCCAGCCACAGAGGGACATGACCAAGGCAGCATGGGACATGACTCACTCACTGAGGGACATGTCCCAGTCTCAGTGCTCCATGGTTGAGGACATCAAGAACCTGGCTGAGACGAGAATAGGCCTCCAGGACTGACAGCACCTGGTGACGGTGGAGCCTCTGGCGCTTACTCCGGCCTCACCTCCGTCCTCTGGGCCATCGAGCACCCTATGGGAGGAGAAAGTGATAGGGCCCTTGCCGATCTCCCCCACAGGGAAAACCTCAGTGTTTCTGAATCACTTCTACCTGACACTGGCACATCTGATGGGCAGCGGGCAGAACAGGGTGGCATCTCGAAAGTCGGTCGGGCCCAACCAGGTCCTGGCCCTCCAAAGGACGGCCGCCAAAGGTACCTCATATCACAGGGTGAGGTACACAGCAGGCCACCTCCACGTCTGATACACTGTCTGTGGTAGCACCTAGAAGGAGTAATAGGCCGCATACGATAAGAAAGTTGACACCAGCTAAGTTGGCGCGGGTGCCACACATAAGTTAGAGGTAGGGATCAGGGCGCAATACTTACGTGGTCACAATTAAACACCTTTGCACCAAAACTGCAGCCTGCCTCAATCCTCTGAAGGGTGTGAGGGATGGGCTGGGCTCGGTGGAGAGGATGTGCTGGGTGGGGGGTGTGGGAGGTTGGTGGTGTTGGAGGATGGCACGGGGCAGGACCCCCACGACATAGAACATAGAAAAATACAGCACAGAACAGGCCCTTCGGCCCACGATGTTGTGCCGAACCTTTGTCCTAGATTAATCATAGATTTACAGTGCAGAAGGAGGCCATTCGGCCCATTGAGTCTGCACCGGCTCTTGGAAAGAGCACCCTACCCAAGGTCAACACCTCCACCCAACACTAAGGGCAATTTTTTGGACACTAAGGGCAATTTATCATGGCCAATCCACCTAACCTGCACATCTTTGGACTGTGGGAGGAAACCGGAGCACCCGGAGGAAACCCACGCACACACGGGGAGGATGTGCAGACTCCGCACAGACAGTGACCCAAGCCGGAGTCGAACCTGGGACCCTGGAACTGTAAAGTAATTGTGCTATCCACAATGCTACCGTGCTGCCCTTAAGAACAAATTAATCTACACTATATCATTCTACCATAATCCATGTACCTATCCAATAGCTGCTTGAAGGTCCCTAATGTTTCCGACTCAACTACTTCCACAGGCAGTGCATTCCATGCCCCCACTACTCTGGGTAAAGAACCTACCTCTGACATCCCCCCTATATCTTCCACCATTCACCTTAAATTTATGTCCCCTTGTAATGGTTTGTTCCATACGGGGAAAAAGTCTCTGACTGTCTACTCTATCTATTCCCCTGATCATCTTATAAACCTCGATCAAGTCGCCCCTCATCCTTCTCCGTTCTAATGAGAAAAGGCCTAGCACCCTCAACCTTTCCTCGTAAGACCTACTCTCCATTCCAGGCAACATCCTGGTAAATCTCCTTTTCAAATGAGGCGACCAGAACTGTACACAGTACTCCAAATGTGGCCTTACCAAAGTTTTGTACAGCTGCATCATCACCTCACTGCTCTTAAATTCAATCCCTCTGTTAATGAACGCTAGCACACCATAGGCCTTCTTCACAGCTCTATCCACTTGAGTGGCAACTTTCAAAGATGTATGAACATAGACCCAAGATCTCTCTGCTCATCCACATTGCCAAGAACTCTACCGTTAACCCTGTATTCCGCATTCATATTTGTCCTTCCAAAATGGACAACCTCACACTTTTCAGGGTTAAACTCCATCTGCCACTTCTCAGCCCAGCTCTGCATCCTATCTATGTCTCTTTGCAGCTGACAACAGCCCTCCTCACTATCCACAACTCCACCAATCCTCGTATCGTCTGCAAATTTACTGACCCACCCTTCAACTCCCTCATCCAAGTCATTAATGAAAATCACAAACAGCAGAGAACCCAGAACTGATCCCTGCGGTACGCCACTGGTAACTGGGCTCCAGGCTGAATATTTGCCACCCACCACCACTCTCTGACTTCTATCGGTTAGCCAGTTCATTATCCAACTGGCCAAATTTCCCACTATCCCATGCCTCCTTCCTTTCTTATCAAACTTATCACATGCCTTACTAAAATCCATGTACACTACATCCACTGCTTTACCTTCATCCACATGCTTGGTCACCTCCTCAAAGAATTCAATAAGACTTGTAAGGCAAGACCTACCCCTCACAAATCCGTGCTGACTATCCCTAATCAAGCAGTGTCTTTCCAGATGCTCAGAAATCCTATCCTTCAGTACCCTTTCCATTACTTTGCCTACCACCGAAGTAAGACTAACTGGCCTGTAATTCCCAGAGTTATCCCTAGTCCCTTTTTTGAACAGGGGCACGACATTCGCCACTCTCCAATCCCCTGGTACCACCCCTGTTGACAGTGAGGACGAAAACATCATTGCCAACGGCTCTGCAATTTCATCTCTTGTTTCCCATAGAATCCTTGGATATATCCCATCAGGCCTGGGGGATTTTGTCTATCCTCAAGTTTTTCAAAATGCCCAACACATCTTCCTTCCTAACAAGTATTTCCTCGAGCTTACCAGTCTGTTTCACACTGTCCTCTCCAACATTATGGCCCCTCTCATTTGTAAATACAGAAGAAAAGTACTCGTTCAAGACCTCTCCTATCTCTTCAGACTCAATACACAATCTCCCGCTATTGTCCTTGATCGGACCTACCCTCGCTCTAGTCATTCTCATATTTCTCACATATGTGTAAAAGTCCTTGGGGTTTTCCTTGATCCTACCCGCCAAAGATTGTTCATGCCCTCTCTTAGCTCTCCTAATCCCTTTCTTCAGTTCTCTCCTGGCTATCTTGTATCCCTCCAGCGCCCTGTCTGAACCTTGTTTCCTCAGCCTTACATAAGTCACCTTTTTCCTCTTAACAAGACATTCAACCTCTCTTGTCAACCATGGTTCCCTCACTCGACCATCTCTTCCCTGCCTGACAGGGACATACATATCAAGGACACGGAGTACCTGTTCCTTGAACAAGTTCCACATTTCACTTGTGTCCTTCCCTGACAGCCTATGTTCCCAACTTATGCACTTCAATTCTTGTCTGACAACATCGTATTTACCCTTCCCCCAATTGTAAACCTTGCCCTGCTGCACGCACCTATCCCTCTCCACGACAATTGAACTTTCCACCTGAGGTCACCCTCAGAGGTGGCAGGGACTGGGGCCAGAGTTGTGAAGCCGCCTTTATGACAGCTTACCCAGTGAGTGACCCACCACCGCTCACCATCTCCATCACCACGCCCCCATCCCCCCCAAAGGAAAAGTGGGCCATTGAGATGGAATGGCCAACACACATGCAGGGATCACCTGGATGGAGAGTGGAATGTGATCCTGAAAGCAGGAGTCAGACTTTATCAAAAGATAAGGAGCACCACAGCTCATCTCACGGCGAGTCATCATCCTCCAGCCCATGGATAAGACCCGCCGATACTGCCTGCCTAGGGCCAACACCCTGTGGTGATGCTGGTGGGACCCTCGGAGACAGGGAGAGGGGGAGCTCAGGTGGTGGGATGGAGTGAAGGGAGGAGGGACAGGAGAGTATGTGAGTGGCTATGGGGAAGCAGTCACCACTTGGAAGGTGGTGGGGGGTGTTGGGGAGAGTTTGGCGAGGTGGGACAGGTGGCAGAGCTGCCAGTGGTCAAGCCCTTTAGTTCGAGAATCGGAAGGTTATGAGGATTTCCCGCATGCGGCGGCAGCCCTGCCGTGCCAGCCCAGGGTCCATGCCCGGTTCACCCTGGCCATCTTCCTCGTCAGAAGAGGTCTGGCAATCTTCCTCCTCCTCCAGCATGTTTTCCCTCTGCTGTGCGATGATTTTGATGGGCAAAGCAGATCACCACGATGTTCGACACCCTCCTGGGGCTATACTGGTCCCGGTATCGGAACCGTATCTTTAGGACGCCGATGCACCGCTCAATTATGCTCTTGGTCATTGCATGGGCATTGTTGTCGTGGTTCTCCGCCTCGGTCTGGGGTCTCCGGCCAGGCCTCATTACCTTATTAGCCATGACCTAAGCATGGAACCCTTGTCGCCAAACAGCCAATCCCTCGCCCAAGGGAGCGCCGCGAAGGTGCCGGCAACCGATGAGTGCGCCAGGATGTGAGAGTGGTACAGGTTGCCTGGGTGTCAAGCACAGATGTGTATTGGTCACACACCAACTGCACATTCAGGGAATGGAAGATCTTCCTATTGATGAAGGGCACCCTCTGATGAGCCGGTGCCCGTAGGGGGACATGTGTCCTGTCTATCGTCCCCTGTACCTGGGGTTGAAGGCAGTGAATCCTGCTGCCCGGGCATTCTGGTGGGCCTGGTCCAGATTGAAGTTTATATACTCCGCTTCCCAGGCAAATAGTGCATCAGTGGCAGTGTGGATGCACCTGTGTACAGACGTCTGCGATACCCTGGGCAGGTCCCCGCTCGGCACCTGAAACAACCTGGGGGCATAGGTGTTCAGGGCGACTGTCACCTTGACGGCCACCGGGAGTAGGTTTTTGTGCATATCCCCGCGGTTCCAGGTGAGCCACTCTTTCACAGGTGTCACTCATTCTCCCTGGTTCACCGGAGTCTTCGACAGCACAGAAGTTCCAGCAGGTCCTCGAAGGGCAGGCGCTGATGATACAAACATGCCCTGATGCAGCTCCTCCTTCGCACCTCCTCCTTCTCGGCCTGCTAGACAGCCGGTTCTCCAGCCTCATCAGCTGGCCCCTGCTCTTCTGAGGCAGGCGCCTCCTATGCAGGATCCTTGCCGGACAGGCCCTGTGCCTCCAGCCTCCATAACAGCAGCGGCTGCCAGGTAGATAGCAAACATAGAACATAGAACGATACAGCGCAGTACAGGCCCTTCGGCCCACGATGTTGCACCGAAACAAAAGCCATCTAACCTACACTATGCCATTATCATCCATATGTTTATCCAATAAACTTTTAAATGCCCTTGGCGAGTTCACTACTGTAGCAGGTAGGGCATTCCACGGCCTCACTACTCTTTGCGTAAAGAATCTACCTCTGACCTCTGTTCTATATCTATTACCCCTCAGTTTAAAGCTATGTCCCCTCGTGCCAGCCATTTCCATCCGCGGGAGAAGGCTCTCACTGTCCACCCTATCTAACCCCCTGATCATTTTGTATGCCTCTATTAAGTCTCCTCTTAACCTTCTTCTCTCCAACGAAAACAACCTCAAGTCCATCAGCCTTTCCTCATAAGATTTTCCCTCCATACCAGGCAACATCCTGGTAAATCTCCTCTGCACCCGCTCCAAAGCCTCCACGTCCTTCCTATAATGCGGTGACCAGAACTGTACGCAATACTCCAAATGCGGCCGAACCAGAGTTTTGTACAGCTGCAACATGACCTCCTGACTCCGGAACTCAATCCCTCTACCAATAAAGGCCAACACTCCATAGGCCTTCTTCACAACCCTATCAACCTGGGTGGCAACTTTCAGGGATCTATGTACATGGACACCTAGATCCCTCTGTTCATCCACACTTCCAAGAACTTTACCATTAGCCAAATATTCCGCATTCCTGTTATTCCTTCCAA
The DNA here is from genome assembly GCF_047496885.1 of Scyliorhinus torazame. Lineage (NCBI taxonomy): Eukaryota > Metazoa > Chordata > Chondrichthyes > Carcharhiniformes > Scyliorhinidae > Scyliorhinus > Scyliorhinus torazame. The sequence continues at coordinate 168,189,236 of NC_092718.1, forward strand.
AGTGAATCACCTCACACTTCTCTACATTAAACTCCATTTGCCACCTCTCAGCCCAGCTCTGCAGCTTATCTATATCCTTCTGTAACCTGGTACTTCCTTCCACACTGTCGACAACACCACCGACTTTAGTATCGTCTGCAAATTTACTCACCCACCCTTCTGCGCCCTCCCCTAGGTCATTGATAAAAATGACAAACAGCAACGACCCCAGAACAGATCCTTGTGGTACGCCACTTGTAACTGAACTCCATTCTGAACATTTCCCATCAACCACCACCCTCTGTCTTCTTTCAGCTAGCCAATTTCTGATCCACATCTCTAAATCTCCCTCAATCCCCAGCCTCCGTATTTTCTGCAATAGCCTACCATGGGGAACCTTATCAAACGCTTTACTGAAATCCATATACGCCACATCAACTGCTCTACCCTCGTCTACCTGTTCAGTCACCTTCTCAAAGAACTCTGTAAGGTTTGTGAGGCATGACCTACCCTTCACAAAGCCATGCTGACTATCCCTGATCATATTATTCCTATCTAGATGATTGTAAATCTTGTCTCTTATAATCCCCTCCAAGACTTTACCCACTACAGACGTGAGGCTCACCGGTCTATAGTTGCCGGGGTTGTCTCTGCTCCCCTTTTTGAACAAAGGGACCACATTTGCTATCCTCCAGTCCTCTGGCACTATTCCTGTAGCCAATGATGACATAAAAATCAAAGCCAAAGGTCCAGCAATCTCTTCCCTGGCTTCCCAGAGAATCCTAGGATAAATCCCATCAGGCCCCGGGGACTTATCTATTTTCAGCCTGTCCAGAATTGCCAACACCTCTTCCCTACGTACCTCAATGCCATCTATTCTAATAGCCTGGGTCTCAGCATTCTCCACCACAACATTATCTTTTTCCAGAGTGAATACTGACGAAAAATATTCATTTAGTATCTCTCCTACTTCTTCAGACTCCACGCACAGCTTCCCTTCCCTGTCCTTGACTGGTCCTACTCTTTCCCTAGTCATTCGCTTATTCCTGACATACCTATAGAAAGCTTTTGGGTTTTCCTTGATCCTACCTGCCAAATACTTCTCATGTACCCTCCTTGCTCGTCTTAGCTCTCTCTTTAGATCCTTCCTCGCTACCTTGTAACTATCCATCGCCCCAACTGAAACTTCACACCTCATCTTCACATAGGCCTCCTTCTTCCTCTTAACAAGAGATTCCACTTCTTTGGTAAACCACGGTTCCCTCGCTCTACGCCTTCCTCCCTGCCTGACCGGTACATACTTATCAAGAACACGCAGTAGCTGATCCTTGAGCAAGCTCCACTTATCCAGTGTGCCCAACACTTGCAGCCTACTTCTCCACCTTATCCCCCCCAAGTCACGTCTAATGGCATCATAATCGCCCTTCCCCCAGCTATAACTCTTGCCCTGCGGTGTATACTTACCCCTTTCCATCATTAACGTAAACGTCACCGAATTGTGGTCACTGTCCCCAAAGTGCTCTCCTACCTCCAAATCCAACACCTGGCCTGGTTCATTACCCAAAACCAAATCCAACGTGGCCTCGCCTCTTGTTGGCCTGTCAACATATTGTGTCAGGAAACCCTCCTGCACACATTGTACAAAAAACGACCCATCTAATGTACTCGAACTATATCTTTTCCAGTCAATATTTGGAAAGTTAAAGTCTCCCATAATAACTACCCTGTTACTTTCGCTCTTATCCAGGATCATCCTCGCCATCCTTTCCTCTACATCCCTAGAACTATTTGGAGGCCTATAGAAAACTCCCAACAGGGTGACCTCTCCTTTCCTGTTTCTAACCTCAGCCCATACTACCTCGGAAGATGAGTCCCCATCTAGCATCCTCTCCGCCACCGTAATACTGCTCTTGACTAGCAGCACCACACCTCCCCCTCTTTTGCCTCCTTCTCTGAGCTTACTAAAACACTTAAACCCCGGAACCTGCAACATCCATTTCTGTCCCTGCTCTATCCATGTCTCCGAAATGGCCACAACATCGAAGTCCCAGGTACCAACCCATGCTGCCAGTTCCCCTACCTTATTTCGTATACTCCTGGCATTGAAATAGACACACTTCAAACCACCTACCTGAACACTGGCCCCCTCCTGCGACGTCAAATCTGTGCTCCTGACCTCTATACCCTCATTCTCCCTTACCCTAAAACTACAATCCAGGTTCCCATGCCCCTGCTGCATTAGTTTAAACCCCCCAAAGAGCACTAACAAATCTCCCCCCCAGGATATTTGTGCCCCTCAGGTTCAGATGTAGACCATCCTGTCTGTAGAGGTCCCACCTTCCCCAGAAAGAGCCCCAGTTATCCAGAAATCTGAATCCCTCCCGCCTGCACCATCCCTGTAGCCACGTGTTTAATTGCTCTCTCTCCCTATTCCTCATCTCACTATCACGTGGCATGGGCAACAACCCAGAGATAACAACTCTGTTTGTTCTAGTTCTGAGCTTCCATCCTAGCTCCCTGAAAGCCTGCCTGATATCCTTGTCCCCTTTCCTACCTATGTCGTTAGTGCCAATGTGGACCACGACTTGGGGCTGCTCCCCCTCCCCCTTAAGGACCCGGAAAACACGATCCGAGACATCACGTACCCTTGCACCTGGGAGGCAACATACCAAACGTGAGTCTCTCACGCTCCCACAAAATCTCCTATCTGTGCCCCTGACTATCGAGTCCCCAATTACTAATGCTCTGCTCCTCTTCCCCCTTCCCTTCTGAGCAACAGGGACAGACTCCGTGCCAGAGGCCCGTACCCCATGGCTTACCCCTGGTAAGTCGTCCCCCCCACAAGTATCCAAAGCGGTATACTTGTTTCTCAGGGGAACAACCACAGGGGATCCCTGCACTGACTGCTTCTTCCCAGTCCCTCTTACAGTTACCCATCTATCTCCAATCTTTGGTGTAACTAATTCCCTAAAGCTGCTATCTACAAACATTCCTGGTTGTACTCAGAAATTCAGTCTCTGCAGAAGGGGGGGAAAAACGACATATTAGCAAAATGAGTATTCCCTTTCCCATCCAAGTCCAACAGGCTACATGAAGTTGAGTTGTACTTCAGCTCTACCCTCCACATGTCCCCCCAAACCCACTCCTTAGCCGTTCCCCCCAATATGTCGCCTTCTACACTGATCCCCTGTCCCGATCAGTGAGTGGAACTGGGCCTGTGATGTGAGGAGCTTCTATCCGCACCACCCGTCCCTGGCAACAAGGGTACCACTGGCTGCTGTAACTCGTAGCCAAGTCACGCTCTGCGGCCTCAGTCCTGTCTCCCAGTGGGGTCTACTGTGGGTGTCCTCATCGGGTAGGCCATTTGGTATCCCGACAGCAGGGTGGCACCTGGTTGTGGGGTGGAGAGGGTCACCGTGTGCCACCAATCGCCTCCATGCTTAGAGGCTTGTGTGTGGGCAAGTCCAACAGATGGGGTGAGTCAGGAAAGTATGCATCTGCTGCAGTGTGGTGGGTCCTGGATGTGATACGCAGGTTGCAAGCAGAGGCGGAGTGGACAAGAAGGGCTTGGAGATTGCTGGGGGTACTGAGGGATGGGCTAGCTGATAGTGTCACTGGTGAGACCTCTGCCCTGAGAGGGACAATGTGCCAGGGAGGGAGCCAAAGACCTTGGTGCACGTGTCCTTTGTTTGCGGTGAGCTCTGCTATTCCCCTGCTTCTGATGAGCACACTGAGAGTGGCAGCACTTGGTGGGCCACTGATTGAGCTTGGCCACACCCATCCCGTTGATGGGTGAGCTGGGGTCTGAGGGTTTACAGAGGGGAGGCCTGGGTGGGCTCCCAAATGACCAGAGGCTCTGTGAACCTTTACAGGATACAGTGAGCAGTCAGCAGAGTGAGCAGCCAGGGGACTGTAACTTGTACCAAATGGGTACATTTACTGCAATGGCAGCCTATACCAGACCACCCCGATCCCGAGGGGGCCACCCCGAATCCACAGGGTTGTCACCAAGTAGCTCTCTGCGACTTCCCCCCGGCCTTGGCAGCCACCCCCCCAGCAAGCGGTGCTATTTGTAACATTTTGTAAACACCTGTAGTGAACCCCGCCCAGGTGAGTTCTGCCTGAGAGGGGCGGAGAATTACTGAGGTCCAGAGCATACCGGTCCAATGCGCTAATGACCATGCAAACAAATGTAAATGCCGGTTTTGCATGCCATGCTGGAGCGGGTTGCGACCCTCGATTTTGGCCGGGCGCTCGATTCTCCACCCAATCTCGATTTGCGTTTCCGGCATCGAGACACGGAAAATCCAACCCCAGTTTTCCACATCTGCAGAAGCTAACTTGCGTTTCTCAGAGAGATCACTGGATAGCAATCCAGGGATGGGAAACCTTGCTGTTTTTTGCCTTCCCTAACCAGGGACAACTGAGAGAGTTGTAGCATTCCATCATATTGACGGAGATCAGCTACAGTGCAGACCGGGGAGGAGAGTTGGGGCCTCCTGCTCTGTGGTTTTGGTGCTCCATCAAACTCACCGAGGTTGCCTTGCAAATCAAAACAAATATAGCATTTAGGTCATAGTGCACTCCAATCCTGTACCATAACTGGATGTAAAATCAGTTACCTTTTTAGATTTAGTTGAGGATTTGTCCACTCTAATACCAGACAGGAAGTGTCTGACCTCTTGATCGTGGCTCTCTCTCGCTGTGCTGTTTGTCACATGTCCGATGGACTGGGTTTTACTGCTCTTTCCCTTGTCTGTGGGATGGCTGATTTTCTTCAAAACAACCTGAAAAATGTCCAAAGGCCTAATCTGCAATTAGTGCTGAGTGCTCTTTCCTGTTTTATCTGTGCACTTAATGTGTAGCCCATCCCCTGAGTGGTTCCTTTCAAAATTAAACGCAAATGCTCTTTTACAATGAGTCCATGCAGATACTTTGGGAGAAATCTCTTCCAGATGTGGGGCCAGGGTAGTTTTGTAGAGATCATTTGACGAGTCAGACTTTGTTTTACTGCCACTCCGTAGACTTTTAGCTCAGCAGAATGGGATGTATCTTTTAATACATGCGTTACGTATATCTCCATCTTGCTAACGTTTGCGCCTGCACGCATCCTTATCCAAACTCACACAGCGTGATTTGAAGACAGAATTATGCCTAGAGAAGGGAAGCTCATTTCCTGGTTTTGAAAAGGAGCTGTTTGAGGCGCTACGAAGTCCATTTATTTTTAAGTGGCCTGTCTCCCTTCCCATATTCCGTGGTGTCCTTGGCACCACCATGTTCCTTCACAGCTTGGACACGTGGATAGTCTAAATGAACCATGCACCGTTCTGCACCTGGGGGACTTGGGGAAACCTGTGCGCCAGACACTCTTGTTCTAAGCTCCACATGAACTCCTCAGACAAGAGAATGGGTGGTATGAACAAGCTGGTGTGTGGTAGAGACGCTGTGGATTCAAGCCTCCCCATGACCATCTTTAATACCAAGCACTAGTTTGTTCGTTGACCATGAGTGCAATTCACCTGGCACACTATTTAGCCTCACTGTAATGTAGTCTATTGTCTAATGATTTTGCCAATGAACCCCATGCACTCCATCTCAGGACTTGGACTCCTTTTGTTACCCGTTGGACTCCTTCCAATATTACCAGCCCCAGACTTGCTGCCTCTGCTGCTGCCTCCCAAATTACTGCAATGATTCCGTGCCTCTGGGGGGGGGAGCCTGCAACCCTAGCAAAAACCCAGGGCGCGATTCTCTGCTCTCGCGCCACTTCAGAGAATCGCCTGGGGCGCCAAATTTTCCCGCGACGCCGGTCCGACGCCCTCCCGCGATTCACGGAAGCGGCCAGATCGGCACAATCGCGTTTTGCACGGCGCGGTCCAGTGAATCGCCCGAGATAGCCAAAATGGCGATTCACCGGTACCCCCGCGATTCTCAGTGCCGGGTGGGCCGAGCGGCCTGGCCAAAACGGCGAGTTCCCCCCGGCGCTGTCCACACCTGGTCGCTGCCGGCGGGAACAGCGCGGGAACACTGGGGGGACAGGGGGGGTGAGGGGGGATCCTACACCGGGGGGGTGGCTCAAATGGGGTCTGGCCCGCCATCGGTGCCCACCGATCGTCGGGCCGGCCTCTCTGAAGGACGACCTCCTTTCTTCTGCAGCCCCGCAAGATCCATCGGACATCTTCTTGCGGGGCGGACTCGGGGAGGACGGCAACCACGCATGCACGGTTGACGCCAGTTATGCGGCGCCGCCTTTACGCGGTGCCAAAGCCTGGCGCGCGTAAATGACGCGGCGCCGTTCCTAGCCCATTTTTGGGCCCTGAATCGGTCAGGATAGCGGCCATTTCGCGCCGTCGTGAACCTCGACGGAGTTCACGACGGCGCAAACACTCTCCCTCCATTTCAGAGAGTCCCGCTCTCAGTGTCTTGTCTCCGTGCTTTGAAGCTGAATCTGTTAACTCTGGGGAGCAGCCAGCGTATCACCTAATTGCAGTGATTGGCTAATGTTACCAAGGTCACCGCACAGCATGGAATGACCTGGAGCATAAAAATTTAAGGCCATCATCTCTGAAGAGCCACAAGCCTGGATTAACATGGCTGCTGTTGGTCCTGCAGAAGGCGACATAGTTTAATGATAAAGTGGAGCCTCCTTACACACTGGATTCCCTCGAACTTCAGGAATTGACATCTAGGCCTGTATACTCTCGTGGGAGCAGGGCTCTTTTTTTCTGAAAATGTTGTATTGACGTTTTTCATTTTATACACTGCACTGAACAGAGGTATGTAGATCGGATACAATTTAGATATCAGCTAATAGAAACAGGTCTCCTCATCCTTCTGACCCCGCATAAATGGAGGATATGAAAGCCATAGTCTGTGCCAGGGATTGCCTTCCTGGATTGCTGGCTGGCCCCGATGCAAAGGTATTTCTAACCTGTTTGCGTTTGGAGCTGCATTGGGCAGCACGGTAGCATTGTGGATAGCACAATTGCTTCACAGCTCCAGGGTCCCAGGTTCGATTCCTGGCTTGGGCCACTGTCTGTGCGGAGTCTGCACATCCTCCCCGTGTGTGCGTGGGTTTCCTCCGGGTGCTCCGGTTTCCTCCCACAGTCCAAAGATGTGCAGGTTAGGTGGATTGGCCGTGATAAATTGCCCATAGTGTCCAAAATTGCCCTTAGTGTTGGGTGGGGTTACTGGATTATGGGGATAGGGTGGAGGTGTGGACCTTGGGTAGGGTGCTCTTTCCAAGAGCCGGTGCAGACTCGATGGGCCGAATGGCCTCCTTCTGCACTGTAAATTCTATGATCTATGAAGGGTTACCGGTCTGAAAAAGATGAAAGGATTATTTTATTGAAGTTAATGTGTTAACATGTTTATCTGCAAGTTGCTATTTTCCCATAGACCACCCAATGTGCAATGTACTGAATGATCCTGATGCAAAGTGTGCCATCAGAGTTAAGCAGCTTTGCCCAGTTTCCAACAAGCAAGCTTTCATGTCGGCTTCAGATCAAACTTCCCAAAACACTGAAGGTTTATTGTGGCTGTCCAAGTCTTGACTTCCTTTGAGTCCAAATTTTAAAGTGAGCATGTTCCCTTCCCCACTTTCCTGACCATGTTACCTCAGAAATGTTCTTCCTTCCTCTTTACTCGGAGTACGATTCCTCAGTCTGCGAGCTCAGCCAAGGAGAAACTTGGATTTGACGGGCGGCATGGTAGCACAGTGGGTAGCACTGCTGCTTCACAGCGCCAGGGCCCAGGTTTGATTCCCAGCTTGGGTCACTGTCTGTGTGGAGTCTGCACGTTCTCCTTGTGTCTGTGTGGGTTTCCTTTGGGGGCTCCGGTTTCCTCCCACAAGTCCCGAAAGACGTGCTTGTTAGGTGAATTGGACATTCTTAATTCTCCCTATGTGTACCCAAACAGGCGCCGGAGTGTGGCGACTAGGGGATTTTCACAGTAACTTCATTGCAGTGTTAATGTAAGCCTATTTGTGACAATAAAGATTATTATTACTATGAAGGGGAAGTGCGGCAAGTGGCCTAGTGGTTAGCACTGCAACCTACGGCGCTGAGGACCCGGGTTTGAATCCTGGCCCTGGGTCACTGTCCGTGTGGAGTTTGTACGTTCTCTCTGTGTGGGTTTCACCCCCACAACCCAAAGATGAGTAGGTTAGGTGGACTGGCCACGCTAAATTGGCCCTTAATTGGAAAAAAAAATAAGTGGGTACTATAATTTTTTTTTTTAAATTTCTATGAAGCGAATCATCACCGAAACCACTGCCGCCCTCACAAATCATCCATATGCTTACATGTTTCAGCATGGAGCTAGAGGCAGTGATAAGTCCTGGTTGGATGTTCCCTCCCTAATTAGCGGCTCGACCAGGTTGGAACTAAGTTAGAATGATTATGTACTACAAACAAAAGAGAAAATGCTGGAAAATCTCAGCAGGTCTGGCAGCATCTGTAGGGAGAGAAAAGAGCAAATGCTTTGAGTCCAGATGACCCTTTGTCAAAGCTACATTCTGCAAGAAAAGTCTTATTGTGTACCTAAGAAGCATACGATTGTCTGAATGACCCACTTGAGGGTCCTCCGAGAGATGGAACAGATAAGGTGCGAGCCCATTGCCATTGCTTTAATAGCTCGCTGGAGTCTGGCATTGTTCCCTTAGACAGAAAGGGGGCTATTGTAATCCTCAGGCTGGATTCTCTGCCCTGCGACGCCCGCAAAGTGGATCGCGATTGGGCGGAGAATTGGGTATCCGGCCGAAATCGAGGTTCATGCCGGGTGCTAAGCCAACCATTACGCACCTTCTCCCTCTCCCAACTGGCAGAGGGATCGGGATTCCCACCCACACACCAGCGGGAGGACGCTAAAGGCTGAAAATGGGTCTTAATGACTCATTCACATTTTCTTAGCGGGCCCAGCACCCAGAGGCTCTGGGCCCACGTGATTCTCCGGTCCTCACATGGGCGCTGATCACCACTGGTATTTACCAGCGTGACCCTGAAGTGGTGGACCTTGCCATGGGCCATGGGCCACCTTTCCCCCCTACCAATGCAGTACCTGCCCACCCCTACCCTAACAGATTTCCCCCAACGCCCCACATAGACCCCATGGATAGGGAGAACCCCCCAAAACCCTCTGAATAGGGAGACTCCACAAAGACCCCTACGGGCACAGCCGAGCCCTTTAATTAAACAGGCCCCCCCAGAAACCCCCTAACTAAAGGAACCCCCACATAGACCCCACCAGAAAAGAGACCTTTGTCTAGAAGCTAGAGAGCAGTGAAAGAAAACTATGGTTTTTTTTCATAAATTTAGAGTACCCAATTTCTTTTTCCAATTAAGGGGCAATTTAACCTGGTCAATCCACCTACCCTGCACATCTTTGGCTTGTGGGGGTAAGACCCACGCAGGCACTGGGAGAGTGTGCAAACTCCATACGGACAGTGACCCGGGGCAGGGATCGAACCCGGATCCTCAGCGCCATAGGCAGCCATCATGCTGCTCGTACAGCTACTGTTATAACACTCATTTGGGCACACACCTGCTGGCTTCGACAGAGGAAGCACCATGTGTCCATTCCTGGAAAGAGAAAAACACTGACCTGTGTTTTAACCCCTCAGATCCTTTAACTGCAAGCCATTCATTCATTTCTCTTACTGGGTTGTGATTGACAACTTCCACAAACACAACTGGTAGCCTTGCTTCATTCATCTTCCTTCATAGATGGGTAACTCCAAATGCTGCAACCACAATGTTTACAAACATCAACATCAAGGAGAGTTAAATGCATTCCAGTCACCCCCCTTCACACTTGAGTGATTTTGAAGTGCTGAGCTGGAAATTGACAGCACTTAACTCTCTTTGACCCAGAACATCTGGGGTGGGGCTGCTGAGTTGCAATGCGGGAGGGTTGGGGGGCTGCTTTGCGATGCGGGGAATGGGGGGCTGATCCGCGATATGGGGGGGCGGGGCTGTTTTACGATGGTGGTCGGCCGTGGGGCCTTGCTATCGGGCCAGCCACCCGCTCAAAATGGGGGCCCAATAGTGGGATTCCCTCAGGAATTCCTCATATTCCATGCCATGCATAAATTTGCATGGTAAGAGATAATGAATAGCTTCCTGATTTATGAGTGCAATTCACATCCGGCAGGAGAATACCAAAAGGAGAAACCCGACCCCATCTTAAAATGGGCAAAAGATGGATCTGGGTGACCAAACGCTTTTTAATTTGACTTCAGTAATAGGTAAGATGCTCAAGAGTGTCTTTTTAGATATAATATATGAATACTTAAACAGAGAAGAAGATATCAGGAACAACCAATATAGTACAGATAAAGGAGCCTATCTTACTAATTTTTGCTATTTTTCACCAGATGGTGGATGACGAAACCCAGCTCTACATTATCTACCTAGAATTCTAAAAAGTTTTAGGTTGGGGCTATTTGCTGTAGAAAAGGAAGGCTGATTATGAAGGAAGTTTCATAGGGTAGACATAGATAATAACAATAATCTTTATTATTACAAGTAGACCCACATTAACACTGCAATGAAGTTACTGTGAAAATCCCCTAGCCGCCACACACCGGTGCCTGTTCTGGTACACAGAGGGAGAATTCAGAATGTCCAATTCATCTCACAGCATGTCTTTCGTGACTTGTGGGAGGAAACCAGAGCACCCGGAGGAAACCCACACAGACACGGGGAGAATGTGCCGGCTCCGCATAGACAGTGACCCAAGCCGGGAATCGAACCTGGGACCCTGGCGCTGTGAAGCAACAGTGTTAACCATTGTGCTACCTTGCGGCCCCATATGATGTTTTCACTCTTGGAAGAGGCTAGAACTAGGGACCAGAACTAAATGTTACAGCCAGCTCCTAGGTAAGGTTCCCCAAATCTGTCCGCCCCGGCGAGATCCCGCAATTTGTTACCCACTGGCTGGGATCCCCTCCATATTGTTCTGCCCCCAAACAACAAAGAACAAAGAAAGGTACAGCACAGGAACAGGCCCTTCAGCCCTCCAAGCCCATGCTGACCATGCTGCCCGTGTAAACTAAAACCTTCTACACTTCCGGGGTCCGTATCCCTCAATTCCCATCCTATTCATGTATTTGTCAAGATGCCTCTTAAACGTCACTATCGTCCCTGCTTCCACCACCTCTTCCGGCAGCGAGTTCCAGGCACCCACTACCGTCTGTGTAAAAAAACTGCCTCGTACATCTCCTCTAAACCTTGCCCCTCGCACCTTTAACCTATGCTCCCTAGTGATTGACCCCTCTACCCTGGGAAAAAGTCTCTGACTATCCACTCTGTCTATGCCCCTCATAATTTTGTAGACCTCTATCAGGTCGCCCCTCAACCTCCGTCATTCCAGTGAGAACAACCTGAGTTTATTCAACCTCTCCTCATAGCTAATGCCCTCCATACCAGGCAACATCCTGGTAAATCTCTTCTGCACCCTCTCTAAAGCCTCCACATCCTTCTGGTAGTGTGGCGACCGGGTGAGGAAGGATCAACTGGCTCCCTTTCTTTGTTCAATCCCCTCTGGTGTTTGCAACAAGTTTAATCTAAAAAGGATCCCTCACTTTGTGCATACCTTTTCCCAATCACAATATTTATATTTTAAAAGGTGCCAATTTAACCAGATTTTCTTGAGTTAAAGAAAGAGTGGGTTTATTGACTACTGAAGGCAAGAAAATTAAATACATGTATAAACATTCAGATAAATTCAAAACGAGAATTGAATCCAACATAGGTATACGAACAGTCCATGGCTTGTGAGGAGTCGCTGACTGAGCGTAGCAATTCATGATTTGCAATTCCACTAGCGCTGACTTCAACAGGTGAATAGTTGCTTTCAAGATTCTGGTGTTCTGCAGTTTGACGGAGAAGCTTCCCAGTTTCTGTTTCAGTTGTGGTCTTTGCTGACTTGGCTTAATTCAACATTAAGAAAGGGAGAGATGCCTACAAAAAGCTTTTGCGGGGTGCTGCTGCTGCCTGGCATTATCTTCTGCGTCACGCACACTTTGAAACCCAGCACTAGTTCACCCACATACAAACACACATGGGCCAGCTTTTTCCCCAGACCTTGTACATTCCTCGAAGACAGAATCCACAAGTCCACCTGGGACATTACACACGGGATTTCCTTGTTGAGATGGTACTTATCTCCCTTTGTCGCCACCAGAGATGTCAAAGAACAAAGAACAAAGAAATGTACAGCACAGGAACAGGCCCTTCGGCCCTCCAAGCCCGCGCCGACCATACTGCCCGACTAAACTATCTTCTACACTTCCTGGGTCCGTATCCTTCTATTCCCATCCTATTCATATATTTGTCAAGATGCCCCTTAAATGTCCCTATCGTCCCTGCTTCCACTACCTCCTCCGGTAGCGAGTTCCAGGCACCCACTACCCTCTGCGTAAAAAACTTGCCTCGTACATCTACTCTAAACCTTGCCCCTCTCACCTTAAACCTATGCCCCCTAGTAATTGACCCCTCTACCCTGGGGAAAAGCCTCTGACTATCCACTCTGTCTATGCCCCTCATAATTTTGTAGACCTCTATCAGGTCGCCCCTCAACCTCCTTCGTTCCAGAGAGAACAAACCGAGTTTATTCAATCGCTCCTCATAGCTTATGCCCTCCATACCAGGCAACATTCTGGTAAATCTCTTCTGCACCCTCTCTAAAGCCTCCACATCCTTCTGGTAGTGTGGCGACCAGAATTGAACACTATACTCCAAGTGTGGCCTAACTAAGGTTCTATACAGCTGCAACATGACTTGCCAATTCTTATACTCAATGCCCCGTCCAATGAAGGCAAGCATGCCGTATGCCTTCTTGACTACCTTCTCCACCTGTGTTGCCCCTTTCAATGACCTGTGGACCTGTACTCCTAGATCTCTTTGACTTTCAATACTCTTGAGGGTTCTACCATTTACTGTATATTCCCTACCTGCATTAGCCCTTCCAAAATGCATTACCTCACATTTGTCCGGATTAAACTCCATCTGCCATCTCTCCGCCCAAGTCTCCAGACAATCTAAATCCTGCTGTATCCTCAGACAGTCCTCATCGCTATCCGCAATTCCACCAACCTTTGTGTCGTCTGCAAACTTACTAATCAGACCAGTTACATTTTCCTCCAAATCATTTATATATACTACAAACAGCAAAGGTCCCAGCACTGATCCCTGTGGAACACCACTGGTCACAGCCCTCCAATTAGAAAAGCATCCCTCCATTGCTACCCTCTGCCTTCTATGGCCTAGCCAGTTCTGAATCCACCTTGCCAGCTCACCCCTGATCCCGTGTGACTTCACCTTTTGTACTAGTCTACCATGAGGGACCTTGTCAAAGGCCTTACTGAAGTCCATGTAGACAACATCCACTGCCCTACCTGCATCAATCATCTTAGTGACCTCCTCGAAAAACTCTATCAAGTTAGTGAGACACGACCTCCCCTTCACAAAACCGTGCTGCCTCTCACTAATACGTCCATTTGCTTCCAAATGGGAGTAGATCCTGTCTCGAAGAATTCTCTCCAGTAATTTCCCTACCACTGAAGTAAGGCTCACCGGCCTGTAGTTCCCGGGATTATCCTTGCTACCCTTCTTAAACAGAGGAACAACATTGGCTATTCTCCAGTCCTCCGGGACATCCCCTGAAGACAGCGAGGATCCAAAGATTTCTGTCAAGGCCTCAGCAATTTCCTCTCCAGCCTCCTTCAGTATTCTGGGGTAGATCCCATCAGGCCCTGGGGACTTATCTACCTTAATATTTTTTAAGACACCCAACACCTCGTCTTTTTGGATCACAATGTGACCCAGGCTATCTACACCCCCTTCTCCAGACTCAACATCTACCAATTCCTTCTCTTTGGTGAATACTGATGCAAAGTATTCATTTAGTACCTCGCCCATTTCCTCTGGCTCCACACATAGATTCCCTTGCCTATCCTTCAGTGGGCCAACCCTTTCCCTGGCTACCCTCTTGCTTTTTATGTACGTGTAAAAAGCCTTGGGATTTTCCTTAACCCTATTTGCCAATGACTTTTCATGACCCCTTCTAGCCCTCCTGACTCCTTGCTTAAGTTCCTTCCTACTTTCCTTATATGCCACACAGGCTTCGTCTGTTCCCAGCCTTTTAGCCCTGACAAATGCCTCCTTTTTCTTTTTGACGAGGCCTACAATATCACTCGTCATCCAAGGTTCCCGAAAATTGCCGTATTTATCTTTCTTCCTCACAGGAACATGCCTGTCCTGTATTCCCTTCAACTGACACTTGAAAGCCTCCCACATGTCAGATGTTGATTTGCCCTCAAACATCCGCCCCCAATCTATGTTCTTCAGTTCCCACCTAATATTGTCATAATTAGCCTTCCCCCAATTTAGCACATTCATCCTCGGACCACTCTTATCCTTGTCCACCAGTACTTTAAAACTTACTGAATTGTGGTCACTGTTACCGAAATGCTCCCCTACTGAAACATCTACCACCTGGCCGGGCTCATTCCCCAATACCAGGTCCAGTACCGCCCCTTCCCTAGTTGGACTGTCTACATATTGTTTTAAGAAGCCCTCCTGGATGCTCCTTACAAACTCCGCCCCGTCTAAGCCCCTGGCACTAAGTGAGTCCCAGTCAATATTGGGGAAGTTGAAGTCTCCCATCACCACAACCCTGTTGTTTTTACTCTTTTCCAAAATCTGTCTACCTATCTGCTCCTCTATCTCCCTCTGGCTGTTGGGAGGCCTGTAGTATACCCCCAACATTGTGACTGCACCCTTCTTATTCCTGATCTCTACCCATATAGCCTCACTGCCCTCTGAGGTGTCCTCTCGCAGTATAGCTGTGATATTCTCCCGAACAAGTAGCGCAACTCCGCCTCCCCTTTTACATCCCCCTCTATCCCGCCTGAAACATCTAAATCCTGGAACGTTTAGCTGCCAATCCTGCCCTTCCCTCAACCAGGTCTCTGTAATGGCAATAACATCATAGTTCCAAGTAGTAATCCAAGCTCTAAGTTCATCTGCCTTACCCGTAATGCTCCTTGCATTAAAACATAGGCACTTCAGGCCACCAGACCCGCTGTGTTCAGCAACTTTTCCCCGTCTGCTCTGCCTCAGAGCCACACTGTCCCTATTCCCTAGTTCTCCCTCAATGCTCTCACCTTCTGACCTATTGCTCCCGTACCCACCCCCCTGCCATACTAGTTTAAACCCTCCCGTGTGACACTAGCAAACCTCGCGGCCAGGATATTTATGCCTCTCCGGTTTAGATGCAACCCGTCCATCTTATACAGGTCACACCTGCCCCGGAAGAGCTCCCAGTGGTCCAGAAAACGGAAACCCTCCCTCCTACACCAGCTGTTTAGCCACGTGTTTGTCTGCTCTATCTTCCTATTTCTAGCCTCACTGGCACGTGGCACAGGGAGTAATCCCGAGATTACAACCCTCGAGGTCCTGTCCTTTAACTTTCTGCCTAGCTCCCTGAACTCCTGCTGCAGGACCTCATGCCCCTTCCTGCCTATGTCGTTAGTACCAATATGTACAACGACCTCTGCCTGTTTGCCCTCCCCCTTCAGGATTCCCTCTACCCGTTCGGAGACATCCTGGACCCTGGCACCAGGGAGGCAACATACCATCCTGGAGTCTCTTTCACGTCCACAGAAGCGCCTATCTGTGCCCCTGACTATAGAGTCCCCTATTACTATTACTCTTCTGCGCTTTGACCCTCCCTTCTGAACATCAGAGCCAGCCGTGGTGCCACTGCTCTGGCTGCTGCTGTTTTCCCCTGATAGGCTATCCCCCCCGACAGTATCCAAAGGGGTATATCTGTTCGAGAGGGGGACAACCACAGGGGATTCCTGCACTGACTGCCTGCCCTTTCTGGTGGTCACCCATTTCTCTGCCTGCACCTTGGGTGTGACCACATTTACATAACTGCGATCTATGACGCTTTCCGCCACCTGCATGCTCCTAAGTGCATCCAATTGCTGCTCCAACCGAACCATGCGGTCTGTGAGGAGCTCCAGTTGGGTGCACTTTCTGCAGATGAAGCCACCCGGGACGCTGGAAGCCTCCCGGACCTGCCACATCTCACAGTCAGAGCACAGCACCCCTCTAACTGACATTGCGTCAATTAATTAAAATTTGTCTCTTTTTTTTTTAAATTGCAAAGTTACTGTCAACTATCTGTTTCCTAGCACTAGATTTCTAATAGAAATGCGATAGCTAACTATAATACTCTCCGATCTCTGGCTTAGATAATAACTTAATTATAATTTAGAGGATATGTTTAATTAGTTCCCAAATACTCAAATATTTTTTAAATTTAGGTTAGAATCCCAACCAGCCACTCAGGTCACAGCTTTTCTGTGATGTCGCTTCAATTTCCCCCCGACACACACAATTTGAAAAAAGGTATAAAAGTAAAAATCACTTACTTGCCTTCTGAGTGTCTGAGATGTTCTCAGGTTCTCTCGCTGACAGAGACTGCTCCTCCACCTCCGATCCTTGACCTGCACAATGCTAATAATATAATAATATAATATGGCACTTACCTTACACCAATGGGTCTTATTATTAGGTTAGAGGAGGAGGGCGGGTGGGAGACACTACACGTGTAGTGTCTCGGGTTTCCTCTCCACCAGGATTTATTGGTTGGGGGGGGGGCACTTGCCAGAGGTAGAACTTCCGGTTCCCGCCTTATATAAAAACAAATAAAACTGAAAAGAAGAACAGACACGGGACCAGGCAAGGCTTTTTAAACTAACTACTCACCTCCCAGAAGGCCCCTGCGCACCGCTGCCGCCGAAATCCAAAGGGCTGCTCCTGTAAAGGTAAGTGGTTTTAAACTAACTACTCACCTCCAAGAAGGCCCCTGCGCACCGCTGCCGCCGAAATCCAATGGGCTGCTCCTGTAAAGGTAAGTGGTTTTAAACTAACTACTCACCTCCCAGAAGGCCCCTGCGCACCGCTGCCGCCGAAATCCAAAGGGCTGCTCCTGTAAAGGTAAGTGGTTTTAAATTCACTACTCACCTCCAAGAAGGCCCCTGCGCACCGCTGCCGCCGAAATCCAATGGGCTGCTCCTGTAAAGGTAAGTGGTTTTAAACTAACTACTCACCTCCCAGAAGGCCCCTGCGCACCGCTGCCGCCGAAATCCAAAGGGCTGCTCCTGTAAAGGTAAGTGGTTTTAAATTCACTACTCACCTCCAAGAAGGCCCCTAGGCGCTGCCGCCGAAATCCAATGGGCTGCTCCTGTAAAGGTAAGTGGTTTTAAACTAACTACTCACCTCCCAGAAGGCCCCTGCGCACCGCTGCCGCCGAAATCCAAAGGGCTGCTCCTGTAAAGGTAAGTGGTTTTAAATTCACTACTCACCTCCAAGAAGGCCCCTGCGCACCGCTGCCGCCGAAATCCAATGGGCTGCTCCTGTAAAGGTAAGTGGTTTTAAACTAACTACTCACCTCCCAGAAGGCAATGTCAATTTGTTTCTGGGTGCTTTAGACACTGCCAGATTGTCATTGTATCGGGGGTAGTGCCTGGGCACTGCCCGGGCTTGTCTCGCTCTCCCTGGGGGGCCATACTTACCATTGTGCCACCGGAGAGATCCCCTCGACTGTTTCTCATTTTGCCAAACCTGTTGTAAGTCACCTCGGCAAGGTGTGAATATTTAGTGATGGGGGGGGGGGATCATGTGACGGGGAGGCCCGTTAATAATATTTTAAAAATGTTGAAATACATTTAAACGCGGTTCCCGCCCTTTGTGAGCGTGAAACTTGTGACGTCGCCAGGGTGGGATGGAGAAAATCAGGAAATTGGGGGCGCGATTCTCCACTCCCACACCGGTTGGGAGAATCGCCTGGGCTGCCGAAGTTTCCGGGGACGCCGGTCCGACGCCCTCCCGCGATTCTCCCGAGCGGCGGGAACGGGCCTGTCGCGTTTCGCGGGCCGCAGGCCGGAGAATCGCCGGAGGTACCCAAAATGGCAATTCTCCGGCACCCCTGCGATTCTGATGCCCGGATGGGCCGAGCGGCCAGGCCAAAACGGCGGGTTCCCCCCAGCGCCGTCCACACCTGGTCGCTACAGTCGTGGGCGGTGCGTGAACGCTGGGGGGGCGGCCTGTGGGGGGGCGAGGGGGATCCTGCACCGGGGGGTACCTTAAATGTGGGGTGGCCCGCGATCGGTGCCCACCGATCGTCGGGCTGTCCTCTCTGAAGGAGGACCTCCTTCCTTCCGCCGCCCCGCAAGATCCGTCCCCCATCTTCTTGCGGGGCGGATGTGGCCAGGACGGCAACCACGCATGCGCGGGTTGGCGCCGGCCAACCCGCGCATGCGCGGATGACGTCCGTTATGCGGCGCCGGCCGCGTCATCTAATCGGCGCCGCTTTTACGCGGGCGACAAGGCCTCGCGCGGGTAGATGACGCGGCGCCGATACTGGCCCATTGTCAGGGCCTGAATCGGTCGCGGCCGGGGCTGTTCCGCGCCGTTGTGAACCTCGACGGCGTTCACGACGACGCGGCCACTTCGGCGCGGGAGTGGAGAATCGCACCCCCTGCTTCCCGATTCGCTTCAGATTTTCCACCCGTGTCGTTTTGTCTGATGGTAATCGCGATCTGATAATCACCCCCAATATTTCCTGATATAATTCGGTGTTTTTCCTTCATTATTATGACATAAACAACCACTAATAAACCCAATATGAAATTTAGGAAAAATTCCAGCTTAGTTTAGAATGTGGCCCTCTCTACCACAAGGGATGTTTGAGGTGAATAGCATGGAGACAATAATGGGAGTGCTAGATATGCACGAGGGTCAAAGATATTGAAAGTTATGCTGATTAGGGTGCGATGAAGGGAGGCTCATGTGGAACACAAACTGGAATCCGTTTGGCTAAATCACCCGGTTTTAAGCTGTACTATGAAAGGAGAGCGGTGTTTTTCAAAGTGGGGGTCACGGGATGATGTAAAATGGGTCGCCAAAAGGCCTCCAAAAATGATCTCCGGGGATCGCCTGACCTTTTTCCCCATTTTCTCCCTGGGTGAATTCTGGTTACAGTGCAGTGTGTGGCCACATTAGGCTGAGGTAGAGGCCGGTGCCGTGGACTTTCGACCTTTCCTGCGTCACTCTTATAGTCACCGCCACCGATACAGCCTCCAGCAGCCACTCCCGTTTCTGCAGCAGCTGATCAGCCAGGTGAGTCAGCACCTGCACATACAATTGAAGAGTTTAAAAGAAAAAAAATTAATTATCTTTAAATTTATTTCCTGCAGATACTCCTTCTGCACAACGTTAGTTTCCAGCAGTGCTTCGCATTTTTTCTTCCAGGCCTGCATCTCCCACCCCAAAAACAACTGACTGCCGACTGGAATATCTATCCACAAGTACCGCAGTCAGTAACTCCCAGCCAGAGTACAACTTTATACTGGGTCTACCTGGAGCAGATAATTCCTGTGTCTCCTGTGGGGTTCTCCCCACCTTTCAATTGGTCCACTTTCACAAAGCTGATTTATATTTGCCCCATTCTGAACCCGCTCTTGGGTGATGGGTGTGGGTTTGGGAACTCCAACCATCCCAGTCAGGGGGGAAATATATCTGTTCAAGTGCAGATCATAGGAAGCACAGAGTCAATGATCACACAGAGACCGACTTCAGGGTTAACGTTCTGAATCGGATGCAGGATTAATGTCTGCCATTGTTACCATTGTCAATGAATCTTGAATTTCTGTTACCATTAACGTTGTCAGTGTTGGTTCAATTTCTGCGACAGTTAATCTTGTTGATATCTGTTGAGTTTCAGTTACTCTTGACCTTGTTAATCAGATCTATGTTTAAAGTTGTGCTGTGTGTGTGCATAAGGGGTTTGATGTATATTTTAAAAGAGAATCCGTTTTGACGCCGATATCGGGAGCGGCGCCGGTTTTCGTATTCTCCGCCCCTGAAAAGCGGAGTACTTTAGGAGTACACTGCGCCAAGCATCCACGGTCTCAGGCCATTGCCTGAGGTCCTCCCCGCGATGCTCCGTCCCCAGCCGGCCGAGTTCCCGACGGCGTGGGTTACGTGTGCTCACACCGTTCGGGAACCTCGCATGGCGACTGCGGACTCCGTCCGGCGCCACCACAGTAGGGGGAGGGCCAATCCGCAGGCAGGGCTGGGGGCACTGTGGGCGGGCGGTCCGGGTCCACGGGCTGAGTCCGCCATTAAGCATGTCGTGGCTGCTGCAGGACGCCGCCGTGCGCATGCGCGTCTGTGGAACCAGAAATGCTCCGGGCCGTATTGGCAGCTAGAGATCTACGCTGCCTCCCTCCTAGCCCCAGCAAAACGGGGAATCAGTGGCTATTTTGCGCTAGTTTTCCTGGCATAAAAGACCACCGTTTCCAAGCCAGCATGGAGACTTAGTCTCCCAAATGGATAATTCAGCCCCAGGTATACTGTTTTGCATTTAACAAGAGCAGCACGGTCTTCCGGACAAGTTTCGGTTGCCTCAAGGAATAGCCGAGTAATTTTGTTAATTTCTGAACCCCCCAATTGTTATGCATTTTTACCTGCTTCCTTGTCTCTGCCAAGAGATAACTTGCCTTTAATGTGGAGTGGAAGGTATTTATTATGATACACAAAGTATCCTAGTTATGTAGGGCAGGCTGAATGGATGAGTAGGTCTTTTCTTGTTCATGTAGATCTTGGTTTACATTGTTAGGTGATAAAGGAAACAGTTACAGAATCATGAAGAACTTGCGAATATTTTCATTATCATTTGCTTACCAAATGCCCAGTGTAGTGATCACAATGTAATTGTCGGCCTGGCAAACATCCTTTCTGGTTCTACCTGCCCACTTGATAAAGCAAAAAAAAAAAAGTTTGTCAAACACTTTTCCGCACACTGTCCCTTTCATAAAGACTGGCCGATTGACGATTGAAAGAAGGTGTCAGAGACAGCCTGGGGTGAATGTACCTCTCTGCTCGCACACAAGTACAAAAGCCTGGCTCTGTTACACTCCCCGGAGGGGCTTTCAGATCTGTTAATGATTTCTCCTCACCAGCTGGTATATTAGCAGTGTCAGATCAAGGCTTTGTTCACGCCTGCAACAGCAGACATAGGAAGTGGCTTCACACAAACCAGGCTCCAGAGATGTGAATATATTTGCCTTTCGATGGTTGCTGTCTGCCCCTTTATGTTACAGAGGCAGCTTTGATTAGAGACAGAAAATGCTGCAAACACTTAAAAGGTCTGGCAGCAACCGTGGAGAAAAGAAAGAGTTAATCGACCCAACTTGATGGTCACAGCGGTAGCCTTGACAACTGACCAGAAAGCTGGGAGCAAACCCAAATAAGCCTATTTCCAGAAGGGCCATTAACTGCCTGTCATTGTGGTTTCTGTGCCTTCAAAGGTGGAGATGCACCCCACCCTCTCCCATCCATCCATGCCAAGAGCTGCTGGCCAATGAAGGGGTAGGACGATCATCAGGAGTGGTGGCCACTGCTGGTACTGCAACAGGCCCCCAGCCAACCATGGAGGTGGCAGGTCCAAGATTAGTGGAGGATGGCCTCATTATGGAGGCATCTTTGGGAAATATCCCTTTCTGCCTGTGGGATCTTCTCTTTGTGTGTGTGTGTGGGGGGGAGGGGGGTCTCTGATTTGCCATCAATGAACACATGACGAGTGGTGAACATAACTGAGGCTTTAATACACTAAACAGAATGCCTCCTGGCCTCTGATCCTGAACTGGCTCAGAGACGGAGACCAGCCACCTTTCGACATGAGCCCGAGGAGAAGAGCCACAGGCGGAGCCAGCAGGGACAAGCCAAGGCATGTAACAATACAACAATACAATACAATACAATACAATACAGTGGTTTACCACATTCACCCCCTGTTAAAGTAAAGAGCCCCGCGGGGGTGAAGTGGACGGGTTGAGTTATAGATCAAGTCTGTCGGGGCTCTGACTTTCTGCTGCGACTGCCTCAGTCCCGGCTGTGGTGTGGACACTGATGTTGGATAAGGTGTCGAGGCATGCATGTCCGGGAGCGTGTCGTCTTCTGCGTCTCGTAGTAGATGAGTAGCAATGGGGGGGGAGACGGTGTACGGTCAGGGGTAGTGGTGATGGTCACTGGGGAACCTGCGGGTGCCAAATCCCGAAGGGAGACTGTCATGGTGTGCCACGTAGGCATATTGGGGGTTAGCATGGAGGAGAAGGCCCTTTTCGACCAGTGGATCCGACTTATGGCTCCTCGCATGCTTCCGGAGGAGGACGGGCCCTGGGACCGTCAGCCAGGATGGGAGCGAGACCCCTGAGGTGGACTTCCTGGGGAAAACAAACATCCTCTCATGAGGGGTCACATTGGTGGCGGTACACAGGAGCGACCGGAAGGAGTGGAGCGCATCGGGAAGGACCTCCTGCCAGCGGGAAACAGGGAGACTTCTAGACCGTAGGGGCAGGAGGACGGCCTTCCAGACTGTCGCGTTCTCGCTCTCCACCTGTCCGTTGCCCCAGGGGTTGTAGCTGGTCGTCCTGCTGGAGGCGATGCCCTTGCTAAGCAGGAACTGACGCAACTCGTCACTCATGAAGGAGAAACCCCGATCGCTATGGATGTAGGTGGGGAACCCGAACAGGGTGAAAAGACTGTGCAGGGCCTTGATGATGGTGGCAGAGGTCATGTCAGAGCATGGGATGGCAAAGGGGAATCTTGAGTATTCGTCAACGATGTTGAGGAAGTACACGTTACGGTCAGTGGAGGGGAGGGGCCCTTTGAAATCGACGCTGAGGCGCTCAAAGGGGCGAGAGGCCTTTACCATGTGCGCTCTGCCTGGCCGATAGAAATGCGGTTTGCACTCCGCGCAGACCTGGCAGTCCCTGGTCACGGTCCTGACCTCCACGATGGAGTAAGGCAGGTTGCGAGCCTTGGTAAAGTGAAAAAAACGGGTGACCCCCGGGTGACAGAGGTCGTTGTGGAGGGCCCGGAGCCGGGCTACTTGTGCGCTGGCACATGTACCGCGGGATAGGGCATCTGGGGGCTCATTGAGCTTCCCAGGTCGATACAAGATATCGTAGTTGTAGGTGGAGAGCTCGATCCTCCACCTCAGAATCTTGTCGTTCTTGATCTTGCCCCGCTGCGTATTGTTAAACATGAAGGCAACCAACTGCTGGTCAGTGAGGAGAGTGAATCGCCTGCCGGCCAGGTAATGCCTCCAATGTCGCACAGCTTCCACAACGGCTTGCGCTTCCTTTTCGATGGAGGAGTGTCGAATCTCGGAGGCATGGAGGGTACGGGAGGAAAAAGCCACGGGCCTGCCCGCCTGGTTGAGGGTAGCGGCCAGAGCAAAGTCCAACGCATCGCTCGCCACCTGGAACGGAATGGGCTCGTCCACAGCGTGCATCACGGCTTTGGAAATATCTGCCTTGATGCGGTTGAAGGCCAGGCGGGCCTCAGCCGTCTGGGGAAAAATGGTGGATTTAATAAGTGGACGGGCCTTGTCTACATAATTGGGGACCCAATGGGCATAGTAGGAGAAGAACCCCAGGCATCTCTTCAGGGCCTTGGGGCAGTGGGGGAGGGGGGAGAATGCAGTCGGGGTCGGGCCCTAGGACTCTGTTTTCCACAACGTAGCCAAAGGATGGCTAGGCGGGTTGTGCGGAAAACGCATTTTTCCTTATTGTAGGTGAGGTTCAGGAGTTTAGCGGAAGTGCCGGAGGTTTTCGGCATGGTCCTGCTGGTCATGGCCGCAGATGGTGACATTATCTAAGTACGGGAACGTGGCCCGCAGCCCGTACTGGTCAACCATTCGGTCCATTTCCTGTTGGAAGACCGAGACCCCATTGGTGACACCGAAGGGGACACTGAGGAAGTGGTAGAGGCGGCCATCTGCCTCGAAGGCAGTGTATTGGCGGTCCTCCGGGTAGATAGGGAGCTGGTGGTAAGCGGATTTCAAGTCAACTTTGGAGAAGTCTCGATACTGCGCAATCTGATTGACCATGTCAGATATGCGGGGGAGGGGGTACGCATCGAGTTGCGTGTACCGGTTGATGGTCTGACTGTAGTCGGTGACCATCCAGTGCTTCTGACAACCACCAATTAGGCTCTCCAGGGGCTGTTACTAACCTCAATGATCCCCTCTCGTAGGAGTCGCTGGACCTCCGACCTGATTAAGGTCCTATCCCGGGCACTGTATCGTCTGCTCCTAGTAGCGACGGGCTTACAGTCCGGGGTGAGGCGACCTTAAGGGTCGCGAGGCTACAGATGGTGAGGGGGGGGGCAGGGGTCAGCCTAATTTTAAAGTAAGGCTCTAGAGGTAGCACTGGAAGATGAGCCCCAGTTATAGGGCAGCGCAGAGATGGGGAAGGATGTAGAGTTTGAAGTTAGCGTACTCTACGCCTTGTACAGTAAGGGTCGTGACACCGTACCCCCGGATTTCTACTGCATGTGATCTGGAAGCCAGGGAGATTTTCTGGGTCGTGGATAAGATTGGGAGGGAGCAGCGCCTTACCGTATCTGGGTGTATGAAGCTGTCTGTGCTCCTGGAGTCGAAAAGACAGGCCATCTTGTGCCCGTTGATCTTGACGGTCATCGTAGATTTTGTGAGGTGATGAGGCCGGGACTGGTCGAGCGTGATGGAGGCGAGCTTCGGAAGGTGATGGGTAGGCAGGTCGGAGGTAGCGGCGGCCAGCGTATGATCGGGTGAGCAGGGCTCCCGGGAGGCTGCGGAGTGTTCCCAAGGTGGCGGCCCCCATGGGCCGGGTGTGGTGGGTGGTATCGGCGATGGTGTCAAAGATGGCGGCCCCCATGGGTCGCGCATGGCGGATGAAGCACAAAATGGCGTTAAAGATAGCGGCTCCCATGGGTCGCACATGGCGGGTGGCGCGGCAGCTGGAGGCGCCCCGACAGGCAGCAGGCAGCACTGCTGGGCCTAGAAGCTTTAGGGAGAGATCGAACCTGGCAGGCTTTCGCAAAGTGGCCCTTCCTCCCACACCCGTTGCAAGTCGCGTTCCGTGCAGGGCAGCGTTATCTGGGATGCTCACCCTGGCCGCAAAAGTAGCACTTCGGGCTTCCGGCGCTGGCGGGCTGCTGCGCGCACAGGCTTGCGCCGCACCCAGGTCGGATGATGGCAGCGCCCACAAGATCCACAACGGTGCCGCGCGGTCGGAGGTGTAGGCCTCCATGTTCTGGAAGGCCACCTCCAGTGAGTTTGAGTGCTGCACTGTCTCTGGGAGGCCGAGTGTCCCCCCTTCTAGCAATCGCTGGCGGATGTAGTTTGATTTCATGCCCACGACATAAGCGTCCCTGACCAACAGCTCCGCATGTTGGGTAGCCGATACCGCCTGCCAGTCACAGTTCCGGCAGAGTACCTGCAAGGCACGCAGGAATTCTGCTAGTGATTCCCCAGGGCATTGTCGTCTCGTGGCGAGAAGGTGCCTAGCATACACCTCGTTCACAGACTTAACATAGTGTCCCTTCAGCAGCATTATCGCCTCCGTATACGAGGGAGCGTCCCTGATGAGAAGAAAGACTTGCGGGCTCACCCGTGCGTGGAGGATCTGCTTCTTTTGGAGGTCGCTGAAGTGTTCGGTGAAGGATCAGAGGTAGGCTTCGAAGCAGCTTAGCCAGTGCTCGAATATTGCAGTGGCGTCGGCTGCCTGTGGGTCCAGATCCAGGCGATCAGGCTTGAGTGACGAATTCATATTAGATGTTTAGTGTATTAAATTGATATGCCATCAATGAACACACGACGAGTGGTGAATGTAACTGAGGCTTTAGTACACTAAACAGAAAGCCTCCTGGCCTCTGATCCCGAACTGGCTCAGAGGCGGAGACCTGCCACCTTTATACATGAGCCCGAGGAGAGGAGCCACAGGCGGAGCCAGCAGGGACAAGCACAGGCATGTAACAATACAACAGTACAATACAATACAATACAGTGGTTTACCACAGTCTCTAATATCACTTGGCGTCTCCCCTGTCTCAGCTCATCTGCTGCTGAAACCTTCACCCGTGCCTCCATTACCTCCAGACTTGGCTATTCCAATGCTCTCCTGGTTGGTCTCCCAAATTCTTCTACCCTGCGTCAACATGAGGTCATCCAAAACTCAGCTATTCACATCTTAATCTGCAGCAAGTCCTGTTTCCCCCATCACCCCGTGCTTGCTCACCTATATTGACTCCCAATACCTTGATTTTAAACTTCTCATCCCTGTTTTCAAATCCTTCTATGGCCTCATCCCTCTCTGATCTCCTCCAGCCCCACAGTCCTCCAAGATATCTGCACTCCTCTAATTCTGGCCTCTTGTGCATCACTGGTTTTAATCGCTGCATCATTGGTGGCCGTGCCCTCAGTTGCCTTGACCCCAAGCTCTGGAATACCCTTCCTGCACCTCTCCTCCTAACTTTCCCGCTTTCAGGCAATCCTTAAAACCTCCATCTTTGACCAAGCTTTTGGTGATCTGGCCTGGCTCGGTTTTGATCTATAATCTGTGAATAACGCAACGGGACATTTCATTATGTTAAAGCTACTACGTAATTACACATTGTTGTTGTTGGATGTTCAGTCCCTGGGCGCCCAAACTGAATATGGAGTAATCTCCCTGCTGAGGGTGTGTTTCTGGAGTGAAGATGGATGGTGCCACACTGGAGCAAGGAGGTGAGTTTGTCTGTTTAGGGCAATGCCAACAGAAGGTGGTAGATTGTGATGCCGATGTCAGAAGGAAGATAGAGATCGTTAGAAGTAATTATGTAAAGATGAAGGATGTTCGAACAACAGGAACACTCAAAGGTGGGAAAAAAACCTCATAAGATGCTATGTTCTGGGCCGATACTTCAGTGCAGCGCTACAGGGGCGCTGTGTTGCCAGGCGTGCCATCTTTCAATGGCTCCTTATTATACCAAGGCCTCACCTTCCCCATACGTTAGATGTCAAATATCTTGTGACACTATTGTAAGACGAGCAGGAGAATTTGGAACATGATTGATCCCTCAACCAATGTCACTTAACAGCTTGTCTGGTCATTTATTTCAATGTGATTAATAGAACCAGACTGATGCTGTTGCTGTAATACATTAAAATGGTGATTACATTTCAGAAGTACTTTGCTAACTGTGAAGTGCGATCCCGAGGTTGTGGAAAGTGCTGCAGAAATGCAAGCTCTTTGTTCCCGGCATTCCACTGCTCTGCTGACTTCATGTTGAAGCTATTGCCTGAATGTCCCACAGTGATCCTTACTCCATTTCTCCAATCTCTCCTCTTGCACCACAGTGTTACAGGGACCGGTGAAGCAAAGCACAGAGCAAAGAGAGGGAAAAAAGACCACGATAAAGTGCCCAGAATTAAACAAAAGACTTCCCCAAACACGCAAACGATCTGAGTGTGCAAACAAGGTGGCAGCCTTGAAGGTGGTGTTGCTGGAGGCAGTCGCTTATCCGTGCTGCGCCTCTCTGGCATGACAGAGAAATAAAACTGCTCTCCAGAGGAGTTACTGCATGGCCAGAGTCACCCCACTTACTGATCATACAGACCTGCCATCCAATTCAGGGATCCCTTCAACAGCAGCACCACCACCAACTCAACAAGAGGATACAAGAGAACTCACTGACACTAATGGCCTTGTATTGGGATTCTCAGTGCTGACCAGCACTTCGATTGACAAATTTTGCCATCCACCCCATCCATTCTACTAGTTCATCCAAATTACTTTAATCCTCTGTCTGGGCCCAAGGACACTGTCTGGGCCCAATGTGTTTGGCTCTTAAATGAACTTGACTGAAGAGTTGGATGGGTTGAAAGGAGGGAAGAGGCAAACCAGCTGCTTAAAGTGGTTGTCAGCATCAAACAGCCCTGCAACTCAGCACAGGTTCCCAAATCCAAATAAATCAGTGCAGCTGAAGGAAGCCCTGCATGCTTTGTACAAACTGGTTCTGGCAACCGTAATTTCAGCTTTCCCTCTCCCAGAGCCAGGGGAAGCAGGCTGCACTGCTGATGAAATCTCCAAATCGTGAAACCCATGACCCCACCCCAATCACCATCAAACCCTCTCCCCCACCAACCATCCCCAACCAGACTACAGAGCCCCCTTCACCAGTGCTGCCTGAGCATTTGAATGCACACAGCTATAGTTAACTCCAGAGATACACCAACCTCCTTGCTGTATCTCCAGGTATTGCTTGCCATGGGCAGAGCAGCAGGCTCCCATGACCACCTTAGGCCTGCTCTTTGGGAC
Source organism: Scyliorhinus torazame (assembly GCF_047496885.1). Lineage (NCBI taxonomy): Eukaryota > Metazoa > Chordata > Chondrichthyes > Carcharhiniformes > Scyliorhinidae > Scyliorhinus > Scyliorhinus torazame. The sequence goes on from NC_092718.1 coordinate 168,217,416, forward strand.
TCTCTCCACAGGCCCCTGTACCCCACTCCCCACATTTAAAAGCCCTTCCAAGACCCATCTCCCCATCAAGCTTTCGGTCACGTCACTTCCACAAAGGAACGCTTTCTGCTCTTTCTCTCCGTGCTCTGAAATGCCTCGGAAAATTTTTATTCAGTGAAGGCGTGACAGAAATGCACATTGTTCCTGTTGCCATGGAGACCAGAGAGCATCCAGCGTTCCTACAATAAAAACACTCAACTCTGCACCAAGTATAATTTGTTTTGATAAAAGGCAGGCTGCACGATCAAACTGAGTTCTCTGCAGCCGTTCCCCCCCCCCCCCCCCCCCCCCTTTAGCAGTCAAGAGGTAATGCTTCTAAACAGCAGCGGGAACATTTGTTAATGGAGTAACCCTGTGGTCAGGTGTCAGAAAAGATTTCATCACCTCTATGACAATTGCTGTTTAGCAGATGTTTCCGTCAGTCAGTGGGACGTGTTAATTTAAAGATCTTCGACTTTAAACACAAACAAACTGTATCCATAAATCTCTGTTAATCCATCAGGATAGGAACAGTTCACTCCAGGGCTGCTATAAACCTCCATCCCAAATGATCTGTAATGGGGATATGCCTTCATTACTATTCCCAGGATATCGTGATTATTAGAAGCAGGGGTATCGGTGGATTTACCGTTGGGATCCTCTTAATGTGTAAAGCAGCTGCTTGAGGGGAGGCGGGGAAGGGCGGAGGGGGGCTCCTGGAGCTGACCAGTGTACAATTTGTTTCCCACTTTGTCTTCCCTCCATCCCCTCATGCATCCAGGCCCTTTGTAAATAATTAATAATAATTTGAGCTGGTTGCATGTGAGATCAGACAGGCAACATGTGGTCTTGCAAAATGTATCCTGAGAAGTTGCAGTGCAATGGGATTCGAGCAGACAGCCCCAGGTGATGGGATATGGGACCAGCCCTATCCCAATGGACCAAATGGCCATTTCCTGTTGTCAAGGACAGAATTCATGGGTTTCATTTACTGCCGTGATCGGTATGTTTTGTATGAGAGAAGAAGTGTCCATTTTCCTAACTTTGGGGGTGTATCCCGATTAAATTTTTCCATCCGCAAGCTTTTGTGAGTTTAAAAAACTCTAATTTATTCTCACACACTTACACTAAATTTAAAACATGACATCTCATTCCCGCATGAATACTCACACCACAATGATTGTTTTAAGGTATAGGTAGTAGTACACTTGTACAAATTACGAGTGACTCAGTCCCTGGTTTACGATCTCTGGTCTCCCTCAAGGCAGGCCTGCTTTCTGGAAGGAAGTTGATGCCTTACAATTGAAGCCAGGGTCTTGTAAAACAAAGGACTCTCAGCAGCATTCTAGTGTCCAGGAGATTGGCTCTCAAGTGAACACAAGGCTGCAACGGATTGGAGAAATCGTTCTCTCTGTTGCAATCTCCTGTTTACAAGGCATTGCTGTTAATTACCTTGGTTGCTTGAATTGCTTGCAGCTAGCTTAATGGCTCTGATGGAACTGCCTGCAAAACAGCTTGCGTCAATTTTTAAACAGCAAGCAGAAAATATGACTGTCTCATTATGTGACTTTCCGCAGGTCAAAGTCACTTTCCAAATCAGGGTAGTATTCACATTTATTCCAACATCCTGTATTTCCGTTTAATCGTGGGGTCGACCTCGGCACCGCAAACGCCGGGAAACACCCCGCTAAATGCGCCCAAAATGGGACTCCCTCTCTTTTCCATTAAATCTCTCCCAGTGTCTCTGTTTCTGAATGATCCCATCAATTTGATTGGTTTGGTTTCAGGAAAGGGCATCGATTCACATCAATCTGGACTGTTCCTTTTGTTCCTTCCTGAGACAGAGAAGTGATCTCAACCCACGGATCAGTGATCCTCAAGCAGCCATCTTTTCAACCTTTTGTGTCCAGATTTAAAATGAGTTTGAAGTTCAGAACAGGACAGGCTGGTACTGAACATGACACAATGCTATAGCCCTGTATACTAGCAGCTCACAGGGCCATTTTCAAGTGCAAACATGGACCGTGAACGCCACTAAAGTCTCTCGACTGTGGAGAACATCTTGACAGAGCCCACTCCTGTTTCTCAATTATAAGCACAGATTTGACCAGAGGCTATTGAATGACAATTGGAACCATGAGCTACAATTACATATGATCAGGAGTGCACCTTTGTTCTATAATATCTAGTTGAAAACTGGCAGGACCTGGGGCAGAACAACAACGCCCTTTGTTGTGCAAATTCAAGAAAAACTTGCATTTATATAGCACTTTCTTTACACGCAACAAACATCTCCAAGTGTTTTACAGCCAATTAAGTTCTTTTTGAAGTGTAGTCATGGAGCCATCAAAGGTCGACAGCCCCGAATAGGCCCTTCGGCCCATCGCGTCTGCGTCAGTTAAACACAACCATCTAACTGCAAGGTGGCACAGTGGTTAGCACTGTTGCCTCACAGTTCCAGGGACCCGGGTTCAATTCCAGCCTTTGGTGACTGTGGAGCTTGCACTTTCTCCCTGTGTCTGCGTGGGTTTCCTCCGGGTGCTCCGGCTTTCTCCCACAGCCCAAAGATATGCAGGTTAGGTGGATTGGCCATGATCAATTGCCCCTTAGTGTCCAAAAGGTTAGAGGTTAGGTGAGGTGGAATTACTGGGTTAAGGGGACGGGGTGGGGGTCCTGATCCTAGGTAGGGTACCCTTTCAGAAGGTTGATGAAGTCTCGATGGGCCGAATGGCCTCCTTCTGCACTCTCGTGAATCTATGAATCTAATCCACCTTCTTTAATCCTATTTTCCAGCACTCCGCCCATAGCCTTGTATGCTTTCGTATCACAAGTGCACATCTAAATACTTCTTAAAATTGTATGAGTGTTCCGGACTCCCACCATCCTCTGAGTGAAAAAGATTTTCCTCACATCTCCTCTAAATCTCCCGCCCCTTATCTTCAATTTATGCCCCCTTGTCACTAATTCCACCATCAAGGGGAAAGGTTTTTCTTGGGTCTTTTCTATCTATGCCCCTCATAATTTTATACATCTCAATCATATCCTCCCTCAGTCTCCTCTGCTCCAATGAAAACAACCCCAATCTATCCAATCTCTCTTCACAGCTAAAACTCTCCAGCCCAGGCAGCATCCTGGTAAATCTCCTCTGCACCCTTTCCAGAGCTATCATATCCCTCCTATAATGAGGATTTCAGAACTGCACGCAATGCTCTAGCTGTGACCCAACCAACATTTTATCCAGTTCCAGCATAACCTCCCTGCTCTTAAACTCTGTTCCTCAGCTAATAAAGGTAAGTACACTATCTGCTTTCTTAACCACCGTATCCACCTGCTCTGCTACCTTACGGGACTGGTGTACATGCACACCCTCTGATCCTTGATGCTTCCCAGGCCTTGCCATTCATCTTGTATTCATTTGCCTCGTTTGTCTTGTCCAAGTGCATACCTCTCTCTTATCCAGATTGAATTCCATTTGCCACTGATCAGCCCATCTGACCAGCCCGTCTATAACCTCCTGTAATTTAAGCTATCGTCCTCACTATTTACCACCCCACCAATATGTTTAAAAGATGGAAAATGGCAAATAGAAATTGATTAAACGTGGAACATGTAATGAGATATAGGAATTGGTTTCAAAATATGTAAATATGTAATTGAATAAGCTTTGAATATTGTAAAGGACGTATCTATCTCAGACTCACTCTGGGAAATAGGGTTGCCAAAACTAGTGATCCAATGCATTTACACTTATGGGATCAGAGGGGGGAATGTGGTAGTTGGAACAGGATGACAAGACATATAGGCCAGGAACAGAAACTGTCAAATGAGGCCCTCGCTGGAATTGATACTGGCCGTCTGCAAGAGCACTCAAGTCAACACATGCACTCATTATCGCTACAGGGACTTTGTGATTACCCACTGGTGAGGGGGATGTAAAAGGGGAGGTGGAGTTGCGCTACTTGTTCGGGAGAATATCACAGCTGTATTGCGAGAGGACACCTCAGAGGGCAGTGAGGCTATATGGGTAGAGATCAGGAATAAGAAGGGTGCAGTCACAATGTTGGGGGTATACTACAGGCCTCCCAACAGCCAGCGGGAGATAGAGGAGCAGATAGGTAGACAGATTTTGGAAAAGAGTAAAAACAACAGGGTTGTGGTGATGGGAGACTTCAACTTCCCCAATATTGACTGGGACTCACTTAGTGCCAGGGGCTTAGACGGGGCGGGGTTTGTAAGGAGCATCCAGGAGGGCTTCTTAAAACAATATGTAGACAGTCCAACTAGGGAAGGGGCGGTACTGGACCTGGTATTGGGGAATGAGCCCGGCCAGGTGGTAGATGTTTCAGTAGGGGAGCATTTCGGTAACAGTGACCACAATTCAGTAAGTTTTAAAGTACTGGTGGACAAGGATAAGAGTGGTCCGAGGATGAATGTGCTAAATTGGGGGAAGGCTAATTATAACAATATTAAGCGGGAACTGAAGAACATAGATTGGGGGCGGATGTTTGAGGGCAAATCAACATCTGACATGAGGGAGGCTTTCAAGTGGCAGTTGAAAGGAATACAGGACCGGCATGTTCCTGTGAGGAAGAAAGATAAATACGGCAATTTTCGGGAACCTTGGATGACGAGTGATATTGTAGGCCTCGTCAAAAAGAAAAAGGAGGCATTTGTCAGGGCTAAAAGGCTGGGAACAGACAAAGCCTGCGTGGAATATAAGGAAAGTAGGAAGGAACTTAAGCAAGGAGTCAGGAGGGCTAGAAGGGGTCACGAAACGTCATTGGCAAATAGGGTTAAGGAAAATCCCAAGGCTTTTTACACGTACATAAAAAGAAGAGGGTAGCCAGGGAAAGGGTTGGCCCACTGAAGGATAGGCAAGGGAATCTATGTGTGGAGCCAGACGAAATGGGCGAGGTACTAAATGAATACTTTGCATCAGTATTCACCAAAGAGAAGGAATTGGTAGATGTTGAGTCTGGAGAAGGGGGTGTAGATAGCCTGGGTCACATTGTGATCCAAAAAGACGAGGTGTTGGGTGTCTTAAAAAATATTAAGGTAGATAAGTCCCCAGGGCCTGATGGGATCTACCCCAGAATACTGAAGGAGGCTGGAGAGGAAATTGCTGAGGCCTTGACAGAAATCTTTGGATCCTCGCTGTCTTCAGGGGATGTCCCGGAGGACTGGAGAATAGCCAATGTTGTTCCTCTGTTTAAGAAGGGTAGCAAGGATAATCCCGGGAACTACAGGCCGGTGAGCCTTACTTCAGTGGTAGGGAAATTACTGGAGAGAATTCTTCGAGACAGGATCTACTCCCATTTGGAAGCAAATGGACGTATTAGTGAGAGGCAGCACAGTTTTGTGAAGGGGAGGTCGTGTCTCACTAACTTGATAGAGTTTTTCAAGGAGGTCACTAAGATGATTGATGCAGGTAGGGCAGTAGATGTTGTCTATATGGACTTCAGTAAGGCCTTTGACAAGGTCCCTCATGGTAGACTAGTACAAAAGGTGAAGTCACACGGGATCAGGGGTGAGCTGGCAAGGTGGATACAGAACTGGCTAGGCCATAGAAGGCAGAGAGTAGCATTGGAGGGATGCTTTTCTAATTGGAGGGCTGTGACCAGTGGTGTTCCACAGGGATCAGTGCTGGGACCTTTGCTCTTTGTAGTATATATAAATGATTTGGAGGAAAATGTAACTGGTCTGATTAGTAAGTTTGCAGATGACACAAAGGTTGGTGGAATTGCGGATAGCGGTGAGGACTGTCGGAGGATACAGCAGGATTTAGATTGTCTGGAGACTTGGGCGCAGAGATGGCAGATGGAGTTTAATCCGGACAAATGTGAGGTAATGCATTTTGGAAGGTCTAATGCAGGTAGGGAATATACAGTATTCAGGTAGTGAATGGTAGAACCCTCAAGAGTATTGAAAGTCAAAGAGATCTAGGAGTACAGGTCCACAGGTCATTGAAAGGGGCAACACAGGTGGAGAAGGTAGTCAAGAAGGCATACGGCATGCTTGCCTTCATTGGCCGGGGCATTGAGTATAAGAATTGGCAAGTCATGTTGCAGCTGTATAGAACCTTAGTTAGGCCACACTTGGAGTATAGTGTTCAATTCTGGTCGCCACACTACCAGAAGGATGTGGAAGCTTTAGAGAGGGTGCAGAAGAGATTTACCAGAATGTTGCCTGGTATGGAGGGCATTAGCTATGAGGAGCGGTTGAATAAACTCGGTTTGTTCTCACTGGAACGAAGGAGGTTGAGGGGAGACCTGATAGAGGTATACAAAATTATGAGGGGCATAGACAGAGTGGATAGTCAGAGGCTTTTCCCCAGGGTAGAGGGGTCAATTACTAGGGGGCATAGGTTTAAGGTGAGAGGGGCAAGGTTTAGAGTAGATGTACGAGGCAAGTTTTTTACGCAGAGGGTAGTGGGTGCCTGGAACTCGCTACCGGAGGAGGTAGTGGAAGCAGGGATGATAGGGACATTTAAGGGGCATCTTGACAAATATATGAATAGGATGGGAATAGAAGGATACGGACCCAGGAAGTGTAGAAGATTGTAGTTTAGTCGGGCAGCATGGTCGGCACGGGCTTGGAGGGCCGAAGGGCCTGTTCCTGTGCTGTACATTTCTTTGTTCTTTGTTCTTTGTTCACTCACGTTTACACAAAAGAGCAAGACTATGGTATGAATATGTAACTAACTTCCAGACACAGGTGGTCAACATTGCAGCAGGACAAATGACAAACAAATGGGCCATCAGATTCCATAATGGGCTAATAGCTGATCAGACAAAGGTGTTTCAAAGGATAATGGATCTTGATTGAATTGCCCTGGCTGAACGGGAGTATCCTGTTTATTCCCAGTAACAGGTTTAAGTCTGGATTGGACAATGGAACTCAGGCCAGGTGTGTGCAAATACTTATGACTCAATGCTAGCAGAACCGGCATAAAAATGAAACATCAGAACAGATAATCAGTGATAACCTGTGAGTTCCTCAGGCACAACCATCTCAAGAAGAAGGGACCCTGGGTTCAAGCCCACAGAAGATATCATAGAATTATTATAGAATTTACAGTACAGAAGGAGGCCATTCAGCCCATCGTGTCTGCACGGGCCCTTGGAAAAAGCACCCTACCCAAGATCAAACCTCCATCCTATCCCGTAACCCAGTAACCCCACCTAGCCTTTTTGGACACTAAGGGCAATTTAGAATGGCCAATCCACCTAACCTGCACATCTTTGGACTGTGGATGAAACCAGAGAACCCAGAGGAAACCCACGCACACACGGGGAGAACGTGCAGACTCCGCACAGACAGTGACCCAAGCTAGGAATTGAACCTGGGACCCTGGAGCTGTGAAGCAACTGTGCTAACCACTGTGCTACCGTGCTGCCTGATATCTGTCATAACCTGGGGTTAAGCGAGTCATGGGACACTAATGAATCCTTAAGTAGGTCTTGGGATACTTATGAGACGGGGAATTGATATTCCCAAAGGACTTTGGGGGATAAACACTCCCTCACGGAGGGGCAAGACGCCCCCTCCTACATCCTGTATAAAACCAGAGGGCAATGAACTGTGAGCTGGCTCCTGTGGTAGATCTCTGTACTCTTGTCCTTTTTCCTTTGACTCAACCTGTATGGCTCAGTGTGGACTCCTTTCCAGACCTTATAATAATTTCCACATTGAGCGACTGCAGCCTGACCAGCCTCCTTCACTAAGTGCGGGTAATACCTAGCGCTCAGTTGTGAGTCTGAGTCATATTTTATGTGAGTGAGAGAATTGTGAATAAAATTGGGTTAAACCGTGAACTGTATTTGTCCTTTGTTCATCTCGGACACCTGGATAAACCATTTTACTAATAAACTGGTCGAAGTATCTGATAATTTACAGACAGTAGTATCATCTGTGAACTTACTGATCAACCTTCCTTTATTCATGTCTAAATCATTTTTAAAACCATAAACAGCAAGGGCCCCAGTACTGATCTCTGTGGGACCCCACGGTCCTAATGGGCAGCACGGTAGCATTGTGGTTAGCATAATTGCTTCACAGCTCCAGGGTCCCAGGTTCGATTACGGCTTGGGTCACTGTCTGTGTGGAGTCTGCACATCCTCCCCGTGTCTGTGTGGGTTTCCTCCGGGTGCTCCGGTTTCCTCCCACAGTCCAAAGATGTGCAGGTTAGGTGGATTGGCCAAGCTAAATTGCCCTTAGTGTCCAAAATTAGCCCTTAATGTTGGGTGGGGTTACTGGGGATAGGGTGAAAGTGTGGACCTTGGGTAGGGTGCTCTTTCCAAGAGCCGGTGCAGACTCGATGGGCCGAATGGCCTCCTTCTGCACTGTAAATTCTATGTCCACTGGGCCCAGATTTCCAGTCAGAAAAAGACCCGTCTATCACCACCACCCTCTGCTTCCTGCCACTCAGCCAATTCTGGATCTAATTTGCCAAATTTCCTTGGGTCCCATGGGCTCTTACCTTCGCAATCAATCTCCCGTGTGGGACGTTATCAAAAGCCTTGCTGAAGTCCAAGTAGACAACGTCAAATGCACTGCCCTCGTCGACACATCTAGTAGCCTCTCTGAAAAATTCCCAATAATGTTGATCAGACATGACCTGCCCTTAACGAACCACGCTGACCGTTCTTGATTAATGCCCACCTCTCCAAATGAAGTCTCTGTTGTAATGTAGGAAATGGAGTTGCCAATAGGCACGCAGCAAAGTTCCACAGTGTGGCGAATGTATTCATCCAATGCATGCATGATACTGTAACCTATGACCTGGAAGTGGTGATACGAGCTACTTCCAGGTACTGTACTGTAACCCCAGTGGGCTCTGCCTCTGGCTCCGCCAACATTGCCGCCACCCATCACCCCCCTGCCTACCCCCACACCCCAACCGTCTCCGACATGCCGGACTGAGGCACCTGCAACAACCGTGCCCGCCGCACCGCCAGAGCTGAGGAGGTCAAAGAGAACGATCCGGCCTCCAGATAGACTGAATATGTAATGACCCCACGTCACCCCCGCTGGACTTATTTTTTTAACAGGGGGTGAATGTGGTGAATGTATTCACCTAATGCATGGATGATACTGTAACCTATGACCTATGACCTGGAAGTGGTGATACGAGCGTCCGAAGCCAAGGAGATATTCAAACATTGGCTTTGATGCTTCGAGGCCTACCTCGACTCCTCCACAATGCCTCCCACGGAGACCCTCAAGCTGCGACTCCTCCACGCTCAGGTGAGCCATCGAATCTCAGTAATGACCGAGAAAGTGGCCACATACGAGGCGGCGGTCGCAAACCTCAAGGCACACTTCGTGAAGCCCGTAAATGAGGTGTTCGCCAGACACCTCCTCACTACTCGCCGTCAACGCGCCGGAGAATCGCTGGACGAGTATCTGGAAACCCTGACGCTACTCGCGAGGAACTGCAGCTATCGAGATGTGACGGCGGAGGAACAAATGAACTCACAGATCCGGGACACCCACGTGGCAGGGGTCCGCTCGAACTACATCAGGCAGCGCCTGCTGGAAAACGGCACCTCCGACCTGCGGGACTCCGTAAAGCTAGCTACCTCATTAGAGGTGGCCTACCAGAACCTCAGTGTATTCCCCGCAGGCCTGGTGAAACCCTCGTGGACACCCTCGTCACGGCCCCCGTCGGACCCGACTATGTCGCAGGCCTGCGCCGCGCATCTGCCAGCCCAGCCCGGGGAACCGCGGTGCTACTTCTGCGGCCAGGGCCAACACCCCCGGCAGCATTGCCCAGCCCGCACAGCGACATGCAGCGACTGTGGGAAAAAGGGGCACTTCGCTGGCGTCTGTCTGGGCCGACCTAAGGCTCAGAAATCGAAAACGCACCAGGCCCAACCCATGGACCCGCAGCCTCACCGATCCCGCAATGCGGCTGCGTGCCTGCCTGGAACGCCCCCGTCAGATGCATCATCAGCATCGTGCAACTCGTGGGGGCCGCCATCTTGTGATTCCACCGACCACACAGGCTACCCGCAGCTGGGCGACTAGCCATACTACCCGACTAGCCATCCTCGGTTACATCGTGGAGAACGGAGTCCTAGGGCCCGACCCCGACCGTATGATCCCCCTCACAGAACTCCCCCCTCCCCACAGCCTCAAGGCTCTAAATCGATGCCTGGGGCTGTTCTCATACTACGCCCAGTGGGTCCCCAACTATGCGGACAAAGCCCGCCCACTTATTCAAACCACCAGTTTTCCCCTGACGGATGAGGCCCGCTCGGCCTTCAGCCTCATCAAGGCCAACATCATCAAGGCCGACATCACCAAGGCCGCAATGCACATCGTGGACGAGTCCATCCCCTCCCAGGTAGAGAGCGATGCGTCAGACGTCGCACTGGCCGCCACACTCAACCAGGCGGGCAGGCCAGTAGCATTCTTCTCTAGGACCCTCCATGCTTCCGAAATTCGACACTTCTCGGTCGAGAAGGAAGCACAAGCCATAGTGGAAGCCGTGCGGCACTGGAGGCACTACCTAGCAGGTAGGAGGTTCACCCTCGCCACCAACCAGCAGTCGGTCGCCTTCATGTTTGACAACGCACAACGGGGCAAAATAAAAAATGACAAAATCTTGAGGTGGAGGATCGAACTCTCCACCTGCAATTACGATATCAAGTATCATCCTGGGAAGCTCAACGAGCCCCCACGCGGCACATGCGTCAGTGCCCAAGCTGACCGACTTCGGACTATCCACAATGACCTCTGTCACCCGGGGATCACCTGGCTTACCCACTTCATTAAGGCCTGCAATCTGCCCTTCTCCACCGAGGAGGTCAAGGCAATGACCAGGGACTGCCAAGTCTTCACGGAGTGCAAACCGCACTTCTACCGGCCAGAGAAGGCCCGCCTGGTAAAGGCCTCCCGGCCCTTTGAGCACCTAAGCATTGACTTCAAAGGGCCCCTCCCCTCCACCAACCATAATATATGCTTCCTCACCGTCATCGATGAGTACTCCTTCGCTGTCCCCTGGTTGACCCCGGCTCTGGGTCACTGTCCGTGTGGAGTTTGCACATTCTCCCCGTGTATGCGTCGGTTTCACCCCCACAACACAAAGATGTACAGGGTAGGTGGATTGGCCACGCTAAATTGCCCCTTAAATAGAAAAAATGAATTGGGTACTCTAAATTTTGAAAAAAATAAAATAAATAATAATTCAGAGGTGAGCAAATCATGAACTGAGCCATAGATGACACACATAGAGTACTGCAATCTCACACATTCCCTTACATGTGTTCCCCCTAAGGCATACAGACTGATAAATACTCTCGTAAACCAATGCGCTGATTTATTTTATATATATATATATTAAATTAACAGAAATCATACAATTCTCAATGAAATTCAATTCAATCATTTTTGCAGAGTTGTGGAGACTCCAGGGACCTTTAAAGTTGATGGGGTGGGGAGAGGGGTGGTCAATCCAGAAGTCCCCCCCCCCCCCTCCCCTATTTCTGACAGACTCTATTTTAGCTGGGGAGGAGTGGTGAGGAGGAAATGAGGTATGACCTGATTTACACATGAGGGAAATCTGAACTCAGATGGGCCATTTGAACTCAATGCTGGGTTCACACTGGCCCCATTTTCCCTGTTGCCTGGGCCTTATCCCGCAGTGCATGCTACAATAAATGCTGGTGATGGATGAATAATGTCTGTAAAACTGTCAAGCTGTCAAAATTTTTAAACAGCCAACCCTTAAAAGAATTTATGAAATTGCCTGTCTTTGTGAGTCAAAAGAAATCACAGCCATCAGTTTCAATAGCTGTTTGTTGACATCACCCAATGTGCTATCATATTATCATAATGATCATCGTGGGTCACTGTATGTTGACAATTTGATTGAAAGAGGTTATTCAATAATTAGTTACCTTTGATGTGGCATTATGAATACAAATGTTTGCTTTTATAAGGGATTAAATACTTAATGGACGTAAATGTGTTAAATGGGCTTTCATGAATTAATGTGTTATTTAATATTGTGAAGTCTGTAACAGATAAAAATTTAATCTCAGCATGTCTCCTAAATTCTGCACATGGTGCCATGAGTTGGCATTAAGTTGGCATGGGGCTGTGAGGGGGTGGGGAGGCATGAATTGGCATTAAGTTGGCATGGGGCTATGAGGGGCCATGGGGATAAGTGGGAGCATGGATTGGCATAAGTTTGCATGGGGAGTGGTGGGATTGTAGGGGTGTGAGGGGTGAAGCCGAGTGGACCTAATGTATAAGAAAACAACCAGAATGAAGCCCCAGAGAACTGAGATGGGCCCTTTAAACAGGCTGCCATAGCACTCGGCAGCCCCAGTGGCTGCCTCTGATCCAAGTCTGGGGTGGCAGCCCTAACTCCATCCCACACCCACACCCACAGCAGCCCCCGATGCGAAGGGCATGTTTTTCCGAGGTGGGTGCAGTGAGCAGGGAGGTTTCCTAACTCTGTACACCTGCATCAGGAGGAAAGATCCAGGCCAATGTAATTCATAATTTCTTTGTAAGGTAGAAAATAACAAAGCATTGCTACTCAACTATAAATTCACTCTCTGACTTCCAAAAATCCCTCAACATCAGTCAGTTCTAACCTCAGTAAGAGATTGCTCTCTCTCTGAAGCGTCTTTGCTGCTGCAAGTATCTATTGAAAGTCTTGTGTTACAGTTCAATGGAACGGCAAAGATTCTTCATGTCCTTCATTCCTCCAGTTTTCCATGCCCAGGATTGGCCAAGGCGAAACATTGACTGTAGTAGAAAAGGGTGAAAATGGGAGCAATGATGCTTCAATTTATAGTTCTCTCCCTCTACTGTGTTGAATCCATTAATTCCTACCCATCGGCACGGTTGTACATTGGTGAGCACAGTTGCTCCAGAGTCCCAGGTTCAATTCCAGCCTTGGCTCACTGTCTATGCTGTGTCTGCACATTCTGCGTGGGTTTCCTCTGGGTACTCCAGTTTCCTCTCACAGTCCAAAGATGTGCGTGAATCCCACCCCGACGCCAGCTACCGGATTCTCCGGCGCTGGTTTTTCGTCGGGGGCGGAAATCGCGTCGCGCCGGTGATCCTCCGCTCCGCTATGAGCCGAGTGGCCGCCCGTTTTCAGCCGGTCCCGCCGGCATAAATCAAACAGGGTCCTTACCGGCGTGACCTGGCTCTGCGGGCGGCCTGCGGACTCCTCGGGGGGGGGGGGGGGGGGGGGGGGGGCGGGATCTGGCCCCGGGGGGGGGGCTCCCAAGGTGGCCTGGCCTATGATAGGGGCCCACCAATCTGCGGGCGGGCCTGTGCCGTGGGGGCACTCTTTCCCTCCGCACTGGCCGCTGTAACGGTCCACCATGGCCAGCGCGGAGAAGAACACCCCTGCGCATGCGCTGGGATCATGCCAGAACACGCTGGCACTCCCGCGCATTCGCCACCTTCCGGGCGGCCCGACGCCAATCTTTGGCGCTGGTACGGCCCGCCCGCCAGATACCGGTGAATCCCGGCCTAGGTGTCCATAAAGGTTAGGTGGGGTTGCTGGGTTACTGGGTTATGCGGATAGGGTGGAGAGGTCGGCTGAAATAGGATGCTCTTTCCAAGGACCGGTGCAGACTCAATGGGCTGAATGGCCTCCTTCTGCACTATACCTGTAAATAGCTGAGACGAGTGTAGGAAGTGCGAGGACGAAGTAAAAAAGGAAATAAGGAAATCAAAGAGAAGCCATGAGAAGAGATTAGCAAGTAAAGTTAAAGAAAACCCAAAGATGTTTTACCAAGGTATTAATGGAAAAAGGTTAGTTAAGACAAAGGTGAGACCTATCAGAGATGAAGAAGGGAATGTGTGTATAGATGCAGAGGTTGTGGGAAGGGTTTTAAATGAATATTTTGTTTCCATGTTTACAAAGGAAATGGATGTTGCAGATATCGTGGTCCAAGAGGAACACTGAGATATTAGATGGGATGATCAAAAACAGAGAGGAAGTTCTCGAAGGGTTGGAATGCTTGAACGTTGCTAAGTCGCCACGGCCAGATGGATTATTTCCGAGGCCATTGAAGGAGATCAGGGAGGAGATAGCAGATGATTTTCTTAGGATGATTTTCTAATTCTCACTAGATACAGCAGAGGAACCGGAGCACCAGAGAAATGCAAACATAGTTCCATTGCTTAAAAAGGGATCGAAGGAAATCCAAACAATTATAGGCCAGTTAGTCTTACGTCAGTGGTGGGCAAATTAGTAGAATCAAGAGATAGGAGCCTGAGGGATAGGATTAACTGTCACATAGAAAGGCGTGGACTACTCAGGGATAATCAACATGGATTTGATAAAGGAAGGTCTTACCTCACAAATTTGAGTGAACTCTTTGAGGAAGTGACAAGGGTTTAAAGGTAGTGCAGTGGATGTGGTGTACATGGATTTTAGCAAGGTGTTTGACAAAGTCCCACATGGCAGACTGGTCAAAAAAGTAAATGCCCTTGGTTTAGAGGGCAATGTGGCAAACTGAATAAAAAGGTGGCTTAGTAACAGGAAACAAAGGGTAATGGTTGATGGCCGCCCTCGTAAATGGGAAGTTGTTTCAAGTGGTGTTCCACAGGACTCAGTATTGGGACCCTTACTCTTTGTGTTATATATTAGCGATTTAGACAAGAACATGGGGGCACAATTGGGAAATGTACAGACAACACAAAGATTGGCCAAGTGGTGGACAGTTAAGAGGATAGCTATAATCTCCAAAATGATATAGATAGGTTGGTGAAGTGGGCAATAAAGTGGCAGATGGAATTTAACACTGACAAGTGTGAGGTCATGCATTTAGGGAGGTCAAAGCGTTATAGAGAGTACACGATAAATGCGAATATACAAGAGGGGTAGAAGAAGTTAGAGATCTTGGCATACAGGTGCACAGGTCCCTAAAGCCAGCAGTTCAATGGGACAAGGTTGTAAAGAACGCATATGGAATACTCTCCTTCATTGGCAGAGGTATAGAATATAGAAGTCAGGATATAATGTTAGAATTGTATAAAACACTGGTGAGGCCACAGCTGGAGGACTGTTTGCAGTTATGGTCACCACATTACAGGAAGTACATTATTGTTCTGGAGAGAATGCAGAAGAGGTTTACAAGAATGTTACCAGGGCTGGAAAAGTGTATCTACAAGGAGAGATATGATAGGTTGGGGTAATTTTCCTTAGAGCAAAGAAAGCAGGGGGTGACTTAATTGAGGTACCCAGACCTATGAGAGGAAGTGGTAGAGTGAACAGGATAAAATTGTTTCCCTTGATGGAGAATTCTAGAACTAGGGTACATAGATTCAAGGTAAGTGGCAGAAGGTGTAGAGGGAACATGAGGAAGAACCATTTTACACAGAGGGTAGTGGGAGTCTGGAATTTGCTGCCCGAGTTGGTGGTGGAGGTAGAACCCCTAAACTCTTTTAAGAAGTACCTGGACCTGCACCTTAAGTGCTGTAAGCTGCGGGGCTATGGACCGGGTGCAGGAAGGTGGGATTAGAGAGGGCACCTGGGTGTCCTCAGGCTGGCATGGACAAGATGGGTTGAATGGCCTCCTCCTGTACTGTAAAATTTGTATGGTTCTATGGTGTGTTGATTTCAGCATCAAGTGACAGATTGCTGGTGATTGCGGAGCCTAGATATGTGAAGCTATCCACAACCTCCACCGTCACGTTGCCAATTCTGATCGATGGCTGTATGGTAATATCCATGACATTTATCTTCCTGATTCTGATGGCCAAACTAAACTTTTTACAGGCCTGAGAGTCTGTCCATTTTCTGTCGAAGGTGCTCTTCGTTACGGAGTGTTAGTGCAGTATCATCAGCGTGGAGCAACTCTCTGATGAGGACCTACACACATTTATCCTGTCTCGAGCAAGGGTGAGCAGCTTTCCGGCAGCCCTGCTATGTGAGTAGACACGCTCTGTAGCTGATCTGAGGGCACAGGACAGCAGCATACAGAATATGTCAAAAAGTGTTGATACGAGAATGAAACCCTGTTTGACCCCACTGCAAATCTCAAAGGGTTCCAATGTTGCTCAGTCATAGCCGACTTTACCTATCATGTTGCCATAGAAAAAGGAGGTCACATTAAACAGCTTCAGTGGGCAGCCAATTTTCTCCAGCAGCTTAAACAGATTGCCTCTGCTCACATGGTCAAATACCTTGGTGACATTGATTAAAGCAATGTCTAGCAGTCTCCATTGTTCATGGCATTTCTCTTCCGGCCGTTCGACTGAGAAGATCATGTCAATTGTATGTCTTCCATTTCTAAAACCACACTGAGACTCAGGGTAGGTGTATTCAGCCATTGAAACAGATGGATCAATGAAAAGTCAGCACTTCAGGTGCTGCTTGATTTGAGTTGCACAGTGGGTGAATAATGGGTCACAATGCCCCTTCCACCCTCAGAGACAGCCCATTGCACCTGCTCTCTATGCCAATCCAGTTGGGCTTTTCATTGTAACTATTGTCTCCCCGAATGTATTCACATCCTGCAGTGAAACTGTAGCGTCCTCTCCAGGAAACAAGCCTGGACAGAATTTGAGACCCTGGACTGCTCAAATGTCAGGGTTCCCCACTCCACCTTCCCAGTTTGGCCCAAAGGAACGGAAACGTCATGTTTGGCACCAGCTTGGCTGCAAGAGTTGCCAGAAAGATGACATATTTAGACATCAGTCTGCCTTTGGGCTCCACTCGTAAAGGTAACGGTGGCACAGTGGTTAGCACTGCTGCCCCACAGCATCAGAGACCCAGGTTCGATTCTGGACTGTCTGTGTGGAGTTTGCACATTCTCCCCCAGTCTGTGTGGGTTTCCTCCGGTGCTCCGGTGTGATGTGCAATGTAAGTGGAATGGTTGCGCTAAATTGCCCCTTAGTGTCCAAAGATGTGCAGATTAGGTGAATTGGCCATGATCAATGCATGGGGTTACAAGGATAGGGCAGCGGAGTGGACCTAGGTAGGGTGCCCTTTCGGAGGGTTGGTGCAGACTCAATGAGCTGAACAGCTTCCCTCTGCACTGCAGGGATTCTATGGATTCTATATCTTTTTTTAAAATTTAGAGTACCCAATTCATTTTTTCCAATTAAGGGGTAATTTAGCGCGGCCAATCCATCTTGGGTTGTGGGGGCGAAACCCACGCAAACACGGGGAGAATGTGCAAACTCCACACGGACAGTGACCCAGAGCCGTGATCGAACCTGGGACCTCGGCACCGTGAGGCAGCAGTGCTAACCACTGCGCCACCGTGCTGCCCCAATTCTATATATGCTAAGCGATTATCTCCCTTAGCCTTCAACTCCCCCGAGATAGTCACAAGGCAGTGGAGCTGTTTGACGATAGCTTGGAGTTTTGTTCACTGTGCCAGGGTGTACGCACGTGTCAGTGAGCTTGCATGTCTGGGAGACAAAGTTCCTCTGAAACTTTAACCTGGGCAGCTAGGGACCCAGTTTCCGTGTGTCACCTCGACGAGGCACAGCTAAGGATTTGCCAATGGAGAGACACTTAAGCGTTTAGCTTTCCTTTTGGTATTGCTGCTTGCCAGTGGTGTTGGCTGAAAATGAGAAGCAAATAGCGCATAAAAGCAGAAAACATGCTAACTCTCTTCACCCACACACTGGCACATCACATCAACCTGTTGGACACATTTGTTGGTTGCAGTGGGAATGGACAACTGCGTCGCAGGGGTTGAGTAGAGTGTGGAGAGCTTCACTCTGGTCACACATACTGTGATGAACGGTTATTGTATTACTGGACCCTTATCATCATGTACGGTGATGTCCCCTTTAAGACCAGGCTTGGAACCCTGGGGGACTCCGCCTCCGGCACCGCCCTCCTAGGAGTCGTATATAAGGGGCCGCCTTGCAGTAAGCACCCGTATCGGCACCAGGCTAGTTCTTAGCTTATTAAAGCCTTCTTTACCGTTTTACTCTCCAGCATCATTATTGAGGGTACAACAATTTAATGAGCTAAACTACATTAGGATGGATGCAGGCCTAAAACCAGAGAAGCTCAATCTGGAAGCACGGACGCCGGAGGCAAAGGAAATTTTGAAATACTGGCTCAGATGCTTCGAGGCCTACCTGGACTCCTCAGAGACTCCCATCCTGGGGCCACACAAGCTGTGCCTTCTCCACGCCCGGGTGAGTCACAGAATCTCCGCCACGCTCGAAAAGGCGACTACCTACGAAGAGGCGGTCGCAGTACTACGCAAGCGGTTTGTCAAACCCATCAACGAGGTACATGCCCAGCATCTGCTCTCTATGTGCCGGCAGCGCTCGGGGGAAACGCTAGACGAATTCGTCGAAAAACTCACCGCGCTCGCCAGGAACTGTGACCACCAGGATGTGACGGGGGAAATCCATATGAACCTTCACATCAGAGACGCTTTCCTGTCCGGCATCCGCTCGACGTACATCCAGCAGCGACTACTCGAAAATGGGGCAAAAGACCTCCAGGACACGCTAACGCTCGCCACCTCGCTGGAAGTGGCCCGACATAATTTAGACACGTACCCTGCAAGCCCCCCTCGGACTTCCCCAGACTCGGCCACATTACGGGCCTGCGCCGCGTGGCGACCTGCCCAGACCGGGCGCACACCATGCTATTTCTGTTGGCAGGGCCAGCACCCACGCCCCCGCTGCCCAGCCCACTCCGCCATCTGCAGCGACTGCGGGAAGAAGGGGTATTTTGCGAGGGTCTGCCTGGCCAGGCTCAAGGGCCAGAAACACAAAGAACAGCAGGCCCGAAAATCAGGCTCACAGGCCCGCAGGCCTCGCAACGTGGCTGCGCATCGACCCGACACGCCCCCTTCTGACACGTCATCTGCCTCATGCGAATCATGGGGGTGGCCATCTTGGCGGTGGCCATCTTCTCGACCCGACACGTGCGACTGACAGCGGCGGCCATTTTACGAATCCAAATCGGCTGAGGACTCCGACTACCCACAACTGGGAGGGATCACCCTCGACCAAACGCGGCCAAAACACCTACAGAACTCTATGATGCAGGTCCAGGTCAACGGGCGCGACACTCCATGCCTTTTCGACTCCGGGAGCACGGAGAGCTTTATTCATGCAGAAACGGTAAGGCGCTGCTCCTTGTGCACCCAACCCGTGTCCCAAACCATAGCCCTCGCATCCGAGCCCCACTCGGTCCAAATCAAGGGGTATTGTATTGTGGATCTCTCGATCTAGGGCGCCGAATACACCTGTTTCAAACTGTATATCCTCCCTCACCTCTGAGCCCCCTGCTGCTCGGACTGGATTTCCAGTGCAGCCACCGAAGCCTGAACTGAAGTTCGGCGGACCCTTGCCCCCCCTCACGGTATGCAGCCTTGCGACACTGAAAGTTGCACCCCCCTCCCTATTCGCGAACCTCACTCCCGACTGTAAGCCCGTCGCTACCTGGAGCTCAAACGGTGCTTGGGGCTTTTCTCCTATTACGCCCAGTGGGTCCCCAAATATGCGGACAAAGCCCGCCCACTCATAAAGACCACGATATTTCCCCTGTCGGCTGAGGCCCGATCGGCCTTCAGCCGCATCAAGGCCGACATCATCGAGGCCGACATCATCAAGGTCGCTATGCACGCGGTGGACGAAACTATCTTTTTCCAGGTAGAGAGCGATGCGTCAGACATCGCCCTGGCTGCTACCCTCAACCAGGCCGGCAGACCAGTAGCGTTCTTCTCCCGGATCCTCACCGCCTCCGAGATTCGGCACTCTGCAGTCGAGAAGGAGACACAAGCCATTGTGGAGGCTGTGCGGCACTGGAGGCACTACCTAGCCGGTAGGAGGTTCACCCTCGTCACCGACCAACGGTCGGTAGCCTTCCTGTTTGATAACGCACAACGGGGCAAAATAAAAAACGATAAAATTTTGATTTGGAGGATCGAACTCTCCACCTACACGTACGATATCAAGTATCGTCCAGGGGAGCTCAACGAGCCCCCAGATGCCCTGTCCCGCGGCCCTTGCGCCAACGTGCAGGAGGACCGCCTGCAAGCCATCCACAATGACCTCTGCCACCCGGGGGTTACCCGGCTCGTCCACTTTATTAAGCCCCGCAACCTACCTTATTCAACCGAGGAGGTCAAGGCCATGGTCAGGGCCTGCCAGGTCTGTGCGGAGTGCAAACCACACTTCTAGCGGCCAGACAAGGTTCGGCTCGTGAAGGACACGGGGCCCTTTGAACGACTAAGTTTGGACTTCAAGGGCCCCCTCCCGTCCACCAACTGCAATGCCTACTTCCTCACCGTCATCAACGAGTTCTCCCGCTTCCTATTCGCCGTCCTCTACCCGACGTGACCTCGGCCACCGTGATTAACGCACTGCACAGCATCTTCACCCTGTTTGGTTTCCCCACTTATATCCACAGCGACCGGGGTACATCGTTCATGAGCGATGAATTGCGTCAGTATCTGCTCAGCAAAGGCATCGCCTTGAGCAGAACGACCAGTTATAACCCACGGGGAAACGGGCAGGTGGAGAGGGAGAACCCGACCGTGTGGAAGGCTGTCCTTCTGGCTCAACGGTCGAGAAGTCTCCCAACCACCCACTGGCAGGAGGTCCTACCCGATGCCCTACACTCCATTAGGTCGTTCCTCTGCACGGCCATGAATGAGACCCCTCACAACCGCTTGTTCGTCTTCCCCAGGAAGTCCACCTCCGGGGTCTCGCTTCCACCTTGGCTGACATCTCCGGGACCTGTTCTTCTCCGGAGGCACGCGAGGAGCCATAAAACGGACCCCCTGGTCGAGAGGGCCCGATTACTACATGCGAACCCCCGATACGCCTACGTCGAGTACCCCGACGGCAGGCAAGATACGGTTTCCCTCCGGGATCTGGCACCCGCTGGTTCCCCCACTACAGACGCCCCCTCCCTCATGGCTCCCCTGCGGGATCTGGTCCCCACTACTCCCCCCCCCCCCCCCCCACCGGTCCCACTCCCCGTCGGTGGACACCGACCACGCGCGCCCCCTAGCGAATCCCCCCCTCTACACCCCCCGCCGGAGCCGGCACCGCTAACCCCAACCCCAGCTATTTCCCCTGCGTCCCGATCCCCTACCCCGACCCCGACCAAGGCTCCGACCACCGTGCTCCCGGATGTACCCTCAACTAAGACTTCCGTGTCCGCCGCACCATCGCCCGAGCTGAGGAGGTCGATGAGGACGATCAGGCCGCCGAAACGAATGGACTTATGATTCCACTTCACCCCTGCTGGACTTTGTTTCTTTAAACAGGGGGTGAATGTGATGAACGGTTATTGTATTATTGTACCCTTATCATCATGTAAGGTGATGTCCCCTTTAAGACCAAGCTTGGAACCCTGGGGGACTCCGCCTCCAGCTCCGCCCACCTGGGAGTCGTATATAAGGGGCCGCCTTGCAGGCGGCACCCAGTAAGCACCCGTATCGGCACCAGGCTAGTTCTTAGCTTATTAAAGCCTTCTTTACCGTTTTACTCTCTAGCGTCGTTATTGAGGGTACCACACATACACCGAACCTAATGGACCAGTTATCTCTGCAGTCAAATTGGAAAATGTCAATTTGCTCTCTACGTGGCCTTCCACCTCAACAGAAGTTCACAGCTAGCTAAAACAAATCTATTTTTAAGTAAGAATTTGGGATAACACTCCAACATGATGATGAAATTCACATGAAAAGATGTGTGGCTAGATTCTCCGTTCCGAAGGCTAAGTGCTGGCGCGAAGGGAGACTCAGCGGGAGTTTCACGACAGGAAAATCGGCGCAAACCCCTAATCGATTCCGGTACCAGTGAGGGGCTAGCACCGGCGTCGCGTAAAACGCCCGCAGATTGCGTCGAAAATGTCCGGAGAATCGCTGGGTCCTGGGCTGCGCATACACACGGCTGACGGCCTCTACCGGTCGTGCTCGAATCCAAACCCGCCAACCGCGACCCCACAGCCCACCCATGGCCACCCCTCACCAGTACCCCCACCCCTAGCAGAAGCTCCCCCAGCCAGCGGCACAGATCCCGGACAAGAGTGGTGGCGCTGGACACTGTCCGCAGCCGGCACGCCGGGTTACCGACCGCTGGGACCACACGTGGCCCGCACCGTCTCGGGAACTCGGCCCATCGGGGGCAGACCATCGCGGGTGGGCCGGCCAATGGCGCATCAACGGCATTGCAACGGCATGTGGCGCGCATCCCGGTGATTCTGGCGTCGGAATCCATTCTCCGCCAGTTCGCCAATCCCGATTTTGGCATCGGGCTGCGGAGAATCCAGCCCGTGTTCTATTGGGCGCCGCCGTGGCTAATCCCCTTTCCTGTGGTCAAAGCAGTGGCTCGTTCGATAAACAATACCAGCTGCACTTTGCATCACCAACAACGTTGGACTCTAATGCAGAAAATGCAGCCTTCGGCCTTTGGCCTGAAGAAGGCCCAGGCAGACACCAGAACAAAGTGTCCTGTAGCGAGTCACAACCTGGCTTGCTCCACTGTCAGTTTGGCCTTTAACTGAGTTCACAAGGCACAAATCTACACCAGTGCACAGTGGAAACTGCTGTATAAGGCCAGCATTGTGGCTTTAATATTCCATCAGTAAGTCTTTGCAAATTTGCCAATCCGAGGGACTATTAGCAAAACAGATTACCATCTAAACTAAAATAAACCCAGCCCTGAAGAAGGGTCATACGGACTCGAAACATTAACTCTGTTTCTCTCTCCACAGATGCTCCCAGACCTGCTGGGTTTTTCCAGCATTTTCTGTTTTGTTTCAGATTGCCATCCAATGCTTATTTCTAATCCTAAAGGGATTAACCCGAAAGGGATTAGTTTGCAATGTATTAGTTTGCAATGCATCATCTCTGGGAGCTTGTATGATTGCCTCTGAGATTCGGGGAGGCACATCTCAAAGTTGTTTTTTTTCTCTCAAATGAAGTTTATAGAGGAGCCAGCACGCCTTGTGTTGTTATATTTGTCTCTGTCTCATCCATATCCTGTAAGTGGGGGAAGGTGTGAACCACCTAATGGAGAGGGTTGCCGTGGACGAACCCTAATGGTCTCTCCTCCTTCTCCGAGTTAGTGTGGTCTGCGATGTTCACAGTATCTTTACAAGGCCTTGGTGATTGCTCAAAGCCAGATGTATTTTGGTGGTGGATGACATGTAGGAGGCAGAAGCTGGATGATACGCGAAGGAGCATTTTACAAGCTGTCAGCCTGCCAGGAAGTGAGTGTCAAGCTCACTCAGAGCGCCTCTGGGAGCTGATTGACAACTCTTCCCCGCCCCTATCCCAGTCAAATTCTCTCCCCCTGCAGCTGAACGGGGTTTGGAGGGAGGAGAGCTTGGAGAATTCTTGATGTTATTCTTCCTGGGAAAGAATCCACATCAAACATGAGGCCACCCAGCCGGCCACAGCGAGGACGTAATGGGTGTACACATGAGGTCTGCTGCAAACAGGGAGCAGAATTTAAATAAAAATAGAGAAGCAACTGTTATTTTCTGTGCAAGAGTGGTTCTAGACTGGTTCTATCGTTACAAGAGAACTGAAATCTATCGATTGAGGTGTTCTGTTAATCGTCCTTTCCTGTTGTTTGTTGAGGTAGAACTCCCATGAGTCCTCCTGTAACTCACATTGGGTAGCTGTCTTTATATATCAGTCAGAAGAGTAAAAGTCAGCAAAGTATTTACTGCAGAGGGATACACCACCCAATCCGATTGTGCTCACTCAACATCCGGATCTTCGCATAAGGTGCACTGGATCACGATCGGGTCCAGGGATCCTAGCTGAGTTTTGCCCTGGGGTGCTGAGGTCACTTGTCACCTCCTCTGTTCCCATCCCAGCTAAACTTACATTCCAGAGCAGGGGATTGAACCCCGGTCCCATTGCGAGTCTGGTGTAAATATTACATCGGCCACTCATTCAGAGTCAGAGTAGGAGGATGCAAAACCCACAAAATCCCAACCTGAGGCACTTCTACTGCGGCAAAGGAGATGGGGAGAAACCGTCCCCGCTCGTACAAGGATTACGAACAAGAGGGCACAGATTTATGGCGATTTTCAAATGAAGTCGGATCAGGAGGGGATGGGGGAGCTGCACACCTCCTCGGGTGAGGAGGAGGTCGAGGAGGGTGGCGACGGGCACTTCGTAGAGGAGGAGGAGGAACGACCTTGGACCATGGCCAGGGCCCCCGTGAACCAACGAGCTAGGGAAGAGCCTCTCTTGGAAGAGACAAAAGGAGCTTATTGGAGGCCCTTAGTGTCCAAGGTTAGGTTATGGGGTTACGGGGATAGTGTGGTTGGGGGGAGGGAGGGGTGGGGTGATGGGCATGGGTAGAGTGCTCATTCAAAGGGTCAGTGCAGCCTCGATGGACCAAATAACCCCCTTCTGCACTGTAGAGGTTCTGCGAATCTATGATTTAGGGGACAACCAGGAGCGATGAGCTCTGCCATTGTGTGACATCTCATCAGTAATGTAGTGCCAGCTATAGGTTCTCGTGATGGTGCCGAAGTTCATGGGCAGGGAACTAAAGCCATTGGT
This sequence comes from Scyliorhinus torazame, assembly GCF_047496885.1. Taxonomy (NCBI): domain Eukaryota; kingdom Metazoa; phylum Chordata; class Chondrichthyes; order Carcharhiniformes; family Scyliorhinidae; genus Scyliorhinus; species Scyliorhinus torazame. The sequence continues at coordinate 168,241,934 of NC_092718.1, forward strand.
TGAACCCTTCAGGAGAATGATGATGACTTATATTGAGGGCAGAGCGATACTCCTCTCTTCCTCAGCGATAGGCCTGACTTCTGCCTGACATAGAGCTGAATGCGGCCTGCCAATGAACGCACTTATCATGGGGTTCAGAGATGCTGGATGACTTATCTCAGCTACTGTAACCCCCTCTAAGGTCAGGGGTCTTGATGTTTTACTCTGGCTTACATCCGAGGAGGGCAGCCTATTAACACTTTGTCAGCTCTTGGCCTCCTCACCATTGAAGAGTGGCATACATGAGAGACCTGAGCGTTGTTGCTGGGGGTGAGGGGTTGCGGGAGGTTGTAGGGAGGGGGGATTTAGGCCTGTGCCAGCAACAGTGCATCTTTACTGACTCATCAATGTGGGAGGTTGGAGAGACAAAGCACTGCTATTCTCACACACCACATAGATGAAGCGTCGAGTGTGCGCGGATGTTTACGGAGCATGGCGCCATGAAATGACAGAGTGGAAGATGTGCTGGTGAACAAAGTCATATTTAATACAACAACGATATTACAATGGTAACTTATCCCTGCTGGTGCCAAGGTTCACCCCTGCCCACTATGTGCCGACATTTTCTTACTCTTCCTCACACTCCGCTACGCCAAGTTGTCTGCCCAGGATCCACAGCTGAGGCCGAGGTAACCTGCTGACCTCCACGGCCTGTTAGCGGGGGTCCCCTGGCGGGCTTGGATCTTTAGGGTCTGGGCCTACCTTCGGGCGGTATGGATGTTGCGGTGCTGCCCTCCTTGGTGTAGTGGACTGGAGATGTGTCGGTCACAGGGAGCGGGGTGTCAGATGGGCTGGACACCTCCAGGATCGCCTGGTTGGAGGGTCCCGGGCTGTTCTCCTGCTGACTCTCTTACTTTCAGGCGTCTGCAGGCTCCTGTGCACCTGCACAGGGTAGAAGGGCAGCTACAATGAGATCTAGAAGCCCTACTGTCCTCTGGCATAAACTCATTGGTCCCCACTTGTGTCTACAACATGCAGCTGAAGCCTTGCACTGTGGAACTCATGCCCTCAGCCATGAAGGTCATGAACTGTGCCATGGAGTGGACAACCCTCACTGTGGCGTGCATATCCTGTGCCCAAGGTCTCCACCGTGGATTGAACCCTTGCACTGTTCCCTCATTGCGTAGGAGTGACAGCACCATTTCCTTGGACAGAAGGTGATGGGGCTCCTCCACTTGGCCTTGCAGTCCGAGGTGGGATGCTGTCATCCTTTCCTGAAGCTTGCAACTCTGCCTTTGCAGTGCCAGCAGATCTGGGATGACCGGACCTAGGGTCACTTCATCAGACAGGGGCTCAGCAGAGTCCTGGTCACCGGCATCCCTCCGAGTTCCAGATCGCTGGGACATCCCTGCTTCCGCCTGCTGTGGATCTTCAAATATGAGTTGCTCAACAGTGAGTGACCCAGAAGTCTGCCTGCTACTTAATCCAACCAAGGTGTGAGTATCTGTGCTGGTGGAGGATGCGGGTGACTGATGTGGTGGTGACTGAGGAATCTCCATTGGTGCTGCTCCTGTCTGTGGTCTCCAAAGCTGTGCGAGGGTGGTCCGGGATGCTCGGCTGATTGCCCTGCAAGGGAAAGTAGATGGTATTAGTTCATCACGGGGGCTAAATGACAGGACAATGTTTATTCACATGAGCCTTGAAGACTGACTGAGTTTCCAAAGGGTTCTCACATTTGTCTGCTGCTCCCACTTCACCCTCTGCACAGGCGAGGTCTTGCTCCTCCTTGACCAACTCAAGGGTTCCCTCCTCAAAGGCCGTGAGGCATCTGATCTCACACATAACTCCGGTAGGCTGTGTCCGTTCAAGCCTGTTATGCTCGAATTTGTCCTGCAATGGAACAGATAGGGAGAGTGTCGGCTGGAGTTCTGCCAGTTCAGATGGTGGTGAGGTGTGGCATGCGTGGAGTTTGAGTGGGAGCAGGGAATGTGCGGAACAGAGTAGCGACTGGGGGGGGACCATGGGGATTGGTGGGGGACAGTGGCTCCTGACAGGTGGGCAATCCATGAGGTGGCTGGGTGAGAGTTCACCTTGGAGGTGCGAGGGGTGTGTGAGGGTGTGTAATGGGAGACTGGAGGTGGCAGACGTACCCTAGCTGCACGAAGGTCATTCACCTTTTTGTGGCACTGCTGCCCCGTCCTGCAGTAAGCTGGCACTGACTAAGACTGCCACTGCCACCCAGGTGAGGTGTGGTGAACCTGCTGGATGGATGTCTGTGTGATCGTGGATAGAGGACATCCCACGTCTGCTGCACGCCATCCAGGAGTCTGGTCAGGGCTCCCTTTGAGAAATGCGGTGCTGGCTTCCTGGTAGCCATCCCTTCGAATGGATCTGGAACAAATGCTGGGCAGTGCTGGGCCGATGTTTATATGGAGCACCCCACTGATTACAGGTCGAGCCCCAGGTCGAGCGAATCAGTGGGAAGCCGCTGCGAGCATAGCATGATTCACATGGTAAATAATTTTTTTTTGAAGAGGCTCAATACTCTGTGAGATTTCCCGCCGACGGGGTTGGTGGGATCCGCACCAGATTTCTCATCAGAACCGAGATTTTGGCAAATTTTGGTGAGATTCCACCCAAGTTTCTTTTCTCTAAAGGATACATTTTCATTGGCTGAAAGTCCATTTCACAGCCTTTTTTTCTCAGTCAATTGAAAGAATGACTTTCATTTATAAAGTACCTTTCACAACCATATAATGCACTTTGCAGTCAATGAAATACTTTTGAAGTATAGTTACGGGCGGCACTGTGACACAGTGGTAAGCACTGCTGCCAACGGTGCTGAGGACCCAGGTTCCATCCCGGTCCTAGGTCACTGTCTGTGCGGAGTTTGCACATTCTCCTGTGTCTGCGTGGGTCTCACTCCCACAACCCAAAGATGTGCCTGTTTGGTGGATTGGCCACGCTAAATTGCCCCTTAACTGGAAAAAGATTATTGGGCACTCTAAATTAAAAAGATAAAAATAAAGTATAGTTACTGTTTAGCTCAGTTGGTTGGGTAGCTGGTTTGTGATGAAGAACGAGGCCAACAGCACAGACTCAATTCCCGTACTGACTGAGGTTATTCATGAAGGCCCCACCTTCTCAACCTTGCCCCTCGCCTGAGGTGTGGTGATCCTCAGGTTAAATCACCACCAGTCAGCTCTCCCCCTCAAAGGGGAAAAGCAGCCTAATGTCATCTAGGATTATGGCGATTATACTGTTGTAATGAAGGAAAGCCAGCTGCCAATTTGCGCAAACTCCCACAAACAGCACTGTTATAATGACCAGATAATCTCTGTAATGATACTGATTGAGGAACATTGACCAGGACTCTGGGGAGAACTCCCCAACCTTTATTAAATCGTAACATGGGACCTTCTAAGTTCATGGAGAGGATAGGAGAGGCCTTGGTTTAACATTACATTCTAAAGGTGATACCTCCCAACAGTGCGACACTCCTTTTTTTTTCTTTTTAAAAAATAAATTTAGAGTACCCAATTCATTTTTCCAATTAAGGAGGAATTTAGCGTGGTCAATCCACCTACCCTGCTCATCTTTGGGTTGTGGGGGCGAAACCCATGCAAACACGGGGAGAATGTGCAAACTCCACACGGACAGTGACCCAGAGCCGGGATCGAACCTGGGACCTCGGCGCCGTGACAACAGTGACACTCCTGCTGTGTTGCACAGGAATGACAACGCAGAATTTGTGCTCGAGTCTCTGGAGTACCTCGTGAATAAACAATCTTCTGACTCAGGGACAAGAGGGGAACCAGTGAGGCCACAACTGAAAGTCAAGCCTGAAGCCTGGACACGACCCTATTGCAAAGGACCCAGGCAGTCTGATGTCTGATAGAAATAGGAACAAGCAAATTCATCAAGGAACTTTACAAGTAAAAGTCGCTGCGTCCACTTTATTGGATGCTCATGGTTTGCAAATTGGATCATGTGTGTAGCCATGCTGTATTGTATTACCTCACTGGCTGAACAGGGTGTCCGTTGCGACCAGGTCATGTTCTAGACATTTCGTCACAAGGAACACTTCATTGGAGTTTCCTTTCCTTGCTCCTTTCTTGCCAATCACTCCCTTCCAAAGAGTAATGTCCTTCCTGTCTTTGGTGTTGAAATCCCTGAGGAGGATCAGTTGTCTGCTGGGCCACAGCCTAGGGCTGATGTCAGTGGCATTCTGATTCCTCGTTAGGGTAAACCGGGTCATGGAACCCTCGCTTATCCCACAGCGGGGAAGGGGGGGGGAGTTATGCAGATGCCAGACAAGCTTGTTTTTAATGAAGAAGCTCGCTCTGTGATTGTTGTTCCTCTTCTGGGTCATCAGTCACCGGCATCCTCCACCAGTGCAGATACTCACACCTTGGTTGGATTAAGTAGTTAAGGCCAAGAGCAGGATTTTCATTAGCACAGTGCTCCCGAAACCACAAGTATTTTGTGAATATACAATCTGATCCCAATAATTAATGAGTGTCAGATCAATGCTTATTGATCTGAGTGCTGTATGTGTGTGGTAGTCTGTGTAGAGATATTACGGTACCTGGTAATGCTGGAACACCATTGGTAGATATTGTATGTTTCCTATTAGTCAAGCTGTATGGTAGCTCCGCCCTGCAAGGCGGGGTATAAGAGCCCGTGCCGCCCCAGCAGCCTTCATTCTGTACCTGAGCTGCTGGGGGAAACATCTAGCTTATTAAAGCCTTCAGTTGGACTACAACCTCGCTTTAGTGGTCATTGATCGTGCATCAATGTGGCCATATGTTGGTCCATAAAGGGATAGGTGGGGCTCCATAACCTGCTGTGCAAGAAAGGAAAGGACTGTCCTTTTAACCGTTGACCTTTGGTGTGTAAAGATGACCATTGTCTGTTGAGGTCATCTACAACATCTACACGGACTGAAAGAGGGATTTACACTTTTCCACCACCTGTTCCCAGTGTCAAGGGGGGAAAAAACCCTCTTGTTTTGATTTTGTACAAATGTGTGGTGTGTTGAAATGATTAGAGGAGCTGAACAGAGAGCAGTGACTTGAGGTAATAAATCACACAGACTGTGCCCGGGCGGACTTCCGGGTGCGGCGATGACCAGCTAAGTCGCACGTTTCGGCAGCTCCCGGTGGAACGGACTTTTGGGCTCTTAATAGGAGCCCCATGGGCAATTTTAACAGCAAATAACACTGTGCGGTAATCCAGAAGGGAATCCCCCCTGGACACGGATGGAAAAAAGAGAGGAAAGTAGCCGGATTGCGGTGGATCCTCAAGAGCAGCGGCCAGGAAGGCAGGCACAAAGCAAGATGGCGTCGGAAGAAGGCAGTTTAATATGGGGCCCTGACCAACAAGAGTTCCTGCGGCGTTGCGTAGATGAACTCAAAACGGAGATGAAGAAGGAGCTGTTGGCCCCGATATTACAAGCGATTGAGGGGCTAAAGGAGGATCAAAAGACCCAGGAACAGGAGCTTCGGGTCGTGAAGGCAAAGGCTGCTGAGAATGAGGACGACATACAGGGCCTGGTGGTGAAAACGGAGATCCACGAGGCACAACACAAAAGATGTGTGGAAAGGCTGGAGGTGCTGGAGAACAATGCGAGGAGGAAGAACTTAAGGATTCTTGGTCTTCCCGAAGGTGCAGAGGGGGCGGACGTCGGGGCATATGTGAGCACGATGCTGCATTCGTTAATGGGATCGGAGGCCCCGACGGGTCCGCTGGAGGTGGAGGGAGCCTATCGAGTTATGGCGCGAAGACCGAGGGCTGGAGAAACTCCTCGAGCAATAGTTGTGAGATTTCTCCGATACAAGGACAGAGAGATGGTCCTCAGATGGGCCAAGAAAACTCGGAAGAGTAGGTGGGAGAATGCGGTGATCCGCGTGTATCAAGATTGGAGTGCGGAGGTGGCGCGAAGGAGGGCAAGCTTTAATCGGGCCAAGGCGGTGTTGCATAAAAGGAAGGTCAAATTCGGAATGTTGCAGCCGGCGAGACTGTGGGTCACACATCTAGGGAAACACCACTATTTCGAAACGGCAGACGAAGCGTGGACATTTATTGTCGAGGAGAAGCTGGAGTGAGCGGGCCAGAAGAAAAAGAACGTTTAGGACAAAAGGGGGGGGGTGAATTTGTGAGATGAAGGGGGAAGAGAAGACTTCCCAGATTGTTAAACCCGTGACCCTGTAACATCTCTCTCTTCCCCATGTCGTGGGGGAGGGGGTGAGGGAGGATGAGGAGCTGTGGGCGCCGGCCATTGGGGGCGGGGCCAAAAGGGGAAGCGCGGGCTTTGTTCCCGCGCTATGGTAATCATGGTGGGAACAGGGAAGCAGGAACGAGGGGGCCTCGCACAGTGTGAGCCGAGGTCACGGGGGGAAGCCGAGGTCGGCCAGAGTTTGCTGACTTCTGGGAGCAACATGGGGGGAGTAATTACGCTAGCTTGGGATCTAGCGGGGGGGGGGTTAACTGGGTTGCTGCTGCTGGGGAGAAGGGGGAGCTGGTATGGGAGGGGGGGGTGGTCAGGGCCGGGGGGCGCCGCCTGGGGGGGATACAGCTACGTGGGAACCGGGTGAGGAGCTGGATTGAAAAAGGAAATGGCTAGTCGTCAAGGGGGGGGGGGTAAAGAGCCCCCCAACCCGGTTGATCACGTGGACTGTGAGAGGGCTGAACGGGCCGATTAAGAGGGCACGAGTACTCGCACACCTAAAGAAACTTAAGGCAGATGTGGTTATGCTTAAGGAGACGCATCTGAAGGACTTCCGGGTGCGGCGATGACCAGCTGAGTCGCACGTTTCGGCAGCTCCCGGTGAAACGGACTTTTGGGTTCTTGATAGGAGCCCCAACGGCAATTTTGACAGCTAAAAACACTGTGCGGTAAACCAGAAGGGAATCCCCCCTGGATACGGATGAAAAAAGGAGGAGAAAGTGGCCGGATTGCAGTGGATCCTTTAGAACAGCGGCAAGGAAGGCAGGCAAAAACCAAGATGGCGTCGGAAAGTGGCAGTTTAACATGGGGCCCTGAACAACAAGAGTTCTTGAAATGCTGTGTGGAAGAGCTCAAAAAGGAAATGAAGAAAGAGCTGTTGGCCCCGATACTACAGGCGATCGAAGGGCTAAAGGAGGAACAAAAGACCCAGGAGCGGGAGCTTCGGGTCGTGAAGGCAAAGGCAGCCGAGAATGAGGACGACATACAGGGCCTGGTGGTGAAGACGGAGACGCATGAGGCACATCAGAAACGATGTGTGGAAAGGTTGGAGGCACTGGAGAACAACGCAAGGAGGAACAACCTGAGGATTCTTGGTCTTCCTGAAGGTGCGGAGGGAGCGGACGTCGGGGCATATGTGAGCACGGTGCTGCACTCGTTAATGGGAGCGGAGGCCCCGGCGGGTCTGTTGGAGGTGGAGGGAGCATACCGAGTGATGGCGCGAGGACCGAGAGCAGGAGAAATTCCCAGAGCCATAGTGGTGAGATTCCTCCGTTTTAAGGATAGAGAAATGGTCCTTAGATGGGCAAAGAAAACTCGGAGCAGTAAATGGGAGAACGCGGTGATCCGCGTTTATCAAGACTGGGTTGCGGAGGTGGCGAGAAGGAGGGCAAGCTTTAATCGGGCCAAGGCGGTGCTTCATAAAAAGAAGATAAAATTTGGAATGCTGCAACCGGCAAGACTGTGGGTCACATATCGAGGGAGGCACCACTACTTTGAGACGGCGGATGAAGCGTGGACTTTTATTGTGGAAGAAAAACTGGAATGAGCGGGTTATTAAAAAGAACGTTTGAAAAAAGTGGTGGGGCGAATGTGGGGGGCGAAGAGGGGGGTTAAAAAGGGGGGAAAGAGGAGTTTTATGTACTAATCCTGCGATGTGGTAACTTTTCTCTCTTCCACAGGTGGTGATGGGGGGAGGAGGGGAGGTGGAGGAGATGGGGCGTTGGCCATTGGGGGCGGGGCCAAGGGAGAACGCGGGCTTGGTTCCCGCGCTATGATAATCATGGCGGGAATAGAGAAGCAGGAAGGAGGGGGCGTCGCACAGTGCGAGCCGAGGTCACGGGGGGAAGCCAAGGTCGGCCAGAGTTTGCTGACTTCTGGGAGCAACATGGGGGGAGTAATTACGCTAGCGGGGGATCTAGCGGGAGTGGGAGGGGGGAATTACTGGGTTGCTGCTGCTGGGGAGAGGGGGGAGCTGGTATGGGAGGGGATGGGCGGGGGGGCACCGCCTGGGGGAGATACAGCTGTGTGGGAACCGGGTGAGGAGCTGGAAAAAGGGGATGGCTAATCGACAAGGGGGGTAGGAAGCCCCCCAACCCGGCTGATCACGTGGAACGTGAGAGGGCTGAACGGGCCGATAAAGAGGGCACGGGTACTCGCACACCTTAAGAAACTTAAGGCAGATGTGGTTATGTTACAGGAAACGCACCTGAAACTGATAGACCAGGTTAGGCTACGCAAAGGATGGGTGGGGCAGGTGTTCCATTCGGGACTAGATGCGAAAAACAGGGGGGTGGCTATATTAGTGGGGAAGCGGGTAATGTTCGAGGCAAAGACTATAGTGGCGGATAACGGGGGCAGATACGTGATGGTGAGTGGCAAACTACAGGGGGAGACGGTGGTTTTGGTAAACGTATATGCCCCGAACTGGGATGATGCCAATTTTATGAGGCGGATGCTAGGACGCATTCTGGACCGAGAGATGGGAAAGCTGATAATGGGGGGAGATTTTAATACGGTGTTGGAACCAGGGCTGGATAGGTCGAAGTCCAGGACTGGAAGGAGGCCGGCAGCAGCCAAGGTACTTAAAGATTTTATGGAGCAGATGGGAGGTGTAGACCCGTGGAGATTTAGCAGACCTAGGAGTAAGGAGTTCTCGTTTTTCTCCTATGTCCATAAAGTCTACTCGCGAATAGACTTTTTTGTGCTGGGAAGGGCGTTGATCCCGAAGGTGAGGGGAACGGAGTATACGGCTATAGCCATTTCGGATCATGCTCCACACTGGGTAGACTTGGAGATAGGGGAGGAAACAGGAGGGCGCCCACCCTGGAGAATGGACATGGGGCTAATGGCAGATGAGGGGGTGTGTCTAAGGGTGAGGGGGTGCATTGAAAAGTACTTGGAACTCAATGATAATGGGGAGGTCCAGGTGGGAGTGGTCTGGGAGGCGCTGAAGGCAGTGGTTAGAGGGGAGCTGATATCAATAAGGGCACATAAAGGGAAGCAGGAGAGTAAGGAACGGGAGCGGTTGCTGCAAGAACTTTTGAGGGTGGACAGACAATATGCGGAAGCACCGGAGGAGGGACTGTACAGGGAAAGGCAAAGGCTACATGTAGAATTTGACTTGCTGACTACGGGCACTGCAGAGGCACAATGGAGGAAGGCACAGGGTGTACAGTACGAATATGGGGAGAAGGCGAGCAGGTTGCTGGCACACCAATTGAGGAAAAGGGGAGCAGCGAGGGAAATAGGGGGAGTGAGGGATGAGGAAGGAGAGATGGAGCGGGGAGCGGAGAGAGTGAATGGAGTGTTCAAGACATTTTATAAAAAATTATATGAAGCTCAACCCCCGGATGGGAGGGAGAGAATGATGGGCTTCTTGGATCGGCTGGAATTTCCCAAGGTTGAAGAGCAGGAAAGGGTGGGACTGGGAGCACAGGTCGAGGTAGAAGAAGTGGTGAAAGGAATTAGGAGCATGCAGGCGAGAAAGGCCCGGGGACCAGATGGATTCCCAGTCGAATTCTATAGAAAATATGTGGACTTGCTCGCCCCGGTATTGACGAGGACCTTTAATGAGGCAAAGGAAAGGGGACAACTGCCCCGGACTATGTCTGAAGCAACGATATCGCTTCTCTTAAAGAAGGAAAAGGACCCGCTACAATGCGGGTCCTATAGACCTATTTCCCTCCTAAATGTAGATGCCAAGATCCTGGCCAAGGTAATGGCAATGAGAATAGAGGAATGTGTCCCGGGGGTGGTCCACGAGGACCAAACTGGGTTTGTGAAGGGGAGACAGCTGAACACGAATATACGGAGGCTGTTAGGGGTAATGATGATGGCCCCACCAGAGGGGGAAACGGAGATAGTAGTGGCGATGGATGCCGAGAAAGCATTTGATAGAGTGGAGTGGGATTATTTGTGGGAGGTGTTGAGGAGATTTGGTTTTGGAGAGGGGTATGTTAGATGGGTGCAGCTGTTGTATAGGGCCCCGATGGCGAGCGTGGTCACGAATGGACAGGGATCTGCATATTTTCGGCTCCATAGAGGGACAAGGCAGGGATGCCCTCTGTCCCCATTATTGTTTGCACTGGCGATTGAGCCCCTGGCGATAGCGTTGAGGGGTTCCAAGAAGTGGAGGGGAGTACTTAGAGGAGGAGAAGAACACCGGGTATCTTTGTATGCGGACGATTTGCTACTATACGTGGCAGACCCGGCGGAGGGGATGCCAGAAATAATGCGGATACTTGGGGAGTTTGGGGATTTTTCAGGGTATAAATTGAACATGGGGAAAAGTGAGTTGTTTGTGGTGCATCCAGGGGAGCAGAGCAGAGAAATAGAGGACCTACCGTTGAGGAAGGTAACAAGGGACTTTCGTTACCTGGGGATCCAGATAGCCAAGAATTGGGGCACATTGCATAGGTTAAATTTAACGCGGTTGGTGGAACAAATGGAGGAGGATTTCAAGAGATGGGATATGGTATCCCTGTCACTGGCAGGGAGGGTGCAGGCGGTTAAGATGGTGGTCCTCCCGAGATTCCTCTTTGTGTTTCAGTGCCTCCCGGTGGTGATCACGAAGGCTTTTTTAAAAAGGATTGAAAAGAGCATCATGGGTTTTGTGTGGGCCGGGATGACCCCGAGAGTGAGGAAGGGATTCTTACAGCGTAGCAGGGATAGGGGGGGGCTGGCACTACCGAGCCTAAGTGAGTATTATTGGGCCGTTAATATTTCAATGGTGAGTAAGTGGATGGGAGAGGAGGAGGGAGCGGCGTGGAAGAGATTAGAGAGGGCGTCCTGTAGGGGGACTAGCCTACAGGCTATGGTGACAGCCCCATTGCCGTTCTCACCGAGGAACTACACCACAAGCCCGGTGGTGGTGACTACACTGAAGATTTGGGGACAGTGGAGACGGCATAGGGGAAAGACTGGAGCCTTGGGGGGGTCCCCGATAAGAAACAACCATAGGTTTGCCCCGGGGGGAATGGATGGGGGATATGGAATGTGGCAAAGAGCAGGAATAACGCAACTGAAAGATCTGTTTGTGGATGGGAAGTTCGCGAGTCTGGGAGCGCTGACCGAGAAATATGGGTTGCCCCAAGGGAATGCATTCAGGTATATGCAACTGAGGGCTTTTGCGAGGCAACAGGTGAGGGAATTCCCGCAGCTCCCGACACAAGAGGTGCAGGACAGAGTGATCTCAAAGACATGGGTGGGGGATGGTAAGGTGTCAGATATATATAGGGAAATGAGGGACGAAGGGGAGACTATGGTAGAAGAACTAAAAGGGAAATGGGAAGAAGAGCTGGGGGAGGAGATCGAGGAGGGACTGTGGGCAGATGCCCTAATCAGGGTAAACTCGTCACCCTCGTGTGCCAGGCTAAGCCTGATTCAGTTTAAGGTATTACACAGGGTGCATATGACTGGAGCACGGCTCAGTAAATTTTTTGGGGTGGAGGATAGGTGTGCGAGGTGCTCGAGAAGCCCAGCGAATCATACCCATATGTTTTGGTCATGCCCGGCACTACAGGGGTTTTGGATGGGTGCTTTCAAAAGTAGTGGGGGTCCGTGTCGAACCAAGCTGGGGGATGGCTATATTTGGGGTTGCACAAGAGCCGGGAGTGCAGGAGGCGAGAGAGGCCGATGTTTTGGCCTTTGCGTCCCTAGTAGCCCGGCGCAGGATATTGTTAATGTGGAAAGAAGCCAAGCCCCCGGGGGTGGAGACCTGGATAAATGACATGGCAGGGTTTATAAAGCTAGAGCGGATTAAGTTCGTTCTAAGGGGGTCGGCTCAAGGGTTCACCAGGCGGTGGCAACCGTTCGTCGAATACCTCGCAGAAAGATAGATGGAATGGAAAAAAGAAGGCGGCAGCAGCAGCAGCCCAGGATCGGGGGTGGGGGGGGGGGGGGGGGGGGGAACCAGAAGGACTCTCAGGGTTGTTAATATATACTGTATAATATGTATAGGTCGTTGCGACAGATAATTATATATTGGACTGTTAAATTATATTTTTGGAGAGTGTTACTTGTGATAAGGCAGTTGCCAATTAGGGTTAGTTTTCATTTTTGTGTATTTATTATTTATTCATTTTTTGTTTATAAAATAGGTCATTGTTATTTGTGTTGTTATAATATTGTGTAAAGGATGCACAATGTACTGTGTTGGTTGACCAAAAATTTTCAATAAAATATTATTTTTTAAAAAAAGGAGACGCATCTGAAGCTGACAGACCAGGTTAGACTTCGCAAAGGATGGGTGGGGCAGGTGTTTCATTCGGGGCTGGATGCAAAAAACAAGGGGGTGGCCATACTAGTGGGGAAGCGGGTAATGTTTGAGGCAAAGACTATAGTGGCAGATAGTGGGGGCAGATACGTGATGGTTAGTGGCAAACTGCAAGGGGAGGCGGTGGTATTGGTGAACGTGTATGCCCCGAACTGGGATGATGCCAATTTTATGAGGCGTATGTTAGGACGCATCCCGGACCTAGAGGCGGGAAAGTTGGTAATGGGTGGAGACTTTAATACGGTGCTGGACCCAGGGCTGGACAGATCGAGGTCCAGGACCGGAAGGAGGCCGGCTGCAGCTAGGGTGCTTAAGGGTTTTATGGTGCAGATGGGAGGAGTAGATCCCTGGAGATTTAGTAGACCTAGGAGTAAGGAGTTTTCGTTTTTCTCCTATGTACATAAAGTATTTTCACGAATAGATTTTTTTGTTTTGGGAAGGGCACTGATCCCAAAGGTGACGGGGACGGAGTACACGGCTATAGCCATCTCGGATCATGCTCCACACTGGGTGGACCTGGAGATGGGGGAATAAAAACAACAGCTTCCACCCTGGAGAATGGACATGGGATTATTGGCAGATGAGGGGGGGTGTTTAAGGGTGAGGGGGTGTATTGAAAGGTACTTGGAAATTAATGATAATGGGGAGGTACAGGTGGGAGTGGTCTGGGAGGCACTGAAGGCAGTGGTTAGAGGGGAGCTGATATCTATTAGGGCACATAAAGGAAAGCAGGAGGGTAGGGAAAGGGAGCGGTTGCTGAAAGAACTGCTGAGGGTGGACAGACAATACGCGGAGGCACCGGAGGAGGGACTATACAGGGAAAGGCAAAGGCTACATATAGAGTTTGACTTGTTGACTACGGGTAAGGCAGAGGAACAATGGAGGAAGGCACAGGGTGTACAGTACGAATATGGGGAGAAGGCGAGTAGGTTGTTGGCCCACCAACTGAGGAAAAGGGGAGCAGCGAGGGAGATAGGGGGGATGAAAGATGAGGAGGGGGAGATGGAGCGGGGAGCGGAGAGAGTGAATGGAGTGTTCAAGGCATTTTATGAAAGATTATATGAAGTGCAGCCCCCGGACGGGAAGGAGAGAATGATGTGCTTTCTGGATCAGCTGGAATTTCCTACGGTGGAGGAACAGGAGAGAGTGGGGCTGGGAGCACAGATTGAGACGGAGGAAGTAGTGAAAGGGATTGGAAGCATGCAGGCGGGGAAGGCCCCGGGACCAGACGGATTCCCAGTTGAATTCTATAAGAAATATTTGGACTTGCTGGCCCTGCTACTGACGAGAACCTTTAATGAGGCGAGGGAAAGGGGGCAGCTGCCCCCGACTATGTCAGAGGCAACGATATCGCTCCTCCTAAAGAAGGAAAAAGACCCGCTGCAATGCGGGTCATACAGGCCCATTTCCCTCCTGAATGTAGATGCTAAGATCCTGGCCAAGGTAATGGCAATGAGGATAGAGGATTGTGTCCCGGGGGTGGTCCATGAGGACCAAACTGGGTTTGTGAAGGGGAGACAGCTAAATACAAATATACGGAGGCTGCTAGGGGTAATGATGATGCCCTCACCAGAGGGGGAAGCGGAGATAGTGGAGGCGATGGATGCCGAGAAAGCATTTGATAGAGTGGAGTGGGATTATTTGTGGGAGGTGTTGAGGAGATTTGGCTTTGGGGACGGGTATATCAGGTGGGTACAGTTGCTGTATAGGGCCCCGATGGCGAACGTGGTCACGAATGGACGGGGGTCTGACTATTTTCGGCTCCATAGAGGGACGAGGCAGGGATGTCCTCTGTCCCCGTTATTGTTTGCACTGGCGATTGAACCCCTGGCAGTGGCACTGAGGGGTTCCAGGAAGTGGAGGGGAGTACGTAGGGGGGGAGAAGAACACCGGGTATCTCTATATGCGGACGATTTGTTGCTATATGTGGCGGACCCGGCGGAGGGGATGCCAGAGATAATGCGGATTCTTGGGGAGTTTGGGGATTTTTCAGGGTATAAACTGAACACGGGGAAAAGTGAGTAATTTGTGGTGCACCCGGGGGAGCAGAGCAGAGAGATAGAGGATTTACCGTTGAGGAAGGTAACAAGGGACTTCCGGTACCTGGGGATCCAGATAGCCAAGAATTGGGGTACAGTACATAGGCTTAATTTAACACTGTTGGTGGAACAGATGGAGGAGGATTTCAAGAGATGGGACATGGTGTCCTTGTCATTGGCAGGTAGGGTGCAGGCGGTTAAAATGGTGGTCCTCCCGAGATTCCTTTTTGTGTTCCAGTGCCTCCCGGTGGTGATCACGAAGGCTTTTTTCAAAAGAATTGAGAAGAGCATTATGAGTTTTGTGTGGGCTGGGAAGACCCCGAGAGTGAGGCGGGGATTCTTGCAGCGTAGTAGGGACAGGGGGGGGCTGGCACTACCGAGCCTAAGTGAGTACTACTGGGCCGCCAATGTTTCAATGGTGTTTCAGTGGATGGGAGAAGGGGAGGGAGCGGCGTGGATGAGAATGGAGAGGGCGTCCTGCAAGGGGACTAGCCTGCAAGCAATGGTGACGGCGCCGTTGCCGTTCTCACCAAAGAAATACACCACAAGCCCGGTGGTGGTGGCTACATTGAGAATTTGGGGGCAGTGGAGACAGCATAGGGGAGGGACGGGAGCTTCGGTGCGGTCCCCGATAAGAAACAATCATAGGTGCGTTCCGGGGAGAATGGATGGGGGATTTGGAGCATGGCAAAGAGCTGGGGTAGTACAATTAAGAGATCTATTTGTAGATGGGACGTTTGCGAGTTTGGGAGCGCTGACGGAGAAATATGGGTTGCCCCAAGGGAATGCATTTCGGTATATGCAATTGAGGGCTTTTGTGAGGCAACGGGTGAGGGAATTCCCGCAGCTCCCGACGCAGGAAGTGCAGGATAGAGTGATCTCAGAGACATGGGTGGGGGATGGTAAGGTAGCGGACATATACAGGGAGATGAGGGACGAGGGGGAGATCATGGTAGATGAGCTGAAAGGGAAATGGGAAGAAGAACTGGGGGAGGAGATTGAGGAGGGGCTGTGGGCGGATGCTCTACGTAGGGTAAACTCATCGTCCTCGTGTGCCAGGCTAAGCCTGATTCAATTTAAGGTGTTACACAAGGCGCATATGACTGGAGCACGGCTCAGTAAATTTTTTGGGGTAGAGGATAGCTGTGCGAGATGTTCGAGGGGCCCAGCGAATCACACCCACATGTTCTGGTCATGCCCGGCACTACAGGTTCTGGGTGCGGGTGGCGAATGTGCTTTCGAAGGTGGTGGGGGTCCGGGTCGAACCAAGCTGGGGGTTGGCTATATTTGGTGTTGCAGAAGAGCCGGGAGTGCAGGAGTCGAGAGAGGCTGACGTGTTGGCCTTTGCGTCCCTTGTAGCCCGGCGCAGGATATTGTTAATGTGGAAGGAAGCTAAGCCCCCGGGGGTGGAGACCTGGATAAACGATATGGCAGGGTTCATAAAGTTAGAACGGATTAAGTTTGTGTTAAGGGGTTCGGCTCAGGGGTTCACCAGGCAGTGGCAACCGTTCGTCGACTACGTCACAGAAAGATAGAGGGAATGGAAAAGAAGTAGATAACAGCAGCAACCCAGAGGTGGGGGGAGGAATCGGACGGACTCTCGGGGATGTTACTGATCATGTATAGGTATTTGGTATATGTAATTGTATATTGGACTGTTGGACAGTAATTTTGGAGAGTATTTATTTTGGACAAGGCAGTCGCCATTTAGTTTTGTTTTTCTTTTGTTTTTGTTTATATATATTATTTATTTATTTGTTTAAAACTGGCCACGGCTATTTATATTGCTTTATTGTTGTGTAAAAGAAACACTACGTATTGTTATGTTTGGCCAAAAAACTCGAATAAAATATATATTTTTTTAAAAAGACTGTGCCCGGGCAGCCACTAACTTCAAGAGAGTGTATGAGGGGAGTAGGGGGTTGGGGTGGTGGGGTGTGGGGGTGCGGGGAGACCCTGAACAAAGATTTATTAGCAGCTGGATTCATGTAGCAGACCTGGTGGGAATGTTCCGCCTTTACAGTGGCTGCGTAATGCTGACCACATGCTGCTTCATATGGCTTACATTCGGGTCAGAGTGCGCAGCAAGTGTAAAGCACTGAGGGAGATTCTTCAACGCAAGGCTTCAGGGGGCTCAGAGTGACAGCCGATTGAATTAGCAAAATGCCTCTTACTTACTTATGTATCTTTTATTTCCTAGTTTTCGCACTACCTTGCCTGACACATCCTGGTGTTTGATTCCAAGACGCTAATGGTCCTTCAAAACATCACCCAATTGCCTAGGTCTTCGCCGAGGCTACACAGTAAACCTTGACTCAATATCTGAAGCAAACCTAATCTTGTCCACACAGACGATATTCATCAGGGAAAGCAATGAGGAACTGGATCCCTTGTCGATTATTTCTTTTCCTGGTCGAAGGGTTGAACTGCGAGATCGTGATCCAGGTCTGAGAGGTTCCCCTGCCAAGGGGTACAGCTGTAGCCTCAGGACCCCAGTGTAATAATGACCCACAATCTACAAAGATGTGATTTGTGCAGATATGCACGCGATTGGATTGCAGGGAATTGTTCACACCAAGAAATCCCACTGGAGGTTCTGTTTACATATTGTAAGAAATCGCTTTATTTGTTTGCACCATAAATGATCCCATTCTTGTGACTTGCTCTCAGTTGCGTGAGGTCCCAATGTAGTGATCTGTTCATGTTGGAGGTAATTCTGTTATAGAGATTTATTCCCAATGTAAGAGGTCCCATTGTTCAGACCTATTCACACTGTAATCCAATCTCATTGAAGGAATTTGTTTACACTCTATTCAATCCCGTTATGAAGATCTGTTTGTGCGGTTAAATATCACATGTGTAAAGATCACTCTGATTACTTCCGATCTCAAGGGAACTGCTCCTTTAAGACATTGATGGATTCTAGTTCTGGGTCATGGGCAATTAGTCACACCTCCTTAAAAGTCACCAGCATGTTTTAGGTGGATAGGTAGGGTTTTCATTGTGGCTATTGTTTGGAGTGTCAGGCCTCGCCACATGCCCGCAATTGGTTGCATTATTGATCTTATTTGTACAAAGCTATCTAACATGTCCTCTCAAATAGAATCGCTTTAAGCCAGATCATTGGGCTGTTTAGCACAGGGCTAAATCGCTGGCTTTGAAAGCAGACCAAGGCAGGCCAGCAGCATGGTCCAATTCCCATAACAGCCTCCCCGAACAGGTGCCGGAATGTGGCGACTAGGGGCTTTTCACAGTAACTTCATTTGAAGCCTACTTGTGACAATAAGGGATTTTCATTTCATTTCATGTCGTAAAGCACCCAAACTTTTCCTTTTTAGGCCACCATAGGATTGCCTGCTTCCATTCAGGGCCTTCGCTCCTCTTGTCATGGTTCAGTGTGTGGTTCCTTCAGGAGGTGGCTACAGCCCTGCAAGCCCCCATCCATAAGCATTTCTTCATTTGAAGGAACAACCAACATGCCCGAACTCAGAATGACGAACAACCCAGCTGGGGGTGGAGCTAAACCGAACAACTTGCGGTTATTTAGCACCTTTTAATGCAGTGAACATCCCAAAGTGCTTCACAAGTGTTTTATCAAAGATAATTTGACACAAAGCCACAAGAGATATTTGGACCACAGGCTGGGGCGAAGAGGTAGCTTTTAAAGACTTCAATGAGGAGAGAGAGAGAGCAGAGAACCAAAGGCTGGAATTTTCCAACCAGTCGCCCCGATGGCATCTTCCGGTCCTGCCGATATGAACATAGATTTCAACGGCTCGCTGGCCCCGTCATGAAAATGAAAATCGCTTATTGTCACAAGTAGGCTTCAATGAAGTTACTGTGAAAAGCCCCTAGTCGCCACATTCCGGCGCCTGTTCGGGGAGGCTGGTACGGGAATTGAACCGTGCTGCTGGCCTGCCTTGGTCTGCTTTAAAAGCCAGCGATTTAGCCCAGTGAGCTAAACCATGGGGAAACCCACGGGGGTGGGGTGGCTGCAGAATTCTGGCCAAAGAGGTTTCGGAAGGGAATTCCAGAGCTTAAGGACTTGGTAACTGAAAGCACAGTGCCAATGGTAAAGTGATTAAAATGAAGCCAAGAAGCCAGAATTGGAGGAGCGCAGACAGGAGTGTAGGGCTGATGGTAATTACAAAGGTAAGGAGTGGAGAGACCAGGGAGGGAGTTGAAAGGAAATAGCTGAGGAACTAAATAAGTACTTTGCGTCAGTCTTCACAGTAGAAGACATGAGAAATATCCCAACAATTCCAGAGAGTCAGGGGGCAGAGTTGAATATGGTAGCCATCACAAAGGAGAAAGTGCTAGAGAAACTAAGAGGTCTAAAAATTGATAAATCTCCGGGCCCAGATGGACTACATCCTAGAGTTCTAAAGGAGATAGCTGAAGAAATAGTGGAGGCGTTAGTTATGATCTTTCAAAAGTCACTGGAGTCAGGGAAAGTCCCAGAGGATTGGAAAATCGCTGTTGTAACCCCCCTGTTCAAGAAGGGAACAAGGAAAAAGATGGAAAATTATAGGCCAATTAGCCTAACCTCGGTTGTTGGCAAGATTCTAGAATCCATTGTTAAGGATGAGATTTCTAAATTCTTGCAAGTGCAGGGTCAGATTAGGACAAGTCAGCATGGATTTAGTAAGGGGAGGTCGTGCCTGACAAATCTGTTAGGGTTCTTTGAAGAGATAACAAATAGGTTAGACCAAGGAGAGCCAATGGATGTTATCTATCTTGACTTCCAAAAGGCCTTTGATAAGGTGCCTCACGGGAGACTGCTGAGTAAAATAAGTTCCCATGGTATTCGAGGCAAGGTACTAACATGGATTGACGATTGGCTGTCAGGCAGAAGGCAGAGAGTTGGGATAAAAGGTTCTTTTTCGGAATGACAACCGGTGACGAGTGGTGTCCCGCAGGGTTCAGTGTTGGGGCCACAGCTGTTCTCTTTATATATTAACGATCTAGATGACGGGACTGGGGGCATTCTGGCTAAGTTTGCCGATGATACAAAGATAGGTGGAGGGGCAGGTAGTATGGAGGAGGTGGGGAGGCTGCAGAAAGATTTAGACAGTTTAGGAGAGTGGTCCAAGAAATGGCTGATGAAATTCAACGTGGGCAAGTGCGAGGTCTTGCACTTTGGAAAAAAGAATAGAGGCATGGACTATTTTCTAAACGGTGACAAAATTCATAATGCTGAAGTGCAAAGGGACTTGGGAGTCCTAGTCCAGGATTCTCTAAAGGTAAACTTGCAGGTTGAGTCCGTAATTAAGAAAGCAAATGCAATGTTGTCATTCATCTCAAGAGGCTTGGAATATAAAAGCAGGGATGTACTTCTGAAGCTTTATAAAGCATTAGTTAGGACCCATTTAGAATACTGTGAGCAATTTTGGGCCCCACACCTCAGGAAGGACATACTGGCACTGGAGCGGGTCCAGCGGAGATTCACACGGATGATCCCAGGAATGGTAGGCCTAACATACAATGAACGTCTGAGGATCCTGGGATTATATTAATTGGAATTTAGGAGGTTGAGGGGAGATCTAATAGAAACTTACAAGATAATGAATGGCTTAGATAGGGTGGATGTAGGGAAGTTGTTTCCATTAGCAGGGGAGACAAGGACCCGGGGCACAGCCTTAGAATAAAAGGGAGTCACTTTAGAACAGAGATGAGGAGAAATATCTTCAGCCAGAGAGTGGTGGGTCTGTGGAATTCATTGCCACAGAGGGCGGTGGAGGCCGGGACGTTGAGTGTCTTTAAGACAGAAGTTGATAAATTCTCGATTTCTCGAGGAATTAAGGGCTATGGAGAGAGAGCGGGTAAATGGAGTTGAAATCAGCCATGATTGAATGGTGGAGTGGACTCGATGGGCCGAATGGCCTTACTTCCGCTCCTATGTCTTATGGTCTTATGGTCTTAAAACAAGAACAATTTGAACAACTGGGCATTGCTCAGCCAAAGCTAATGTATGTCAGTGAGTAAAAGGGTGGCAGGGGAAAGCACTTTGGAGCGAGTTGGGGTACGGGCAGAAAAGTGTTGGATGATTTTAACTTTATGGCAGTGGGGTGATGAGAGGCAGGACAGGACAGTGTTGGAATATGCAAATCTAGAGATAGCAAAGGCTTTGACTGGGGATTTCAACAACAGGTGAGCTGAGGCAGGCACTGTCAGAGAGGGGCAGATAGGTCGTCTTTGGGGATATGTGGCATGGATGTGTGGTTGGAATATCAGCGGAGGTCAAATATGACATCAAGGTTGCTAACAGTCTGGTTCAGCCTGAAACAGTTACCAGTTGGGAGAGGGGTGTAGTCAGCAGCTTGAGAACGGAGCTTGTGGTTGGGTTCAAAGACAATGAGGCGGGCACTGCCAAGGGCTGAGGCCAAGGCCAGGGCAGAGCAATGATGTGAAGTGTGTGGGGTGGGGGAGGGATTGCCGGTGAGGATCGATGATGGATGGGAGGTGGGTGCAGATGTGATTGCCAGCGAGGATGGATGGGATGGGAGGGTGGGTCTTGATGTCCATAGGGGCGTGGGGCGGAGGCCTGTCTCTTAACTTTGAGATTGGGGGGCCCTTTAAAAAGGGTGCCAGATCTCTGTGGAGCTGGGCTTATTGGCGTCTTTAGGCCCCGCCCTGCAAGAATGATGGTGCAAAACACGTCTTGCCCCCCATCGCCTGATTTTGACAAAGTGTCAGATGATCTGGCGTGAAAGCCTCGGGAGAAATAGACCAGTTTCAGTCAGAAGCTGACACTTTGTCATTTTTTCAAACAAATTCCACCCAATGGTTTTGGACTTCCTAATAATTAATCATATAACATTTCTTCTCGTCCAATACTGGATGACAGACAAGCAGTTTAACAATCGATAGTGCAGGAGTTGAGAGAGTTGGAGGTGAGGTACAGCTGAGTATCCACGGCTTACATGTGTCACCAGACTGGGTGGTTTTGGACGATGTTGCCAAGAGGGCCCCACTTAGATGAGAAATAGAACAGGCCAAGGAGGGATAATATTGCGGGAATAGGAGATGAATCCATGGCCGAGACTCTCCGACTATACCTGAATATATATAAGTGAAATCCTCTGAGTGCAGGCCCACCCAGCTGGACAATGGTGGAGAGGCTCAAAAGTGACACACTGACCTGTACATCTCAGGATCTCTTTGAGAAGCACCATCAGGAGAGTGATATTATCTTTAATCAATGGTTATGGGCTGTCAACATGCTAAAGTGCAGTGCGTCAAAAAGACAAATTGAGATACCCTCAATTACGACTCAGGAGAGGAGTTTGATAATACAAAGGCTTTAATTACCAGAGAACCAGACAGCTGCCGAGAAGTGTGCTCCCTGCACGCTGCCTACTGAACGTAACCTTATATACAGCTTCCTGGGGGTGGAGCCGCAGGCGGAGTCTCCCAGGGTTCCAAACCTGGTCTTAAAGGGGCCTACGCATTAAAGGTACATGTGTATACAGATATCATTCATCACACAAATATTTCTGTTAGCACATCAGAATGGGAAATTCTGCTTAGATAATGATGATACACACTGGTAATGTACAGCTAGGCCGAATCGTGCACAAGCAGGATCCACATTCACCATTATGCTTGCAAAGTCTGACTTGTCACTTCTACACAGAGTGAATGTATTGATTGGACAGATACACAGATAGAACCAGACAGAAGATAGAAACAGACAAGCAGACAGAAACAGACACACCGACAGGAACAAACACACAGACAAGAATAGTTATACAGATAGGAACATAAGACCAGAAGAAGTAGGAGCAGAAGTCGGCCATTCGGCCCATTGAGTCTGCTCTGCCGTTTAGTGAGATCATGACTGATCCAATATGATAATCCTCAATTCCACTTTCCCATCTTATTCCCAAACCCTAATTCCCTTCCCTACCTTATCCCATATCCTTGATTCCCTTACTAATTAAAAATCTGTCTCTCTCAGCCTTGAATATACTTTTTTTTCATGTATTTTATTACAAACATGTATCAAAACAGGTTACAGCAAATAAACATCGCGGAAACATTCTTCCCAGCAATCAACTATACAGTCTGTACTGATTTTTTCCCTTTTTCAACCCCCCTCTCCCTCTCACGATGAACAGCCCCTCAAACATGGTCACAAACATCCCCCACCATTTGTCAACCACCCCTGCCCCTTAACTCATACTTTATTTTCTCTAATCGCAGGAAGTCATACAGGTCACCCAACCATGTCGCTACCCCCAGTGGCGATGCCGACCGCCACTCCAGTAAAATTTGCCGCCGTGCAATTAGAGAGGTGAAGGCTACGACATCGGCCTTTCTCCTCTCCATGAGCTCCGGCTTCTCTGAAACCCCAAATATCTCCACCAAAGGGTCCGGGTCGACCTCCTCCCCCACTATCCTGTCTAAGACCGTGAACACTCCTGGCCAGAATCTCTCCAATTTTTTGCAACTCCAAAACATGTGCACGTGATTCGCTGGCCCCCGCCCACACCTCTCACACTCATCTGCTACCCCCTTGAAATAACCCACTCATTCTCGCCCGAGTCATATGCACCCAGTGCACCGCCTTAAACTGTATCAGGCTCATCCTTGCACAAGAGGAGGTCCCGTTTACCCTTCACAGTGCCTCACTCCATATTCCCAAATTTATCTCCACTCCCAACTCCACGTCCCATTTCTCCTTGATCTTCACCACCCGCTCACCTCCCTGCTCCCCCAGCCACTTGTATATATCCCCAGTTCTTCCCTCCCCTTCCACATCCGGAACCAGCAGTCACTCCAGCAGGGTGTACCCCGGCAACCTAGGGAACCCTCTCCAGACCTTTCGCGCCAAGTCCCTAGCCTGCAGATACCCGAACTCACTCCCCCTCGGCTGCTCAACCCTCTCCCTTAGCTCCTCCAAATACAAATCCCTCACCTTGACCAGCCCCACTTCCCTCCACCTCCTGTACACACTATCCATTCCCCCCGGCTCAGGCCCATGATTCTCGCACAGCGGCATTAATACCGATATCCCTGCCACCCTAAAATACCTTCTCAGCTGATTCCATATCTTCACCATGGACTGCACCACCGGGCTCCTTGAATATCTAATTGGAGCCATTGGCAACACTGCCATCACCATTGCCCTCAAACTAGACCCCATACAAGATTCCCCCTCCATCCTAACCGACTCTACCCCTTCTCCTTCCGACCACCGCTGCACCTTGTCCAATGAAGCAGGTTTGGCAACGCCAAACCCCCCTGCTGCCTCTGCCTCTGTAGCAGGGTCCTCCCCACCCTCGGCACCTTCCCCGCCCATATTCTCTGAACAAAGGCCTTTGGTATAAAGATCGGGAGAGCCTGAAAGATAAACAAGAACCTCGGCAGAATATTCATTTTCACCACTTGGACCCTCCCCACCAACGTTAAGTGCAGTGTATCCCACCTCTTAAGATCCTCCCTGGCTTCCTCCACCAGTTTTGTTAAGTTCCACTTATGGAGCCCGTTCATTCCGTCACTACCTTAATCCCCAAATATCTAAACCTATCCCTCGCTACCATAAATGGCATCCCGCCTAAATTAGCCCGCTGTCCCAACCCATTCACCGGGAAAACCTCGCTTTTCCCTACATTCAGTTTGTACCCTGAGAACCCTCTAAATCTCCCCGGCAGGCACATAATCGTTCCCACACTCTCCAATGGATACGAAACATACAGTAAGAGGTCATCAGCATAGAGTGACACCCAATGCTCCCTCTGTCCCCTCATAATCCTCCACCACTCCGCCGAGCCCCTAAAAGCCATCGCCAACGGCTCTATGGCCAGCGCAAACAGCAACGCCGACAGCGGGCACCCCTGCCTCATACCCCTGTGTAAGTCAAAGCTTTGTGACCTCATATCATTCGTCCTCACCCTCACCCTTGGTGCCACATACACAACCGCACCAATGCCACAAATCTCAGCCCAAACACAAACCTTTCCAAAACCTCGAACAAGTACCACCACTCCATCCGATCAAATGCCTTCTCCGCGTCCATGGACACCACCACCTCCGGTACCAGAGCCCCTGATGGATGCATCACCACATTCAACAGCTGTCTTATATTACTCGCGAGCTTCCTGCCCTTCACGAAGCCTCTTTGATCTTCTATAACCAACCCCCGGACACAGTCCTCCATCCTTCCTGCCAACAACTTGGCCAATACTTCAAATCCATTTTCAATAGTGGATATGGGCCTAATTGACCCACATTCCACCGGTCCTTCGCCTTTTTCGTGATTGTAATAATAATAATCGCTTATTGTCATAAGTAGACTTCAATGAAGTTACAGTGAAAAGCCCTTAGTCGTCACATTCCGGCACCTGGTCGGGGAGGCCGGTACGGGAATTAAACCCGCGCTGCTGGCCTTGTTCTGCATTACAAGCCAGCTGTTTAGCCCACTGTGCTAAACCAGCCCCTTATTAGTGTGATCATCTCCGGCAACTCCCCCTTCTCCAGTGCTTCATTAAATGCCCCCAACAAACGTGGTGTCAGGTCCGTCGCAAATTCCTTATAAAATTCCGCCGGGTACCCATCCAGCCCAGGGGCCTTCTCCGACTTCGTACCCCTGATACTATCCAGCACCTCCCTCAGCCCCAGGGGCTCCTCCAATGCCTGTCTCTTTGCTTCCTCCACCTGGGGAAATTCCAGCTCGTCCAGAAACCGCCCCATATCCCCCTCCTCTCTCCCCTGGTCCAACTCGTAAAGTCCCTGGTAGTACTCCCTAAACGCCTCGTCAATATTTCCCTGGACACAGCCTGCTTCCACAGCTGGTGCACCAGCATGCAGCTCACCTACTCCCCATACTCATATTGCACCCCTCTTGTCCTATGTAATTGCCCTACCGCCCTCCCCATTGAAAGCCTGTCAAACTGCCCCTGAAACCTTTTCCTCCTCGCCAATCCCTCCACGGTGGACGCCCTCAAATATTCCCTGTCCACCTCCACCATCTCGCTCATTGGACGGTCATGTTCCTCCCACCTGTCCCTATCCGCAAGAGCCTTAAATGAAATAATTTCTCCCCGGACCACTGCCTTCAGTGCTTCCCAAAAGATGGCCGCCGACTCCTCCCCATTCTGATTGAACTCCATATACTCCTTAATCGCCGCCCGCACCTGATCACAAAAACCGCCATCCGCCAACAACCCCAAGTCAAACCTCCACCGGGTCTGCTCTCGTCCCGATTTAAACCGAATCTCCAGCCTGTGGGGCGCATGGTCCGAGATAACTATCCCCGCATACTCTGCCCCCTCCACCCCAACCAAAATCTCCCAACTCACTACAAAGTTATCAATCCTCGAATACACCTTATGGACGTGTGAAAAGAAGGAATACTCCCTTCCCCCTGGGTTCTGAAAACGCCATGGATCCACCATACCCATCCTCTCCATAAACCACCGCCCCCCCAGCTCCCTCGCCATTCATACCCCACCCATGGAGCTCGACCTATCCACCCTCGACTCCAGGACACAGTTAAAATCTCCTCCCATGATCAAGTGGTGCGTGCCAAATCCGGGATCGCTGCCAGCAACGCCCTCAAAAAACCCACATCGTCCCAATTTGGGGCATACACATTTACCAACACTACCGGTGCCCCTTCCAATACCCCACTCACAATCACATATCTCCCACCCGGATCCCTCACCTTCTTAGCACTCACAAATCCCAATTTTGTGCTCATTACAATCGCCACACTCCTCGATTTCAAATCATACCCCGAGTGAAAATCTGCCCGACCCACCCCTTCCTTAACCTAACCTGGTCCTTCACACGGAGGTGCATCTCCTGCAGAAAGACCACCCCCACTTTCAAGCTCCTGAGGTGCGCGAACATCCACAACCTTTTAACCGGCCCATTCAGTCCCCGGACGTTCCACGTTACCAACCTTACTGGAGGCGTGGGCCTCCAATCCCCTCAACCGTCTGTCATCTTCCCCGCCTAACTCTCGCCCCCTTAATTCCACCCTAAACCTCGTCCAACCCAGATGGCCCCTTTCTCCACCTTGACCGTGTCATCTCTCATCTCCTGTCACAACGCAACAACCTCCCCTCCCTCCTCCACCTCCCCCCGGCCACCCCTCTCGGCCTTCTCCCCCACCACCTCACTTCCGTTCACCAGCATCACCTTCTAGCGTGGCCGCCCCTGCCCAAAGGCACATCCAAATGACCTTACCCTCCACCCCCACTTCTCAGCTCAAGGAAGAAGGCCTCCTGCTGGCCTTACCCTCCCCCACCCAAACAAGGACTTCTCCTGAACTCCAGGCAGCCCTCTCCAAAAACAAACAAACAAATGTTAAACATAAACAGTCCCATAAAACAGGAGGGAGGGATGGGAACATCCATCCCCACATAAGCATTTCACCCCTCCAACCCCTTACAATCTCAACAGTAAACAGCAAAACCCCCTCCCAAAAAAAGACAAAAATCCCCAATCCCTACCCCACTTCAAACATGCTCCCAACCATTACAAAGTGCCAGCACCTCGGTTCCCAAGCATTGTCCGCTCAGTTCTCCCCAGTTTATGCTTCTTAATGAAGTCTTCGGCCGCCTCTGGGGTCTCAAAATAATACTCCCGGACTCCAAACATCACCCATAATTTTGCTGAGTAGAGCACCCCAAAGCTGATCTGCCGCCGGTACAGCACCGACTTGGCCTTTTTGAAGCCGCCTGCCGCTTTGCCAACTTGGCTCCGATGTCCTGATAAATTCAGACCTTATTTCCCTCCCAGTCGCAGGTACGCTTCTCCCTGGCCCATTGCAGAATCTTCTCTTTCTCCATGAACGTATGGAGTCTCACGATCACCGCCCGCGGCGGCTCCCCAGCTCTAGGCTTCTGTCTCAGGGACGATGTGCTTGGTCCACTTCAGGTGCCTTAACTAGCACCCCTTCTGCCACCAGCCCCGCCAGCATCTTCAAGACGTACCTTGTGGCACTCACACCTTCAACTCCTTCAGGCAGGCCCACTATTCACAGGTTCTGCCTGCTGGAGGTATTCTCCTGCTCCTCCATCTTTGCCCTCAACGTTTTACACAGGTCCCCTCAGAACCCCACCTCCGCCTCCAGAGTCACCACACGATCGCTGTGGTCCGAGATCACTCCTTCGATCTCCCGAATCTGCGACCCCTGCACCTCCAAACACTTCTCCACCCGTTCCAAGAGAACTCTTCAGGGGTGCCACAGTCCTTCAATGGCCTTCGAGCGATCCTTCCGCATTTACTTCCTCTGCTGGCAGAATTCCTCCTTAATAAACGGCATCAGCTCCTCCATCTGGGGCCTTCCAGCTTGCATCAGCCCTTCCCCCACTGCCTCGTTTACAGTGGCTGCTGCTGCAGTACAGGCTGCCTCCAACTCTTTAGTCTGTTCTCTCACTATTTTCTGCCGGGTCTGATAGCCAGCAGACATACCACTCCCGGGGGAAAATACTCCTCCAACATTCACCTACGCCACTTCCTCAAAATTCCACCCAGTGTCGGATAGAAAGAGCTCTATTCTGTGCCTTCAAGCAGGAGCTGCCCTGTGTGTGACTACTCACACCATGGCCACCACCGGAAGTCCAGCCTTGAATATACTTAACAACCTTGCCTCAACAGCCCTCTGTGTTAAAGAATTCCACAGATTCAGTCCCCTCTGAAAGAAGAAATTTCTCATCATCTCTGCCTTAAATGGGTGACTCCTTACTCTGAGATTGTACCCTCTGGTCCTGGACTCTCCCACAAGGGGAAACAACTTCTCAGCAGTTACCCTGTCAAGCCCACTGAGAATCCTATATGTTTTAATCAGGTCACCTCTCATTCTTCTAAACTCCAATGAGTACAAGTCCAACCTACTCAAACTCTCCTCATAAGATAATCCCTCCATACCCAGGATCAACTTAGTGAACCTTCTCTGGACTGCCTCCGATGCCAGTACATCTTTCTTTTATAAGGGAACCAAAGCTGTTCACAGTATTCCAGATGAGGTCTAACGAGTGCCTTGTATAGTTTTAGCAAGATTCCCTATTTTAATATACCATTCCATTTGAAATAAAGGCCAACATTCCATTTACTATCCCTATTACCTGCTGAACTTGCTTGCTAGCTATTTGTGATTTATGCACGAGGCCCCCAAATCCTTCTCTGCCGCAGGTTTCTGCAGTCTTTCTCCATTTAAATAATATTCAGCTCCTTTATTTTTCCTTCCAAAGTGCATAATTTCACATTTCCCTACATTAAATTCCATATGCCAAGTTTTTGTCTATATCCCTCTGTAGTCTCTTTGTGTCAATCTCATGACTTGTCTTCCCACCTATTTTTATGTCATCCACAAACTTGGCAATAGTACATTCACTTCCCTCATCCAAGTTATTAATATATATTGTAAATAATTGTAGCCCCAACAGTGATCCCTGCAGCGATCCACCAGTTGCAGGTTGCCGCCCTGAAAAAGAACTCTCATATCCCAACTCTCTGTCTTATATTAGCCAATCCTCTGTCCATGCTAACATGCTAGCCCTAACACCTAATGCTAGCTCTTATCTTATTAAGTAACCTTTTGTGCGGTACCTTATTGAACACTTTTTGGAAATCCAAGTATATTACATCTACTGGTTCCCCTTTATTTATCCTTCTCATTATCACCTCAAACAGACAGGAATAACAGACAGGAACAGAAATACAGGCAGAAACCGTCGCAGAGACAGAAAAGGACAGGAATCGATATAGAAACTGGAACAGATGTGCAGACAGAAATAGCCTCTCTCCATTTTGTTTCTTCGGATGAGCAACAAATAAACTTACTCCTTCTTTGACAGAGACATCTAGCCGACATGAATTCAAGATAAAATGGTTGTTAAAATGGAAGCATGCTGCGTCCCCAAAAGGTTTTACGAACTGACCCACCTCCTCAGAGCAGATTAGTTGCTGGTTCCTGACCCACCTCCATTATAACTGGAAGTGGGTGGGTCTTAGCCTGTAAGGGTTTGAAATTTTTCTAAATTTCCATTTCACACCTGCTCCAATCCCATGCATTTCTGGAGGTTAAGATGACCCTCACAGGCTGGAACAGGGGCATGGACCACGTTCCTCGATTTAAACCTGAACAAAACCCAATGGGGAAATGAAGGTCAGCAGCTGGGAAATGTTTTGTTTCAACTGAGCAAAATGATCCACAAGTGTTTATCATTTCTGCATTCTAACAGGAAGACTTGTCATGCTGGTTAACCAAATGATTCCAATCATTAATGCTGAGCTGTATGTTCACTTGCTGTGAAAGAAAATAGCTTAGCTGTTAGCTTCTGGCTTCATTTCACCATGTATTCCCTCAATCCACATCCAGGATTGAAGAGGTCTGTGTGCAGGCACATGTGAAAAGCCACAATGCCTAGCGCAGGGATCACAAACCACCCGCAAGTGTTCCATTCTGAGCTACACTATGATATGAATAGGTATTGGCCATTTGGGGGTCAGCTCTAGCCTTTGGAGGCATAGAATCCTCCAATGGGAGTGTCTGATACCATTGAACCCAAGAAGGTATCTGGGGCTGTAAAGGGATTGGGGGTTGTGAAAAGTGGCAAATAATTGGAAGTCTCTCTTTTTCTTTTAGCAGGACTCATACGTTGCAAAGCACCTGAAAGTGACAGGTTTATGACAGCAAACAACAATGGCAAACGCAGCCCTGTTGACCCTGCAAAGTCATCCTTACTAATCTCTGGGGGCTTGTGCCAAAGTTGGGTGAACTGTCTTACGGACTAGTCAAGCAACAGCCTGACATAGTCATACGCAGGGAATCATACCTTACAGACAATGTCCCAGACATCACCATCACCATTTCCGGGTATGTCCTGTCTCACTGGCAGGGCAGACCCAGCAGAGGTGGCGGCACAGTGGTATACAGTCGGGAGGGAGTTTCCCTGGGAGTCCTCAACATTGACTCTGGACCCCATGAAGTCGCATGGATTTAGGTTAAACATGGGCAAGGAAAAGCCCTGCTATTTAGCACTTACCGGCTACCATCAGCTGATGAAACACTATTCATGTTGAACACCACTTGGAGGAAGCACTGAGGGTGACTAGGCTCAGAATATGCTCTGGATGGGAGACTTCAATGTCCATCACCAAGAGTGGCTCGGTAGTACCACCACAGATCTAACTGGGTCCTAAAGTACATAGCTGCTAGAGTGGAACTGCAGCAGGTGGTGAAGGAACCAACAAGAGGGAAAAACATACTTGACCTGATCCTCACCAACCTACCTGCCGCAGATGCATCTATCTATGACAGTATCAGTAGAAGAGGCCACTGCACACGCCTTGTGGAGACAAAGTCCCGTCTTCACATTGAGGATACCCTCCATCATGTTATGTGGCATTAGCACCGGAATAAACTTCAAACAGACCCAGCAACTCAAGACTGGGCAGCCATGAGGTGCTGTGAACCATCAGCAGTAGCAGAATTGTACCCAGCCACAATCTGCAACCTCATGGTCTGGCATATCCCCCACTCTACCATTATCACCAAGCCAGGGGAACAACACTGGTTCAATGAAGACTGCAGGAGAGCATGTCAGGAGCAACGTCAGGCATATCGAAAAATAAGGTGTCAACCTGGTGAAGCTACAACACAGGACTACTTGTCTGCCAAACAGCAGAAACAGCAAATAACAGACAGAGCTAAGCGATTCACAACGAATGCATCAGATCTAAGCTCTGCAGTTCTTCCACACCCAGCCGTGAATGGTGGCAGACAATTAAACAACTAACGTGAGGAGGAGGCTCCACAAATATCCCCATCCTCAATGATGGAGGAGCCCAAAAGACAAGGCTGAGGCATTCACAACAATCTTCAGCTAGAAATGCGGAGTGGATGATCCACCTCGGTCTCCTCTGGAGGTCCCCAGCATCACAGATGTCAGTCTTCAGCCAATAGGATTCACTCCAGGTGATATCAACAAATGACTGAAGGCACTGGAAGGGCAAAGGCTATGGGTCCTGATAATATTTCGGCAATAGTACGAAAGACTTATGCTCCAGAACTTTCCGCACACCGAGCCAAGCAGTTCCAGTACTGGCATCCACTCAACAATGTGGAAAATTGCTCAGGTGTGTCCTGTACACTAGAAACAGGACAAATCCAATCCAGCCAATTAACGCCCTATCAGTCTACACTCCATCATCAGCAAAGTGATGGAAGGAGTAATCAACAGTGCTATCAAGCGGCACTTACTCAGTAATAACCTGCTCACTGACCCTCAGTTTGGGTTCCGCCAGTGACACTCAGCTCCTGACCTTATTACAGTCTTGGTTCAAACATGAACAAAAGAGCTGGATGCCAGAAGTGAAGTGAGAGTGACTGCCCTTGATGTCAAGGCAGCATTTGACCGAGTATGGCATCAAGGAGCCTTCGCTAAACTGGAGTCTAGGGGGGAAACTCTCCGCTAGTTGGAGTCATACCTGGCACAACGGAATATGGTTGTGATGGTTGGAGGTCTATCATCCCAGCTCCAGGACATCACTGCAGGAGTTCCTCAGAGAAGTGTCCTAGGCCCAACCATCTTCAGCTGCTTCATCAATGGCATCCCTGCCATCATAAGGTCAGAAGTGGGGATGTTTGCGGATGATTGCACAATGTTCAGCACCAGTCGTGATTCCTGAGACAATGAAGCAGTCCATGTCCAAATGTTGCAAGACCTGGACAATATCCAGACTTGAGCTGACAAATGGCAAGTTACATTCACGCCACACAAGTGCAGGCAATGATCACCTCCTACAAGAGAGGATCTAATCACTGCCCCTTGACATTCAGTGGCATTACCATCACTGAATACACCACAATCAACATCCTGGGGGTTACCATTGATCAGAAACTAAACTGGACTAGCCATATTAATACTGTGGCTACCATGGCAGGTCAAAGACTAGGAATCCTACGACAAGTAACTCACCTCCTGATCCCCCAATGTCTGCCACCATCTACAAGGCACAATCAGGAATGTGATGGAATACTCCCCACTTGCCTGCTTCAGTGCAGCTCCAACAACACTCAAGAAACTCGCCACCATCCAGGGCAAAGCAGCCTGCTTGATTGCGCCCCCTCCACAAATATTCAAACCCTCCACTACCACCAAACAGCGGCAGTTGTGTGTACCATCCACAAGATACATGGCAGTAACTCACCAAGCTTCCTTTGGCAGCACCTTCCAAACCCACCACCACTACCGTCTAGAAGGACAAGAGCAGCAGATACCTGGGAACCCCACCACCCGGAGGTTCCCCTCCAAGTCACTCACTATCCTGATTCAGAAATATAGCCCCGTTCCTTCACTGTCGCTGAGGCAAAATCCTGGAACTTCCTCCCTAACAGCACAGTGGGTGTACTGTCATGTGAGAGTACCTTAAGAAATGGGTGTTTAAGAAATGGGTGTTTATCAGTGATATCAGAGTGTGGGTGGAGCTGGGCTGTCTTGTCAGCTTTCTACTTTCGTTTTAGGCTGTTTGCTGCAGGGTGTGTTTTAGATTAATTTTCAGTGTTGGAGCTGAAGCCAAACCAAGCTGGTGTACTGCTGTTCTCTCTGCCATCAAAAGACTATCTCTTGATCATTTGGTGAAATCAAAATTATAAATTATCTCAGTAGTGAACGTAATCCTAATGTGCTTCTGTTAAAAGGTGTTTCTTCTGTCTTCTGGATGTTGTTTGGGAAGTTATTAAGGATTACTTAGTGTTGGATTCTTTGGGGGTTGTATTTGAATTGGTGGTTGCTAAGATGTTCACTGTATGTTTTAAAAAGGTTAACTTGAGTTCATAGAATAAACATTGTTTTGCTTTAATAAATACTTTTCCATTTCTGCTGTACCATACCTGTAGAGCGGGCCGTGTGCTCCCCATACCACAATCTATTAAAAGTTGTGGGTCAGGTGAACTCCATGATACACTTTGGGGTTCTCTAAACCCTGGCCCATAACAAATTGGGGGCTCGAGGGGGATAAAAGTCTGTCTATTGGATTGGCTTTGTGAACTTAAAGACAGTGAGGGGTGAGAATACTGTGGTTGCTTTTCAGATGTTATATTTTAGTTTAAGTGGGGAGTGTGTTGTGGGCAATGGCTCTTTCAGAGGCTCTGAAGTTTTTGGGGGTGGAGACGGTCTCACACAGTACCTTACGGACAGAGGCTAAAAGCAGACTGTTAGATTTGGCAAAAACATTGCAGTTAACATTACCTGACAAAATGCGAAAAGATGAGGTAATTATGGCAGTGGCTAAGCATTTAAAGTTGCCTGAGATACAGTTTTCTCATTGGTAATGGCAAAAATTCAGTTACAACTTCAACAAATGATACATGAGAAAGAATTAAAGCGGCTTGAATACGAAAGAGATAGAGAGGAAAATGAAAGAGAGAGAAGAAAGGAGAAAAGAAAGAATAGCCCTAGCAGAACAAAAAGAAAGAGAAAGGGAGATACAGATCAGGGAAAAAGATAAAGAGAGAGAGTTTGAACTTCGGAAAATGGCTATGAAACATGACAGTCAGTTAAAATTGGCAGACGTAAAGGGAAACGTACAGTTGGATGATAGTGATGAGGATAGTGAGAAAGAGCATCATAGTCAAAGGCTTGGTGGGGATCTATTTAAATATGTCCAAGCATTGCCAAGGTTTGATGATAAGGAGGTAGAATCCTTTTTCATTTAATTTGAGAAGGTAGCTAAACAAATGAAATGGCCACAGGACATGTGGGTATTACTGATCCAAACAAAGCTGGTAGGTAGGGTTAGTGAAGTGTTTGCATCACTACCGGAGGAGGTATCTGGGACGTATGAGGAGGTGAAAAAATCCATCTTCGGTGCATATGAACTAGTGCCTGAAGCCTACAGACAAAGGTTTAGAAATTTAAGGAAAGAATTTGGTCAAACATACATGGAGTTTGAAAGGCTCAAACAGAGTAATTTTGATAGGTGGATAAGGGCTTTGAAAATAGACCAAATGTATGAAGCTCTCAGAGAAATTATGCTTTTGGAGGAGTTTAAAAATTCAATTCCCCATGTAGTGAGAACTCATGTGGAAGTACAGAGGGTTAAAACTGCGAGATTAGCAGCAGAAATGGCAGATGATTATGAATCAGTTCATAAATCAAAGCATCGTTTCCGACATCAGTTTCAGCCTGTGAGGGATAGAAACCGGGGACATGAGAAATACTCAAGTGGTAAAAGTAAAGGTGATCTGATGGGAGATAATAAGGAGAGTGCACCTCAGATTAAAAAAGAAATCCAGGAGGGTGGAAGAGACATGAAAAGTTTCAAATGTTTTCACTGTAATAAACTAGGCCATGTAAAGTCACAGTGTCGGTGGTTGGAGAAAGGCACTGTGAAGGCTGATCTGGTAAAACAGGATAAGACAGTGGGGTTTGTTAAAGGAAAGCCCAAGGGAAGCGAAAGAGGTGTAAAAGATTGTACAGCCTGATCAAGAGGTGATTGATAAGAAGGTGCCAGATGTCTTTAAAGAATTTACTTTTGTGGGTAAAGTTTACTCATGTGTATCAGGAGGAGCAGGTAAAGAAGTCACAATTTTAAGAGATACGGGAGCTAGCCAATCTTTAATGGTAAGAGATGAGGAGTTATGTCGTTTGGGAAGAATGTTGACAGAAAAGGTGGTAATATGTGGAATTCAAGGTGAGAAGAGTAGTGTTCCATTATATAAGGTAAAGTTGGAAAGTCCAGTGAAGAGTGGTGAAGTGGTAGTACGAGTAATAGAGAAACTATCTTGTCCAGGAATACAATTTATCTTGGGGAATGATTGTTGCTGATTTTCTCCTTGGTTCAATTGCTCTGTTTTATTACCTTTGCTCTCGAGTCACCAGGTATCTTTATGATACCGCCACGAGGTTCAAGTCCGAGTAATGACCCAATACACCGATTAGTAAGATTTTAAATCAAAGCACATTTATTATACACAGTAATCGCTACTCATGCACAAATTCTACATCTAAGCTACTCTACAACAAACAGGCCTATACTTAACTTTGAACTGGCCCACCAGGTGCGGGGAACAAATGGCCTTTCGTTCGGGTTCTGAGTCTGCGGGATTCGAAGTTGGTATGGATTGGTAGCTAGGAGCGCCTATCTCATAGCGAGCGTTGAATTAAGACTTACGGGCTTCGGTGATCACTGGAGTCACTGCACCGGTCACGGTCAATGTTAGTTCGTGTTGCTGGGTGACCCGGGCAGGACGCAGAGGTGAAGAGAGCTGCTGAAGAGAGCGATTTGAACTTGGGGCTTAACTCTTATAGTCCCCAGGGGTTCCCACCTTTCGGGGTGGACCCTGTACCTGGTCCCAAGTGATTGGACTTTGTCCCAATCGCTTGGTTCGATTTTCTCCAATACTGGAGCGGTTCCCTGATCGATGGGCGGTCTTGAGGTGCTCGTTCACCTCCTTTGTGTTGGCTCCTGCTGGCGCCGAGGAGTCTGGCTTTGCTTTGTGTGTCAAAAATGTTACTTATTGTTCCCGGGGATTGCTCATCAGGATGCAGATGGCTGCTACTTTGTTATGCTGATGGCCGCTGGTATCGATGTTGTCTGGTTTTTGCAGAGGTGAATACACAGCAAACCTGCAGCTGCTGGTTTCTGTCTTGTTGGCTGACTTTCCCATCAGCCTTTGCTGTTCGCCATTTTAAATCGGGAGTTGGCCACTTTAGTTGGCTACATACCCTCCTTGTGATCCTAACGCGAAGCGTGAAGGATCACATAACTATGTTGCTTTCCATTCACTGACCTGGGGGGCACTTCTTTCATGGCCTCTACACTGACCATAACTATGCAAAAAAATGTTAACTGACAATTCTAAGGGGCGCTATGTCAAACAGGGACATGCATTACAAAACAATAAAATTGGGAACCTCTAACTATTCTTAATACACTACACTCACTTAAACATTTCATCACTCTAACTTCCTCAACCATACAAACAAAATCATAGCAGTTTATACACATTTTTCCTGGCTTGGCAGTCAAGCTCAGGATCGTACAATTTGCTCATGAACTTTTCTTTACATTTCTTTATTTACAATAAAACCGCAAATGAATGCTCTTTATTATAGATGGTGGGGGTCGGGGGTCTGGTCGTATCCGAAAATAGGAGATCTGATCCTATATACCGGGGTTGGAGCGCGGCAGGCTCTCCTTCTCCATTTCCTTAGACGCATAGTCTGCACGATGCAGCAGAGTATCGCTAATACCAATAAGGTTTCTATTACATATGACAGAGAGTACCAGGTTATAAACCTGGCACACCAAGATGGTGTGGTGTCGCTGGTGACTGGGCTCTGGGTACTGTGGGGAAGTGAAACATTAACGGCTGGGGGGCTTGAAGTCATGGGGTTTGCGTTCACTCGCAACCAAATGTCCATTATTATGATGCTGATCCATGTGAAGGAAGTCCTCATGGCTCTCCACTTTTCTTTTCTTTTCTTCTCTTCTCCGGTCCTGGAGCTTCTGGAGTTCTGTGAAAACAAGCATAGTGTCTGTAACTATCTTGGTTTAACATCTCGTATGATAGTCTGTCTGTCCTTTAGTGCCAATTACTCCCTTTATAATTGGTCACTATGTGTGACTCCCTCATTTTTTTTTCAAAACCGAATTTTAGGACAAGACACACTTCCAAATAACGAACCAGTGCGAGCCGTCTCGCAGACTGTGCAATTTACCATCCAAATGTTTCAGGATGTAAATAGCATGTGGTTGGCAACCTAAGGGTTACCTGAAACAAACAAAAACTTTTTGAACTAAAATTTCCAAAATGAGGTGCGTATGGGCCGCGAAGGGTACGAGTTGGATGGAGTCCCCGGGTAGGACGGCGACCAATGCCGTGTCTCCCCTACCCAAGCGTAGTTGACCAGAGGGGGGTTCCCAGGCAGGGTGGGTCCCAAGCCGTTTATCCACTGCCTGAGCAACCGACAAGAACGGGCAAGAAATGTAGTCATCGTGGTGGGGCTGCAGTAGTGGTTCTTTTCCTTCGAACCAGAAGGGCAGTTATGAACGGGCGTGTGGTATCTGTCGACAGACGAGTTCTGCTGAACTGGCGTCTGGGACCTTAACAAGTCTCTGCAGACAAGCTAGTTCCTCTGAACTAGTGTCTGGCCAATAGTAAGTCTCTGTGGGCAAGTCCTCAGAGGTTTCTGCTGAAAAGGCGTGGTGCCATGAAAAAATTTTTGCGGTCTGACAAACAACATTTAACAAACTTACAAACAACGGAAAACATGTGGCAGGTTCCATCAGAAAGGACACCGTTTCTCCCAAGCGGTTCATTTTAAAACATCATCTGGACACTTCAGTTATCGGTTGCGAACAGGGTCGCAAAGGGGTTCTCGGTTTGGGAGTCAGACCCAAAGTCGTCATCTTCTCCCGGGTGCCAAACTCTTGAGTGTATCAGGGCTGAAAGGGCTGCATGGTGTGAGGTGGGGTCGCTCTCGTCGTTGCGGACGAGTCGGAACGAGTTATCTCGGTGCCAATAGTTGGTGTCTAGTTGTGTGGGGACAGAATCGGGGTCGTCATGATAGTTCGGTGGTCGGTGGTTGGGTTTATTCAGGAAAGTAATCATGAAGGGATCACTCGGATCGTAGTCGGAATCGCTGGGTGTGGGTCCTGTTGCGTGGGGATAGTAGGGAGGCGTGCTGTGGCTATCGCCCGAGTCACAGACACTGTCTCTGCTGCTGCAGTCTGTGGGCGTACCAGGGCGGAGTGTATATCCAGGGGGTGGAGTCGAGGTCGAGTCCGTAGCTGGGCTGGACGTGTTGGGGGATGGTAGGGTTACGTTGGCTGTGGGCGGGACGTGGTGTGCTGCGTCGAGCATGACATGGTGTGAGTGGTTAGACTGTGTTCCATATGCCTTCAGCTGGTTGATATGGAACCATGCAGTCTTACCGTTGGGATACTTTATTTTATATACGGAAGGGCTTACTTTGTCCGCAATGGAGTACGGACCCGAGTATTTTGGTGACAGGAATGTGCTGGGGTTATATGCGGAGAGCATGACTTGCTGTCCTATACTGTACTCAGTCGCATGCACTGTCTTGTCGAAACAAGCCTTGCTCTGTTTCTTCCTGGTGCCCAATTTCACTGCGGCTGCTAGCTGAGCCGTTTTAACATTTTCCACTAATTGCTCTACTGCTTTCTCGTGTGTGAGGGCCGTCACCTCAGGGCTTGTCAAGTCTAAACCTAACAAAAATTCTGTGCCTTTCATGGGGCGTCCGGTCATGAGAGTGTGTGGGGTGTAACCTGTGGAAGTAGAAATTGTATTACGCAAAAACATCAGCGCAAAACCGTAAAAAATCGGGAATTGGGTCCCTGCTTGAGCATGGTCTCAGGACTTGTTGCTACTGTGGGGGCTGCTGCGGGGGTGATTTTGTTGAGTTCCCGGTAATTGATGGTCAGTCGCCATGATCATCGGGCTTTCTCACTGGCCAAATCGGGGCATTATTAGTGGAGGCTACTGATCTAAGTACGCCCTGCTCTAATAAGCTTTCTATTACCTTTGAGATTTCTCCCTCTGCCTCTTGGGGAAATCCATACTGTTTTTGGGGTCTAGGGTCAGGTCCGGTTATTTGTACGGAGCCAGTCATCCGTCCACAGTCATGCTTGTGGGTCACGAATGCTGCCCTGTTCTTTTGCAGAACTGCCCTAACCTGCTTGTCCGTACTAAGCGTGGTCGGGTTGAACCAAAATTTGCCTACTGCGCTAATTTTGTTCGCGTATTCTCCTATGTTGAGCGTTGCGGGGGCTCTTGCAGATTTTGCCATCTTCTAGACACACTGGTTGACTGGATCAAATGAAAGATTGTGGGAATTCATGAAATCGATTCCCAGAATGTGTTCTGCTGTGTGGGGCAGGTCTACTAAAACTACGGGGTGCTTGGTGGTGATGGTACCGATTTGAATGGGTACAGGAGCTGTGATGTGTCCCTGCTGTGAGTGGCCTGTAAAGCCGCTGAGGGTGACAGTGGCTGTAGTGGGCCACGGGTCTTTTTGAAACATGGTGGAGGAATTTATTGTGGTGCGGGACCCTCCTGTGTCCCAGAGAAATTTGATGGGCTGTCCCCGAATTTTCGCTGCAAGTACCGGTCGTCCGGACCTATCCCAAAGGGTGTCGCAGACCCAACTGGGGGAGCCCAAACACCGTCAGTCCGTTCCGGTCAAGTCCGTCTGATCTGAACGGGCGCTAACGCTATGAATGGGCTCTGACTTCTTCTTACTCAGAGTGCCCGTCTGCTGGGCTCTCTGTGGCTTTCTAGGGGCATTGCACCCTCTCGCGAAGTATCCCAACTGTCCGCAGTTGTAACACTCCTGTGACTTGGGTGGGGGGCTGTTCTTTCCTTCATTCACCCATGCGGGGTTCTGGTGTGTTTTTACTGCCTGTATATCTGCGTCGGCCTGCTTTTCCTCGGGATTCTTGACTGCGGGTTTACTTTGTATAGATTGCTCCCGAGCGCGGGACAATCTTTTCACTACCCACTTCTCGCTATGGGCCTCCTCTGAGGGATCATAACTCGTGCAAGCTTTCTGTCCTGTTTCTGTGGCATGGGAGATAAGGGTGCGGGTCCATTTGGCCATGTTGTCTGGGGACAAATGGGCACGGTCTAAGTCTCCAAAGACTGCTGCAAAGTGGATCCACAGGCGTCCAGCAAACGCTGTGGGGTGCTCGGATTTCTTTTGCCTACATTTGTTGAGACCATCTACGGGGTCACCCCGGTTATACCCGATCGCATCCAGGATCGCGGTATGCATTTCTGCAAGGGTGCCTCCTCCTACGTTCTGTGGGTCGGGAAGGGCTGCTGCGACTGAAGGGTCTAAACTTAAAACCATGAGCTTTACATGCTCTCGCTCATCCAGGCCGTACATGGTCGCCTGATGCTTGACTGTGGCAAAGAAATGGTGGGGGTCTGAGGTGGGGAGGAACGATGTGATCTTATCGCATGCGTCCCGTAATTGGGTCACTGTTAAGGGGTGGAGTATAGAAACTCCGCATCGTCCGATGTGGCTGTGCGGTGGGTGGTGACTGGGTTCATTGGAGCCTGAACTATCTGCTCTGTGGGGGGTTAGGGCGCTTTCCTCTTTGTGGCTTTCCCTGCGCACATGTTCCCTGAACATATCTCTGCGCTGTTTCATTCAATTCTTCCCAATCAGGGCTGTCTTCCTGATCTAATTTCGCTCCAAAGGTTTCCTGGAAGCCTTTCTGAACTGAAAGCAGCGATTGCAGCTCTGCAATCTGCTTCCGGCACTTTGCGTGATCTAGCGTGCTTTGTCTTTGTTCTGTGGTGGCAGCATGGAGTGCTCTTAATGCTGCCTTTAGGTCACTACACTGTCTCTGTAATGCTTCTACCTGCTTTTCTGTTTCTTCACGTACCAGGACTGCACGTTGCGTGTCCAGATAGGCCTTTTCATATTGAGACTGGAAGCTGCTTAAGTGCGACAGACAAGACTGGTGAGCCCTTTTGGCATCATCCACCTCTCCATCATTTGCTGCCAATTTCCTTCTCAATTCCAAATTCTCCTTTTCTACCTCGCTTACAACGACATTACTCATTCGATGTATGCCCTCTACTTCTTTCCGGAGCGTCCTAACGACCTCCTCTGTGCCTCGCAATTGTGCGAAGCAGGACACGATTGCCATCGGCTTGCGAGCTTTCCCTCAGCTCTTTTTGTGGATCTCGCTCAGGTTCTCCCACCAAGTATGTCCTATACTCCCGGGGCCTGATTCCTCGTTGTCACAGGATTCATTTCAAAGGGGCCATCCTTTCCCTTTGAGATATTT
Organism: Scyliorhinus torazame; assembly: GCF_047496885.1. Taxonomy (NCBI): domain Eukaryota; kingdom Metazoa; phylum Chordata; class Chondrichthyes; order Carcharhiniformes; family Scyliorhinidae; genus Scyliorhinus; species Scyliorhinus torazame. The sequence continues at coordinate 168,283,239 of NC_092718.1, forward strand.
CCTGATCGCTTCCTCCCAAATGGGACATTGTCCCACTCTACTGCTGCTGGTCGTTGCGACCGCAAATTCCTCTGGGTTCATGAGGTGCTGCATTGCCTGCATTGCCATCTTTCCTATCCGAATGCTGCTCTTCAAATTTGGGACGGGGGTATTAAGGCGGTGCTGTAAATACGGGTACGGCTTTCGCTACTTTCCGATATACAAACTCCCGACAGTTTTGTCGCAACAAAAAATCTATCAGTTTTACCTTATCGCCCTGTTAGTTACGCATGCATACAGACACTTCCGAATTATGAGTATTGATCAGAACTGCTTGAACACTTGTGGTTTTCTGTTCCCAATTGGATCTCTAATTCGAATTCTTGGGTTGTCCCGGAGTGGTTTTGCCACTTCTAGATCGGGTCCCATCTGGGGTGCCAAATAATGTTGCTGATTTTCTCCTTGGTTCAATTACTCTGTTTTATTACCTTTGCTCTCGAGTCGCCAGGTATCTTTCTGATACTGCCACGTGGTTCAAGTCCGAGTAATGATCAATAACCCAATACACCGATTAGTAAGATTTAAATCAAAGCACATTTATTATACACAGTAATCGTTACTCATGTATAAATTCTACGTCTAAGCTACTTCTACAACTAACAGGCCTATACTTAACTTCGGACTGGCCCACCAGGTCCGGGGAACGAATGGCCTTTCGTTCGGGTTCTGAGTCTGCGGGATTCGAAGTTGGTATGGATTGGTAGCTAGGAGCGCCTATCTCGTAGCGAGCGTTGAATTAAGGCTTACGGGCTTCGGTGATCACTGGAGTCACTGCACCGGTCACGGTCAATATTGGTTTGTGTTGCTGGGTGACCCGGGCAGGACGCAGAGGTGAAGATAGCTGCTGAAGAGCTGAAGAGCTGCTGAAGAGAGCGATTTGAACTTGGGGCTTAACTCTTATAGTCCCCAGGGGCTTCCTGCCTTTCGGGGTGGACCCTGTACCTGGTCCCAAGTGATTGGACTTTGTCCCAATCGCTTGGTTCGATTTTCTCCAATACTGGAGCGGTTCCCTGATCGATGGGCGGTCTTGAGGTGCTCGTTCACCTCCTTTGTGTTGGCTCCTGCTGGCGCCGAGGAGTCTGGCTTTGCTTTGTGTGTCAAAAATGTTACTTATTGTTCCTGGGGATTGCTCATCAGGATGCAGATGGCTGCTACTTTGTTATGCTGATGGCCGCTGGTATCGATGTTGTCTGGTTTTTGCAGAGGTGAATACACAGCAAACCTGCAGCCGCTGGTTTCTGTCTTGTTGGCTGACTTTCCCATCAGCCTTTGCCATTCGTCATTTTAAATCGGGAGTTGGCCACTTTAGGTGGCTACATGATATAGCTGGATCGCAGGTGGGAGTGATGCCTACTGTGGTTGATAAGCCAGTGGAAAATCATTTAACTGAAGTTGAAGGACGAATATCCTAGGATGTTTCCGGATTGTGTAGTAACAAGGTCGCAAAGTCACAGGTTAAGACAAGAGGAGAAATCAAAGAGTGAAGATGAAGTTGAAGTGCAATTATCAGAAACGATTTTTGATCAGATGGTTGAAAAAGAACAAGAACAGGTGGAGGATGAGGCGGATATTTTTAGTTGAGGAAAATTGGCGGAATTACAACAAAAAAATGGATGTATCAGAAAGCATACACGGAAGAGGAATCTGAGTGTATACCAGAGTGTTATTACCGTAAAAGTGATGTCTTGATGAGAAAATGGAGACCTTTACATATGCAGGCGGATGAAAAGTGGGCAGAAGTTCATCAAGTAGTATTGCCGGTAGGGTATAGAAAGGAGGTGTTGCGAGTTGCACATGAGGTACCAGTGGGAGGTTGTTTGGGAATAAGGAAAACTCAAGCTAAAATCCAGAAACATTTTTATTGGCCTGGACTACATAAAGATGTAGTTAAATTTTGTCAATCATGTCACACATGTCAAGTGATAGGGAAATCTCAAGCAGTGATAAAACCAGCGCCCTTAATACCCATTCCAGCATTTGAGGAAACTTTTACACGGGTTCTAATTGATTGCGTAGGACCGCTTCCTAAAACAAAAAGTGGGATCAATATCTTTTGACTATAATGGATGTGTCTACTAGGTTTGCAGAGGCCATTCCAGTACATAATATTACAGCTAAAATGACTGTGGAGGAGTTATTTAAATTCTTTACTAGATATGGACTACCCACAGAAATTCAATCGGATCAAGGATCGAATTTTACCTCAAGGTTATTCAAAGATGTTTTGGATAGCTTAGGAATAAAACAATTTAAATCAACTGCGTACCATCCAGAATCGCAGGGAGCGTTAGAAAGGTGGCATCAGACATTAAAGACAATGTCCCGAACAGATGCTGGAATGTGGCGGCTAGGAGCTTTTCACAGTAACTTCATTTGAAGCCTACTTGTGACAATAAGCGATTTTCATTCATTTTTTCTTTATTGTCACGATTATCCAGAGGATTGGGATAAAGGAATTCCATTCGTACTGTTTGCAATTAGGGATGCGCCTAATGAGTCAATCAAATTCAGACCTTTTGAATTAATTTTTGGTCACGAGGTAAGACAACCACTTAAATTAATTAAGGAAAAATTGGTGAGTGAGAAATCGGAAATTACATTATTGGATTACGTGTCAAATTTTAGGGAATGATTAACTAGAGCAGGTGAATTGGCTAGACAAAATTTAAAAGTTGCACAAAATGTGATGAAACGGGTAGCGGACAAGAAATCCAAAGTTCATAGTTTTGGCTGTGGAGATAAAGTTTTAGTATTGTTACCAGTGGTAGGCGAACCTTTAAAAGGTAGGTTTTGTGGCCCTTATCAGATTGAAAGGAAATTAAGTGAGGTGAATTATGTGGTAAAAACGCCAGATAGAAGGAAAACCCACCGAGTGTGTCATGTGAATATGCTTAAAAGGTACTTTGAAAGGGAAGGAGAGAAAAAGGAGGAGGTTTTAATGATTCTAACTCAAAGTGACGAACCAAATCCAGATGACTGTGAATTTGACATACCTCAAATTAAATTGGAAAATGAGGATGTTCTTAAAAATTGAGATACATTGTTGAGTTACCTTCCAGAGGAAAAATGGTCTGACCTGAAAGAGTAATTGATAACACATGTGCAAGATTGTAGAGATAAATTGGGAAGTACTAAAATGGCTATACATGATGTAGATGTGGGAAATGCCAATTCCAATCAAACAACATCCATATAGACTTAACCCTTTAAAATTGGCACAGGTTAACAAAAAGAGTGAGAGTATGCTTTAAAATGGCATAATTTAAGTGGGCTGCAGCCAATGGAGCTCACCCACAGTGATGGTACCTAAACCAGACGGTATCCAACGGTTGTGTCTGGACTATAGAAAGGTTAATGCAGTTACAAGAACGGACTCTTATCCTATCCCACATTTGGAGGATTGCATTGTGAAAGTGGGACAATCAGCTTTTATTTCTAAACTGGATTTACTTAAAGGTTACTGGTAAGTACCTTTATCCGAAAGGGCGAAGGAGATTTCAGCTTTTGTGACTCCAGATGGTATATACCAATTCAAAGTTATGCCATTTGGAATGAAAAACGCCCCAGCCACATTTCAACGGTTAACTAACAAAGCCGTTTCAGGATTACCCAATTGTGCGGTATACATTGACGATCTGGTAATTTTCAGCCAGACATGGAAAGAACATTTAAAACATCTGATGGAGTTATTCGATCGACTTCAGGAGGCGGGTTTGGTGATAAACCTAGCCAAAAGTGAATTTGGAAAAGCCCAAGTCGCTTTCCTTGGCCATACAATCGGACAGGGTTGAATGGTCACACGGGATATGAAACCAACAGTTATTGAGGAGTTTTCAATACCCTCAAGACAAAGGGAAATAATACGATTTCTTGGCATGAGTGGATTTGATCGAACATTTGTGAAAACGTTTTGTAGCGTGGTTGCTCCACTGCTGGACTTGCTGAAGAAACGTTGAAAATTTCAATGGACAGCGGAGTTTCAACAGGCATTTGACTGCCTGAAAGCTGTGATAACCAATGCTCATGTGTTGGAGAATTACAGGGACTCTGTGATCAGATTGAACTAAAGTATCTGACTTTAAAGAGACATGCCGAGGTGTAGAGAAATGGATGGATCGTGCAGAGACCTTCTTGTTCAAAGAGACTGTCAATCGAGACGGATTTCAGTTGGAGGAAGAAGAACGAAAAAAAAAAGGACTATATTATTATACCTGTTTGCGTGTGTTCTTTTTTGAAACAAAAAAGTATATTTACTGTGTGCATTTCTTAAAGGATAGTGAAAAGGTGAAAAATGAAACCATCTTGAAGTTGATGGGGTTTTTTTTCTTGGGGGGAAGTGTCATGTGACAGTACCTTAAGAAATGGGTGTTTAAGAAATGTACCTTTAAGAAATGAGTGTTTATCAGTGATGTCAGAATGTGGGTGGAGCTGGGCTGTCTGTCAGCTTTTTACTTTCGTTTTAGGCTGTTTGCTGCAGGGTGTGTTTTAGTTTCGTTTTCAGTGTTGGAGCTGAAGCCAAACCAAGCAGGTGTACTGCTGTTCTCTCTGCCATCAAAAGACTATCTCTTGATCATTTGGTGAATTCAGAATTATAAATGTTCTCAGTAGTGAATGTAAACCTAATCTGCTTCTGTTAAAAGGTGTTTCTTCTGTCTTCTGGATGTTCTTTGGGAAGTTATTAAGGATTACTTAGTGTTGTAACTTTGGGGGTTGTATTTTAATTGATGGTTGCTAAGATGTTCACTGTATGTTTTAAAAAGGTTAACTTGAGTTCATAGAATAAACATTGTATTGCTTTGATAAATACTTTTCCATTTCTGCTGTACCACACCTGTAGAGTGGGCTGTGTGCTCCCCATACCACAATCTATTAAAAGTTGTGGGTCAGGTGAACTCCATGATACACTTTGGGGATCTCCAAACCTTGGCCCATAACAGTACCAACACCTGAAAGACTGTAGCGGTTCAAGAAGGCAACTCATCACCACCTTCTGAAGGGCATCTAGGGATGGGCAATAAATGCTGGCCTAACCAGCGACGCCCACATCCCGTAAATGAATTCAAAAAAATCTAAATGAAGCCATTGTGCCATTCTCAGTATTCGGACAGTATGTAATAGCTGAGCTACCTAACGCAGCTGTGTAAATATATTTATAGCATTCTTAATGTAAGTTATGTGTGGAACAGCGTGACAGAATAGAAGGTCTCACCATTTCAAGCACTAATAATAATAATCTTTATTGTCACAAGTAGACTTGCATTAACACTGCAATGAAGTTACTATGAAAAGCCTCTAGTCGCCACACTACAGGTACACTGAGGGAGAATTCAGAATGTCCAAACAAGCACGTCACTCGGGACTTGTGTGAGGAAACCGGGATCCCCGAAGGCAACCCACGCAAACAGCGGGAGAACGTGCAGACTCCACACAGACAGTGACCCAAGCCGGGAATTGAACCTGGGTCCTTGGTACTGTGAGGCAGCAGTGCTAACCACTGTGCCACAAACTAGTCACTTCCCAGAGTAAAACTCCTGCTACTGTGGCCTAACATTGTGCTTCAACCCAACTCCGATAAAAGCACATCAACTACCTCACTGAGGCACCTTTCTCCATCTTACTCATATCGTGGATCACTTGTATGATCGATGAGGGTGATATTGTACTATAGACCCACTGTGACCTGGAAAATGGTAAATTCATACGCTGGTAAGTAACTGCTAATCTGCATTACCTATTCTAAGTTGCTTTCAAATTAAAGGTGTAAAGAGTAATATTTTACAGATTAGAAAGACTAAAAACCAGCTGGAAATTTGAAAAAACAAATTAAACAAATTAAATAAAATAGTGCTGCAGGGCCAGGCGATGTGTTGTACCTGTATGATGTGGGAGCTGGTTGACCCCATTGTGGTTCCTGGTGAACATGTCTGTAGCAGGTGTAGGTTGCTTGGGGAACTTTGGCTCAGAGTCGATGGTCTGGAGTCTGAGTTTCGGACGCTGCGCCACATCAGGGAGGGGGAGAGTTACCTGGACACTGTGTTTCAGGAAGCAGTCATACCCCTTAGATTAACTACCTTGAATTCGGACAGTGGTCAGCAGGAGGGTGTGACTATGAGTGAGGTAGGTAGAGGGATCTAGGAGGGAGGGTTGCAGGAGCCTCAGCCCTTTTTGTTGTCCAACAGGTTTGAGATTCTTGCTCCCTGTGTGGATGAGGGTGGGGATTGTGGAGAGAATGAGCAAACTGAAGGAGCCATTCAAGTGAGGGGGGGGGGGGGCTAATAGAAAAGAAATGTCAGGGATAGTAGTTATGGGCATTGACACTGTTCTCTGTGACCAGGATCGAGAATCCCGAAGGTTGTGTTGCCTGCCTGTTGCTCGGGTTCAGGATATCTCATCTGGGCTGCAGAGGGACTTGGAGTGGGAGGGTTAGGATTCGGTTGTTGTGGTCCACATTGGTACCAACGACATAGGCAAAACAAGGATAGAGGTTCTGCGGAGGAATGTGAGCGGCTAGGGGCTAAATTAAAAAGCAGAACCAAAAAGGTGATAGGCTCTGGATTACTACCTGAGCCACAAGCTAATTGGCACATGGTCAATAAGATTAAAAGCCCAGTTTCCTCCGGGTGCTCCGGTTTCCTCCCACAAGTCCCGAAAGACGTGCTGTTAGGTAATTTGGACATTCTGAATTCTCCCTCTGTGCACCCGAACAGGCGCCGGAATATGGCGACTAGGGGCTTTTCACTGTTACTTAATTGCAGTGTTAATGTAAGCCTACTTGTGACAATAAAGAATATTATTATCATTAAGGCAGAGAGTGGCGATAAAGGAGTCTTTTTCAGCGTGGCAGACAGTGACTAATGGTGTTCCACAGGGGCTAGTGTTGGGAACACAACCACCCACGATATACATTAACAACCTGGATGAAGGAACTGAGGGCACTGTTGCTAAGTTTGTAGATGCTACAAAAATAGGAAGAGGGACGGGTAATGTTGAGGCAGTGGGGAGGCTGCAGAAGGACTTGGACAGGCTTGGAGAGTGGGCAAAGAAGTGGCAGATGGAATACAAAGTGGAAATGTGTGAGGTTATGCACATTGGTAGGAAGAATAGAGGCATAGACTATTTTCTAAATGGGGAAAGGCTTTGGAAATCAGAAGCCCAAAGGGACTTGGAAGTCGTGGTTCAGGATTCTCTTGCAGGTTCAGTTGGTAGTTAGGAAGGCAAATGTAATGGTACCATTCGTTTTGAGAGGGCTAGAATGCAAGAGCTGAAGGCTGTATAAGTCTCTGGTCAGGCCCCGTTTGGAATATTGTGAACAGTTTTGGGCCCCCTATCCAAGGATGTGCTGACCTTGGAGATGTCCAGATGTGGTTCACAAGAATGATCCCAGGAATGAAGAGCTTGTCATTAAAAAATATTAAGGTAGATAAGTCCCCAGGGCCTGATGGGATCTACCCCAGAATACTGAAGGGGGCTGGAGAGGAAACTGCTGAGGCCTTGACAGAAATCTTTGGATCCTCGCTGTCTTCAGGGGATGTCCCGGAGGACTGGAGAATAGCCAATGTTGTTCCTCTGTTTAAGAAGGGTAGCAAGGATAATCCCGGGAACTACAGGCCGGTGAGCCTTACTTCAGTGGTAGGGAAATTACTGGAGAGAATTCTTCGAGACAGGATCTACTCCCATTTGGAAGCAAATGGACGTATTAGTGAGAGGCAGCACGGTTTTGTGAAGGGGAGGTCGTGTCTCACTAACTTGATGGAGTTTTTCGAGGAGGTCACTAAGATGATTGATGCAGGTAGGGCAGTAGATGTTGTCAATATGGACTTCAGTAAGGCCTTTGACAAGGTCCCTCATGGTAGACTAGTACAAAAGGTGAAGTCACACGGGATCAGGGGTGAGCTGGCAAGGTGGATACAGAATTGGCTAGGCCATAGAAGGCAGAGAGTAGCAATGGAGGGATGCTTTTCTAATTGGAGGGCTGTAACCAGTGGTGTTCCACAGGGATCAGTGCTGGGACCTTTGCTCTTTGTAGTATATATAAATGATTTGGAGGAACATGTAACTGGTCTGATTAGTAAGTTTGCAGACGACACAAAGGTTGGTGGAATTGCGGATAGCGATGAGGACTGTCGGAGGATACAGCAGGATTTAGATTGTCTGGAGACTTGGGCGGAGAGATGGCAGATGGAGTTTAATCCGGACAAATGTGAGGTCATGCATTTTGGAAGGTCTAATGCAGGTAGGGAATATACAGTGAATGGTAGAACCCTCAAGAGTATTGAAAGTCAAAGAGATCTAGGAGTACAGGTCCACAGGTCATTGAAAGGGGCAACACAGGTGGAGAAGGTAGTCAAGAAGGCATACGGCATGCTTGCCTTCATTGGCCGGGGCATTGAGTATAAGAATTGGCAAGTCATGTTGCAGCTGTATAGAAACTTAGTTAGGCCACACTTGGAGTATAGTGTTCAATTCTGGTCGCCACACTACCAGAAGGATGTGGAGGCTTTAGAGAGGGTGCAGAAGAGATTTACCAGAATGTTGCCTGGTATGGAGGGCATTAGCTATGAGGAGCGATTGAATAAACTCGGTTTGTTCTCACTGGAACGAAGGAGGTTGAGGGGAGACCTGATAGAGGTATACAAAATTATGAGGGGCATAGACAGAGTGGATAGTCAGAGGCTTTTCCCCAGGGTAGAGGGGTCAATTACTAGGGGGCATAGGTTTAAGGTGAGAGGGGCAAGGTTTAGAGTAGATGTACGAGGCAAGTTTTTTACACAGAGGGTAGTGGATGCCTGGAACTCGCTACCGGAGGAGGTAGTGGAAGCAGGGACGATAGGGACATTTAAGGGGCATCTTGACAAATATATGAATAGGATGGGAACAGAGGGATACGGACCCAGGAAGTGTAGAAGATTGTAGTTTAGTCGGGCAGCATGGTCGGCACGGGCTTGGAGGGCCGAAGGGCCTGTTCCTGTGCTGTACATTTCTTTGTTCTTTGTTGTTCTTTGTCATATGAGGAGCAGTTGAGGACTCTGGGTCTGTACTCAATGGAGTTTAGATGGATGAAGGGGGATCTCATTGAAACTTAAAGAATACTGAGAGGCCTGTATAGAGTGGACATGGAGAAGATGTTCCCACTAGTAGGAGAATTTAGAACCCGAGGGCACAGACTCCGACTGAAGACACGATCCTTTAAAACTGAGATGGGGAAGAATTCCTTCAGCCAGAGGGCGATTATTCTGTGGAACTCATGGCCGCAGAAGGCTGTGGAGGCCAAGTCACTCACTGAGTGTCTTTAAGACAGATAGACAGGTTCTTGATTAATAAGGGGATCAGCGAGGGCGGCACAGTGGCACAGTGGTTAGCACTGGGATTACACCCTGAGAACCCGGGTTCGAATCCTGGCCCTGGGTCACTGTCCGTGTGGAGTTTGCACATTCTCCCTGTGTCGGCGTGGATTTCACCTCCACAACCCAAAAGATGTGCAGGTTAGGTGGATTGACCATGCTAAATTGCCCCTTAACTGGAAAAAAATAATAATTGGGTACTCTAAATTAATTTTAAAAAAATAAGGGGATCAGCAGTTATGGGGATAAGGAAGGAGAATGGGGATGAAAAATGCATCAACCATGATTGAATGGCGGAGCAGACTTGATGGGCCAAGTGGCCAAATTCTACTCCTATATCTTATGGACCAGGAGAAAAGTAATGGGGCATATACAAACTCATTTCTCAAAGGAGTGTCGTCACCGGAAGAGCGTTTAGATTATCGAAAAACCCATGTTTCACTTGTCACACCTTCTACCTGTCCACATTGAACTGCACAAGCATCGCCTAGGACTTCAAAAAGTGGAGTCATTCAAGCAGAGCTGCCCTAGACTGGACCAGAGGCCAAACTATAGTTTGGACCATTTTTGCTCAAGGAAGATGTGTTAGACCCGAGGCTTTGGCATAATTCTTGCAGAGCACAGCATAGCTCAATATAGTGTCGCTTGTAGATATCATTTTGTGAATACTCCCTGTCTTCATTTTCATTACACTGCAGGATTCCTGTCAAAAGCTGACTTCAGACATCTTTGCATTTCAGGTCACTTTGGTGAAATGTGCTGGCTGCAAAGTCGTCGTTCAGTGCTTGGGACACACTTCACGCAGAGGACAACAACAAGTTGAACGGTATAGCATCTTAAAATACAGGCCCTTAATCAGACTGATAGCAGATGACATTTGATTCTGAACTACCGAAGGAGATATTGGGGCAGGTAGTGAACAGCTTGTGCATGGAGGTAGGATTTGAGACGTGTATTAAAAGAGATGAGTGAAGTAGGGAGACAGAGGTTTCAGGAGGGGTGTGCAAGATGTAGGACCTGAAAGCACAGCCCCCAATGCTGGGGCGAAGGAAATCCAAGGATGGACATAAGGCCAGGAATATGTGTTTGGGTGGTTGGAGGGCTGGACTTGGTTACACAACAAGGGAGGGGCGAGGCCATGGAGGGATTTCAAAACAAAGATTAGAAATATAAACAGTGAAAACAGATATCATGAAAACCAGTTTCTCGGTTAAGGTCCTTGACAAACTCTTACAGCTGTTTGGCTGATGGCCCAGGTAGCATCAAGCAGAACTGGACAAAGTATCTAATAATGATAATAGTCTTCATTACTGTCACAGGTAGGCTGACATTAACACTGCAATTAAATTACTGTGAAAATCCCCTAGTCACCACTTTTGGGTACACGGAGGGAGAATTCAGAATGTCCAATTCACCTAACAAGCATGCCTTTCGGGACTTGTGGGAGGAAACTGGAGCACCCGGAGGAAACCCATGCAGACACGGGGAGTACGTGCAGATTCCACACAGACAGTGACCCAAGCCGGGAATCGAACCCGAGTCCCTGGCGCTGTGAAGCACCAGTGCTAACCACTGTGCTACCGTGCTGGCCAGGTGGCAGGCACTCTTTCCAAAGAGCAGCACAAGAACTTTGCAGACCAAACTGCACTTGAGAATCAGTAAGAACCCAGAGCAAGTTCTGCAGTAGTAGGAATACTGCCACTGTCACAGCAACCATCCTGGTAACATAGCCAGGACATTTTTTCTAGAACGGAAGAGTTGCTGGCAACAGCTGAAGCAAGGAACGAATGACGCTGCTCAGAACAAAGGCTTTGCCACATACCTGCATGCAAATTGGTAATGCTCCTGAAAGCACAATAATTTTACAGCAACTTTACATCAAACTGAACTACTTCAAATTGAAGCTGGCACAGAATCATTGAAATTTCAGTGTAGTAGTGTGCTCGACCTTAGAGCAGGCTGTGCTAATCCCATTTCCTGGTATCCTTTTATTGTTCCCCCCCCCCCACAACTGTTTATCTAATTCCCTTTTAGATGTCATGATTAACTTAACTTCAATAAGCACTTACCGTAAAATATCTCATATACCACTTCCATGATAATATTTCTTCCAAACACTTTTGTAAACTTCGAGCATTAATCCCAAGTTTGTGCCCCCTTTGTTATTGATTCAGCAATTTGCAAGGAGTCCTTCACCAATTATATTCTGAAATTCCTTTGAACACTATTTGACTAGATCCTCTTAACCATCTCTATCCCAGAGAGCACAGCCGCCGTTCTTTCATTATAATTGTAGATTCCCTCAAGCCTTCCATAATGAATTTATTTTGCATCCTTTCCATAGTTCTATCTCCGATCCCGAATGCGATGACCTAAACTACACATGGTGTGATCTGATTAACATCTTGTACAATTTATTTTTTTCTCTTTTTAAAAAATAAATTTAAAGTACCCAATTCTATTTTTTTTCAATTAAGGAACAATTTAGCGTGGCCAATCCACCTTCCTCTGCACATCTTTGGGCTGTGGGGGTGAGACCCACGCAGACACGGGGAGAACGTGCAAACTCCACACGGACAGTGACCCGGGCCCGGGATCGAACCCGGGTCTTCGGCATCGTGAGACAGCTGTGCCAACCACTGCACCACCGTGCTGCCCTGATCTGGAACAATCTCATCGGAGTTTCCTTGCTTTCCAATTTAGAGTACTGCAGATAAAGGAAAGGACTTGCACTTCCTTTGTGCCTTTCATGGCCCCAGGACGTCCCAAATACTTTACAACCAAAGTAAATATTTATGAAGCGTATTCACTGTTGTTAATGTAGGTAAGACAGCAGCTAGCCTACAGAGCAAAATCCCAAACATAACAATATGATATTGACCAGAAAATCTGTGTTCGTGATGGTGTGTCCGAGTGCATGAATCCACAAAACGTTAGCATGCTGGCTTAGCAAGTAATTAGGAAAGCTAACGGAATGCTATTATTTATTGTGAGGGGAATTGATAACAGAAGTAGAGAGGTTATGCTTCAGTTGTACAGGGCACTGGTCAGAGCACATCAGCAGCATTGGGTACAATATTGATACTTATTTAAGGAAATATGTAAATATGTTAGAAGCAGTTCAGAGAATGTTTACCAGACTAATACCTGGAATGGGCGGCTTGTCTTATGAGGAAAGGTTGGGCAGGCTGGGTTTATATCCGTTGGAGTTTAGAAGAGTAAGAGGTGGCTTGATTGAAACATATAAGATCCTGAGGTGTCTCGACTGGGTGGATGTGGAGAGGGTGTTTCCCCTTGTGGGAGAGTCTAGGACTAGGGGTCACTGTTTAAAAATAAGCAGCCACCCATTTCAGACAGAGATAGGAGAAATGTTTTCTCGGAGGGTCGAGCCTCCGGAATTTTCTTCCTCAGAAGGCAGCCTAAGCAGTCTTTGTATATTTCTAAGGCAGAGCTAGATAGATTCTTGATTAATAAGGGAGTGAAAGGTTAGCGGGGGTTTGGCACGAATGTGGAGTCGAGGTTACAATCAGATCAGCCAGGATCTTATTGAAGTCTAGATCACGACCTGAAGTGGGGTTTGAACCCACAAAGACGGAGATTGGAGACAATTTTGTTTCCTCTGAGACACTCTAACATGTATGTAATATGGCTTTCAGTGCTCAGGATTCCAAGTCAACTATCTATATCTATTGTTTATGTGATAGTTATTTGACCTTGTTTGAGGATGGCATTATTCTATAGATACGAGTCTTCCACCGACACTTGGCAAGCGATGCACAGCTGCCCCGATGCACAGCTGAGTTCCACTGGCAGCTGTGCCTTTCACTGAATTCAGCAACAAAGAAGCCTGCATGTGCACGCTGTGCTCTGTGTACCAGTCCGTTACGGTTTGATGTCAGGAGATGGGGTCCCAGGCACAAAATTATTCGGAAGTTTAAAAGAAGCCAACTGGGCAGCCAGTACGCAGAGGTCAGAGAAAGGATTTATTTCCTGATTCCGTTATCTCAGCAGCACAGCTCCCTTTCTGAGCACAGCCCCCAGCTGAGAGGCACTGGGTTGGTGAATTTAACCAGACTGTGTGAAGCCGCATCAGTGCAAAGCTTTCAGCTCATACTGCAAGGCAGTAAAACCGCCACCCATCAGTGAGAGGTTAGGTAGCAGTTAGGGTATCTGTGTTGCTGCGGGCTAACGCCAACCAATTAAGCAGAACCCTCTCCTCGTCACCTCTTCAATTGTGAAGGCCCATGCCTGTTCGCTGAATGGAAGCAGCTGCAGGTTCCCACAGGTAAAGACTGCAGCTGGAACAGGCTTAGTGAAAGTTATGCCATAAAGGAAAGTGCTCACCTGCTGGGGCCATGTCAACAAGCTGGCCCTTACCCCAAATCAATTATTTCCTTGTGTTATTGAAGTGGTGGCGTGTAATCTGCAATTAACAGATAACTCAACCAATCACAGGTGTGTGAAGGCCTCACTTCACATCTGGGGTCAGGATAAACTCGTAAAAACAGGACTTTCATAAAGTTAGCATCTGATTTGCCTTGGTTTACATGACAGTCCGACTAAGGTCATGTCACTTTGACTGCCTTTGAACAGCGTCCAGGCTACTGTTCCATCGTTCACCCTCGCACAACATTTGTTATGCTCATAAATTGAGGCACTTGTTTATTTTTGTTCTGTCCCCTCAAATGTTGTTTTTGTTCGGAATCAGGCTTGTTCAGCAGTGTAAATAAACCCTGCAGGTGTCCAAATTGAGTGCCACATCAACCGGAACTACCAACCAAAAGCAGCGGGGGGGGGGGGGGGAAATCCAGGAAAGAAATCATCTCAAACCCCCTTTACAAAGGAAAGAGGAACGGTCCGTCAGGATCCCCGTCCCAGATAAACATGTTTTTGTTGCTATGGAAACTACAGATTTCTTCATCGGAAACACTGTCAAAGGCGGCAGTGGGACAGAGCAGCCGGCAAAGTGTCGAAGTGGGATTTGTTTTGATATTCCATTGTGTTGGGTCCAGGCTCGATGTCACCTCACACTGGGACAGGGTGAGAGCCACTGGACAGGGCTCTCCACATCTCAGCTCTTCAAAGACAGATTTCTTAAAAATTATTTTTACAGGATGTGGGAGTCGCTGGTTAAGCCAGAATTTATTGACCATGGAGAGGGCAGCACAGTAGCACAAGTGGATAGCACTGTGGCTTCACAGCGCCAGGGTCCTGATGTGTTGGGTGCTCGGATCCGTGGAACACATACAGGTCACCAACACTTAAAATAGTGCAACACTATTTTATTAAGTCAGAAACTGTTGCACATACTTTCACTGTGGGTTAACACATTAGATTAAACTAAAGACCTATGCCTTGTCCTAACCAGTCTATGCACTCAGCACATGGTGAAGATCTGTGCTGTAAGCTCTGTCCTACTAGGAGACTGCATCTCGAATGAGCGGGAACTCTGATGCCCCCTGTCTTTATAGTTGACTGGTCCAGCTGTGTGTCCATCAGTGTGTGTGTATCTGCACCATGATATACTGGTGTATATTATGACAGGTCCCAGGTTCGATTCCCCGCTGGGCACTGTCTGCACGTTCTCCCCGTGTCTGCGTGGGTTTCCTCCCAAAGGCGTGCAGGTTAGGTGGATTGGCCATGCTAAATTGCTCTCAGTGCACAAAAAGGTTAGGAGGGGTTACGGGGATAGGGTGGAAGTGAGGGCTTAAGTGGGTCAGTGCAGACTCAATGGGCTGAATGGCCTCCTTCTGCACTGTATGTTCTATGCATAGTTGCCCTTCAGAAGGTGGTGGTGAGTTGTCTTCTTGAACCGCTACAATCCTTGAGGTGTAGGTACACCCACTGTGCTGTTAAGGAGGGAGTTCCAGGATTTTGCCCCAGCAACAGTGAAGGAGCGGCAACATATTTCCAAGTCAGGATGGTGAGTGACTTGGAGGGGAACCTCCAGATGGTGGGGTTCCCAGGTATCTGTTGCTCTTGTCCTTCTAGTGGTAGCTGTCGTGGGTTTGGAAGGTGTCTAAGGAACTTTGGTGAGTTACTGCAGTGCATCTTGTAAATGGTACATATGGCTGCCACTGTTCATTGGTGGTGGAGGGTTTGAATGTTTGTGGAAGGGGGAAGCATACAAGCAGGTTGCTTTGTCCTGGATAGTGACGAGCTTTTAGAGTGTTGTTGAAGCTGCACTCATCCAGGCAAGTGGAGAGTACTCCATTATACTCCTGATTTGTGCCTTGTAGATGGTGGACAGGCTTGGCCTGGGGATGGATATGTGGGCTTAAGTAGGGTCCAAGGGCCACTGCAGACCCGATGGGCTGAATGGCCCCCTTCTGTCCTGTAAATTCTATGATTCTATGAATGTCAAGGGGCAGTGGTTATACCCTCTCTTGTCAGAGATGGTCATTGCCTGGCATGTAATTTGCCCCTGGTCAGCCCAAACCTGGATAATGTCCAGATCTTGCTACATTTGGAGACGGACTGCTTTAATGTTTGAAAAGTCACGAATGGTGCTGGACATTGTGCAGTCATCCACAAACACCCCACTTCTGACCTTATGATGGAAGGGAGGTCATTGATGAAGCAGCTGAAGATGGTTGGGCCTAGGACACTACCCTGAGGAACTCCTGCAGTGATGTCCTGGAGCTGAGATGATTGACCTCCCCTACAACCATCTTCCTTTGTGTCAGGTATGACTCCAACCAGCGGAGAGTTCCCGCCCCCCCACCCCCTCTCCCCCCTCCCCCACCCCCTCTCCCCCCTCCCCCCTCTCTCCCTCCCCCCTCCCTCCCCCCCCCTCCCCCCCCCCGATGTCACCTGGAGTGAATCCTATTGGCTGAAGACTGACATCTGCGATGCTGGGGACCGCCGGAAGAGACTGAGATGGATCATCCACTCAGCACTTTTGGCTGAAGATTCTTGCGAATGGCTCAGCCTTGCCTTTCGCACATATGCGCTGGGCCCCTCCATCATTGAGGATGCTGATATTTGTGGGGCCTCCATGGATCACTGGGAATTAATCCTAGGACTCACCCAAATATCTGGTGTGAGTTGCTGCCAACGATCATGCAGACACAGGCAACTGACCCCACAAGAAAAATTATTTTGCCTCACGTGTGTCAGCCCTCAACTAACTTCCAGTGATGAAGTTAGAGTGGGCAATGTGAAGGAACTACTTCCAAAGAGCTATGATATCAGGGTAATGAGGGACAGCACACCCTTTCCTCCTGGCCCCCCAAAAGTGTTTTTCCAAAAAGTAGAAATGATAATACCATCAGTTGACAACCACAGGGTCAATTAAGAGTTCCGAGGTGGGCAGCCATATGGCCTGCCAGATTAATATATTTTGCAGCAGGAAAAAATGTTTCTTTTTGGCAGAGACCAATAAAATGGGCCCATTGGTTTAGCCACCATTACAAGAGTGTTTTAAATTGCTATTTGTGCCTGTGCACTAGCTTTTCATGATTTGTGTAAATGGACACCTAATTCCATTTTCTCCTCCAGAGCTCCCACCATACAGAAAATACTCCAATTTGTATTTCTCAGATCTAAAATGGATGAATTCACACTTCCCCATAATGAAATTCATCTGTCACAGATGTGCCCATTTAATTAGATCATCTTTGTCTCTGTGACTCTCTGGACCCATCCACACAATGTATTGAGCCTCTTCATTTAGTGTACTGTTGGATTTATTAGTGGTCCTTAGTTTTGCTCAAAAGTGGAAACATCATCTCTATGTCTATCCTATTAAACCCTTTCATAAAGATACAGACCGTAGTCTGTTCCTCAGAGTTCATTTTTCCCAATAGATATAGCTTCATTCTGACACTTGAAGTGGATCAAGTAGAGGATGTCACAGTTGGGAAAATGGTTAAAGATCTCGAACAGACCTTGGATAGAAATTGGACACAATGTTTTCTTACTTGGGTCTTACATTTAGCTATTTCAGCGGTTACAACCCACTGGACAGCAAGATCCCAGAAAGGAACCTTGGCTCAAAAGATCCCAACTTTTACTTTCCTTTCTAAAACATGGTGAAAGTGTCACAGGGCCACTAATTAGTCTTAACAAGGAAAAAACATTTATCAAACGTGAAAAAAATTAGATGACACAATACACCTTTACTCCCCCATTCGTTTAATAATTAAACACAGATCAAGATTAACATGGATTATTACAAAGTAAATCTTAAACTACAATGGTATCACCAACACAAAGTTCCTTTATGCACACAAATTGATTGTGGTCAATCTCTGAACTCAAATTAGTGTTTGTGGCTGTCTCCTCAGAATCTCCCAGATGATTGTCACATTGGAGTATCCAATCTCCACTCCCAAAACACACTTTAAAATCCTCTCTCATAATAATGCTTTCCCTTAATGGCTTGCATTCTGAAATCCAGTCCAAGTTTTCTAAATTACTTTCAAACAAAGCTTCAGTTACCTTTTTAACAGCAAATCCAGTCCAGAATTTTACACCAACCCATTTAGAATTTCTTTGTCTTGACTGTTGTGCAAACTGATCACAATTGCATTAACTCGCGGTTCTCAGACTGTATTAAAATGACATCAAACATTTAATCTAGCTCTGATGTTCTACTTTAAATCTAGTGACTGCAATTGTCTCTCACTCAGAACACTTTAGTTTACTCCTCCTTTAATACTTCGATGCCATACCTTGGTATCACCTAACTCCAGGTTTCTTGGACACTTTTCTTAATTTCTCTACTTTCCTTAATGGGCTGCTCTTCAGATCTCTGCACGTTTTCTTAACCATTACTCCATAGTACAGCTTTTCTTCTAGCAAAGCTGAGATGTTCCCTCTTTAGCCTTCTAAAACTGCTTCTAGCAGTTGTGAAAGCTGCTTTCTCTCACTACCTATCTTCAACTGCAATCAAATTAGTTAAATTAAAATGTAAAAGCTTCTCTACTGTTCAAGGTCCCAGTTGCTAAGCAACCACTGCTGGTTTATTTATTCATTTTTTCCAATTAAGGGGCAATTTAGTGCCAATCTTTTGCACATCTTTTGGGTTGTGGGGCCGAAACCCACGCAAACATGGGGAGAATGTGCAAACTCCACACGGGCAGTGACCCAGAGCCGGGATAGAACCCGAGACCCCGGTGCTGTGAGGCAGTAGTGCTAACCACTGCATGATAGTGCTGCCCACTAAGTCATTTTATTAACAAGCATCAAATACAACAGGCTAAAGAACTGGTCAGTACAAGAGCAGTGATAAAATCCACAACTGTTGCCGATGAAAAGCCTGTAGCCACACTGTGGTAAATTGCGAAAGCAAAACAATGACACACCATTGTTGTGGAGTTAATAACATCGTGTCTCATTCAAATGATACGGATAATGTTTGGAAAACAAAAGGTCAATAGCCAGGAAACAAAAAGTGACTTTCAAACAACGGACTAGGTTAATGTCTAAAAGACATTGCCACGCAAGCAATCAATGCATTTCAACAGTATGATTTTGCTATGCAACTTGATGGGCATTTACCCTGTCCCAGGGTTTTGGGGACCGGAAAATAGCAGGGAGCTCCATTGGGGAAGCTCACCCACAAGATTCCTGCCACCGAGAAAGATTTCCAGCAGTGACACCAGATGAGGAGCAGCTGCCCAATGAGTGGAGGGAGGGCAGCCAATTCCAATAATTAAGGATTCACTGAGGATCAATTCTTCAAGGGCCTGTCCACGAAGGAGAGGGGAACTCAAACTTGGAGAAGGCGGTAGCTTTATAGGAGCAGCCCCACTTATGATCGCCTGAGTCAGAGGCTCTATGCCCCATAGAGGGTGTGGCAGACAGTGGAAGGCGGTCTCAGCAGGCTCAATGGAATAGCTGGAAGAGCCTACCTGTTTGGTCCTGCTGTTTTTGTTTTATTTTTACATAACTAGAGTTGAAGAACCCTTCCAGTTCTGCTGATAAGCCCCGTGATTAGGCTGGCATCATTGGGAACTCGCTGTCTTTAGTAGACAGCAAGCTCAGGATGTGATGAAACAGGACACCATTTCCAATAAAATGGCTGAGTCTGCAAGTGCAGGCTGAGATCCCTATTTTGTCTCAACACCAGGTACCAAAGTCTGTGGCGAGCCCACTGTATTCAGACATTCCAACATGTTCAGTTTGCTCACCCACGTTCACCCGGTGAGGCATAAGGAATTAAAGGACGTTTTGATTTGCAAAGAGCTCAAGACAAAAAGGTCAGATAAGAATGACTGCAGTAGAAAGCATTCTGTAGAAATAAAACCTGCTGCTTCAATGCTCGATTTGGACGTGCTGCTTTTTAATATTGGGGCATTTACTGTGAAAGACATTAAGCCAGGATTTCACCATGCTCTTAACACAGGAATAACACTCGTTAATGCTATTAGATCCAGTGGAACAAACTCTAGGTGATCTGCTGTGTGGGACTAGGTGCAGAAAAAAAATTCCATCCTCATGCATAAAGGTTAAGTGGTTATCTCGAAGTAGAATGCTTAGCTGTATATTTCATCTCAAGGAAGGTGTACATATTTTCTTAGCTGTTCAATAACTCTCTCGCCTAGTGAGAGAATTGACACATTCAAAAGGAAATTGCAAGTCAGGAGATTTCTTTACTAGTGTAATTGGACGGGGAAATGGACATTACGATAATTTGAGCTCTTAATTTTTTTTTCAAGAAAAAAATAATTGATGTAATCAGAGCACAACTGAAAGGATAAAAAGATGCATGAAGCAATAAATTTAATACTTTATTTCCAGAATTAATGACAGAACAACCTGCATAATGCCTGTGGGTTACCAATGTCTTCAATGAAAATATTGAGGCTAAACTACAACCCACTGCACCATCAAAGCTGTGAACCAAGTTCAACGAAATTCCAAAGCAAAATACTACAGATGCCAAAACAAAAAGCAGTAAATACTCAGCAGGTCAGGGAGCAGAGGGGAAACGAGTTCATAATAATGGCCTGCCATCAGAACTGGGAAAAGTCTGGGATGTAATAGGTTTTAAGTCAGTGTAAGGGGAAGGGTGGGAAAAGAATAAGATGGAACGTCTGTGATAGGGGAGAGCAAGAGAGTTAATGGCGTAGGGTCAGAGGGATGAGGGCAACAAAAGTCTAGAGGTGCTGACGCCCTCTCATTGCTAAGCAAGTCTTCAATTGCCTGTTCGGAATAGAACATAAATCTGCATTCTACTTTTAAGAAATCATTTTCATTTAATAAAAAAGGTATGGCTTTCGCACCGGACACATCAGTGACGCACTTCTGAAGTGTTGCAATGCAGAAGGACTCAATTACAGAAGTCAAGTCACAGGTGCCATGAAGAGAAGAAAGAGGACAGAGGGCAGCTGGCCTTTTGGAACATTCCAATATTACACAGAACATGTATTGGGGGGGGGGGGGGGCGGTGGGGTCTGGATGCAAACACACGGGTTTGTGGGCATACGCAGACAAAACAAATTACAAAATGCATTGTTCCCCAACAGTAAGGCACTATCGTACACGATCAGTTGACAGATACAGACAAATGCACACCATATCCTGAGAAGAAAATCACAAGAATGAATATGTGCAAAGCAGAGAATCAATACATGAAACCACATGCCAGAGAGAGAGCGAGAGACGGGGGAAGAGCGAGAGACGGGGGAGAGCGAGAGAGAGACGGGGGAGAGCGAGAGAGAGACGGGGGAGAGCGAGAGAGAGACGGGGGAGAGCGAGAGAGAGACGGGGGAGAGCGAGAGAGAGACGGGGGAGAGCGAGAGAGAGACGGGGGAGAGCGAGAGAGAGACGGGGGAGAGCGAGAGAGAGACGGGGGAGAGCGAGAGAGAGACGGGGGAGAGCGAGAGAGAGACGGGGAGAGCGAGAGAGAGACGGGGGAGAGCGAGAGTGAGACGGGGGAGAGCGAGAGAGAGACAGGGGAGAGCGAGAGAGAGAGACGGGGGAGAGCGAGAGAGAGACGGGGGAGAGCGAGAGAGAGACGGGGGAGAGCGAGAGAGAGACGGGGGAGAGCGAGAGAGAGAGACGGGGGGAGCGAGAGAGAGACGGGGGGGGAGCGAGAGACGGACGGGGGAGAGAGACAGGGGAGCGAGAGACGGGGAGAGAGATGGGGGAGAGTCGCGGGAGAGAGAGAGATGGGGGAGAGAGAGAGAGACGGGGGCGGGGAGAGAGAGAGATGGGGGGGGGAAGAGAGAGAGGGGAGGAGAGAGGGAGACGGGGGGGAGGGGGGAGAGAGAGAAGGGGAGAAAGAGAGAGACAGGGGGGGGGGAAAGAGACGGAGGAGAGAGAAGGAGACGGGGGAGAGAGAGAGACGGGGAGAGAGAAGGGGAGAAAGAGAGAGACGAGACGGGGAGAGAGAAGGAGACGGAGAGAGAGACGGGGGAGAGAGATGGGGAGAGGGAGAGTGACGGGGGGGGGGGGGGGAAGAGAGAGAGAGAGAGAGACGGGGAGGAGAAAGAGAGACAGGGAGGAGAAAATGAGAGATAGGGAGCGAGACGGGGACAAAGAGAGAGAGGGGGAGAGAGAGAGGGGGAGAGAAAGACGGGGAGAGAGAGAAGGGGGAGAGAGACGGGGAGAGAGAGAAGGGGGCGAGAGAGATGGGGAGCGAGACAGGGACAAAGAGAGAGAGTGGGGAGAAAGACGGGGAGTGAGAGAGAGGGAGGGACAGGGGAGGGGAGGGACAGGGGAGAGGGGGGGACGGGGAGGGGAGAGGGGGGGACGGGGGAGAGAGAGAGGGGGACGGGGGAAAGAGAAAGGGGGACGGGGGAGAGAGAGAGAGGGGGACGGGGGAGAGAGAGAGAGGGGGACGGGGGAGAGAGAGAGACGGGGACGGGGGAGAGAGAGGGATGGGGGGGGGGGAAGAGAGAGAGAGGGACGGGGGTGGGGGGAGAGAGAGGGACAGGGGAGAAAGGGGGATGGGGGAGAAAGGGGGACGGGGAGAGAGAGGAACGGGGGAGAGAGAGAGAGAGGAACGGGGGAGAGAGAGAGAGAGGAACGGGGGAGAGAGAGAGAGAGGGACGGGGGAGAGAGAGAGGGGGACGGGGGAGACAGAGAGGGGGACGGGGGAGACAGAGAGGGGGACGGGGGAGACAGAGAGGGGGACGGGGGAGACAGAGAGGGGGACGGGGGAGACAGAGAGGGGGACGGGGGAGACAGAGAGGGGGACGGGGGAGACAGAGAGGGGGACGGGGGAGACAGAGAGGGGGACAGGGGAGACAGAGAGGGGGACAGGGGAGACAGAGAGGGGGACAGGGGAGACAGAGAGGGGGACAGGGGAGACAGAGAGGGGGACAGGGGAGACAGAGAGGGGGACAGGGGAGACAGAGAGGGGGACGGGGGAGACAGAGGGGGGGACGGGGGAGACAGAGAGGGGGACGGGGGAGACAGAGAGGGGGACGGGGGAGACAGAGAGGGGGACGGGGGAGACAGAGAGGGGGACGGGGGAGACAGAGAGGGGGACGGGGGAGACAGAGAGGGGGACGGGGGAGACAGAGAGGGGGACGGGGGAGACAGAGAGGGGGACGGGGGAGACAGAGAGGGGGACGGGGGAGACAGAGAGGGGGACGGGGGAGACAGAGAGGGGGACGGGGGAGACAGAGAGGGGGACGGGGGAGACAGAGAGGGGGACGGGGGAGACAGAGAGGGGGACGGGGGAGACAGAGAGGGGGACGGGGGAGACAGAGAGGGGGACGGGGGAGACAGAGAGGGGGACGGGGGAGACAGAGAGGGGGACGGGGGAGACAGAGAGGGGGACGGGGGAGACAGAGAGGGGGACGGGGGAGACAGAGAGGGGGACGGGGGAGACAGAGAGGGGGACGGGGGAGACAGAGAGGGGGACGGGGGAGACAGAGAGGGGGACGGGGGAGACAGAGAGGGGGACGGGGGAGACAGAGAGGGGGACGGGGGAGACAGAGAGGGGGACGGGGGAGACAGAGAGGGGGACGGGGGAGACAGAGAGGGGGACGGGGGAGACAGAGAGGGGGACGGGGGAGACAGAGAGGGGGACGGGGGAGACAGAGAGGGGGCAGGGGAGACAGAGGGGGGGGACGGGGGAGAGAGAGAGGGGGACGGGGGAGATAGAGAGGGGGACGGGGTAGAGAGGGGGACGGGGAGAGAGGGTGGGGCAGGGGAGAGTGAGATGGGGGGGGGGAGAGAGAGAGAGGGAAGGGGGGAGCGAGAGAGGTAAGCGGGAGAGAGAGAGAGGGAAGCGGGAGAGAGAGAGGGAAGCGGGAGAGAGAGAGGGACGGGGAAGAGAGAGGGGGGGGGACGGGGGAGAGAGAGAGGGGGACGGGGGAGAGAGAGGGATGCGGGGGAGAGGGACGGGGGAGAGACAGAGGGGTACGGGGGGGAGAAGAGAGAGGAACAGGGGAGGGAGAGGGAAGGGGGAGAGAGAGAGAGAGAGAGAGGGACAGGGGAGAAAGGGGGACGGGGGAGAGGGGGACGGGGGAGAGAGGTTCGAGGGAGAGAGAGGGAAGGGGAAGAGAGAGAGGGACGGAGGAGATGGGGACGGGGGAGAGAGAGAGAGAGAGAGAGGGACGGGGGAGAGAGAGAGAGAGAGAGGGACGGGGGAGAGAGAGAGAGAGAGGGACGGGGGGAGAGAGAGAGGGACGGGGGAGAGAGGGGCGGAGGAGAGAGAGGGGGACGGGGGAGAGAGAGAGAGAGAGAGAGGGGGACGGGGGAGAGAGAGAGGGACGGGGAGAGAGAGAGAGGGACGGGGAGAGAGAGAGAGGGACGGGGAGAGAGAGAGAGGGACGGGGAGAGAGAGAGATAGGGGGACAGGAGAGAGAGAGAGAGAGAGGGACGGGGGAGAGAAAGAGAGAGGGACGGGGGAGAGAAAGAGAGTGGGACGGAGGAGAGAGGGACGGGGAGAGAGGGACGGGGGGGGGGGGAGAAGAGAGGGACGGGGGAGAGAGAGAGGGACGGGGGAGAGGGAGACGGGGGAGACAGAGAGGGGGACGGGGGAGACAGAGAGGGGGACGGGGGAGACAGAGAGGAGGACGGGGAGACAGAGAGGGGGACGGGGGAGACAGAGAGGGGGACGGGGGAGACAGAGAGGGGGACAGGGGAGACAGAGAGGGGGACAGGGGAGACAGAGAGGGGGACAGGGGAGACAGAGGGGGGGACGGGGGAGACAGAGAGGGGGCAGGGGAGACAGAGAGGGGGCAGGGGAGACAGAGAGGGGGCAGGGGAGACAGAGGGGGGGGACGGGGGAGAGAGAGAGCGGGACGGGGGAGATAGAGAGGGGGACGGGGGAGATAGAGAGCGGGACGGGGGAGATAGAGAGGGGGACGGGGGAGATAGAGAGGGGGACGGGGAGAGAGGGTGGGGCAGGGGAGAGTGAGATGGGGGGGGGGAGAGAGAGAGAGGGAAGGGGGAGCGAGAGAGGTAAGCGGGAGAGAGAGAGAGGGAAGCGGGAGAGAGAGAGGGACGGGGAAGAGAGAGGGGGGGGACGGGGGAGAGAGAGAGGGGGACGGGGGAGAGAGAGGGATGCGGGGGAGAGACAGAGGGGTACGGGGGGGAGAAGAGAGAGGAACAGGGGAGGGAGAGGGAAGGGGGAGAGAGAGAGAGAGGGACAGGGGAGAAAGGGGGACGGGGGAGAGAGGTTCGAGGGAGAGAGAGGGAAGGGGAAGAGAGAGAGGGACGGAGGAGAGAGATGGGGACGGGGGAGAGAGAGAGAGAGAGAGGGACGGGGGAGAGAGAGAGAGAGAGAGGGACGGGGAGAGAGAGAGAGAGGGACGGGGGGAGAGAGAGAGGGACGGGGGGAGAGAGAGAGGGACGGGGGAGAGAGGGGCGGAGGAGAGAGAGGGGGACGGGGCGGAGGAGAGAGAGGGGGACGGGGGAGAGAGAGAGAGAGAGAGGGGGACGGGGGAGAGAGAGAGAGAGAGAGAGGGACGGGGGAGAGAGAGAGGGACGGGGAGAGAGAGAGAGGGATGGGGAGAGAGAGAGAGGGACGGGGCGAGAGAGGGACGGGGCGAGAGAGGGACGGGGAGAGAGAGAGATAGGGGGACAGGAGAGAGAGAGAGAGAGAGAGAGGGACGGGAGAGAGAGAGAGAGGGACGGGGTAGAGAAAGAGAGAGGGACGAGGGAGAGAGAGAGAGGGACGGGGGAGAGAAAGAGAGAGGGACGGGGGAGAGAAAGAGAGAGGGACGGGGGAGAGAAAGAGAGAGGGACGGGGGAGAGAAAGAGAGTGGGACGGAGGAGAGAGGGACGGGGAGAGAGGGACGGGGGGGGGGGGGAAGAGAGGGACGGGGGAGAGAGAGAGGGACGGGGGAGAGGGAGACGGGGGAGACAGAGAGGGGGACGGGGGAGACAGAGAGGGGGACGGGGGAGACAGAGAGGGGGACGGGGGAGACAGAGAGGGGGATGGGGGGAGACAGAGAGGGGGACGGGGGAGACAGAGAGGGGGACGGGGGAGACAGAGAGGGGGACGGGGGAGACAGAGAGGGGGACGGGGGAGACAGAGAGGGGGATGGGGGGAGACAGAGAGGGGGACGGGGGAGACAGAGAGGGGGACGGGGGAGACAGAGAGGGGGACGGGGGAGACAGAGAGGGGGACGGGGGAGACAGAGAGGGGGACGGGGGAGACAGAGAGGGGGACGGGGGAGACAGAGAGGGGGACGGGGGAGACAGAGAGGGGGACGGGGAGAGAGGGTGGGGCAGGGGAGAGTGAGATGGGCGGGGGAGAGAGAGAGAGGGAAGGGGGGAGCGAGAGAGGTAAGCGGGAGAGAGAGGGAAGCGGGAGAGAGAGGGAAGCGGGAGAGAGAGGGAAGCGGGAGAGAGAGGGAAGCGGGAGAGAGAGAGAGGGATGGGGAGAGAGAGAGATAGGGGGACAGGAGAGAGAGAGAGAGAGAGGGACGGGAGAGAGAGAGAGGGACGGGAGAGAGAGAGAGGGACGGGGTAGAGAGAGAGAGAGGGACGGGGTAGAGAAAGAGAGAGGGACGAGGGAGAGAGAGGGGGACGGGGGAGACAGAGAGGGGGACGGGGGAGACAGAGAGGGGGACGGGGGAGACAGAGAGGGGGCAGGGGAGACAGAGGGGGGGGACGGGGGAGAGAGAGAGGGGGACGGGGGAGATAGAGAGGGGGACGGGGTAGAGAGGGGGACGGGGAGAGAGGGTGGGGCAGGGGAGAGTGAGATGGGGGGGGGGAGAGAGAGAGAGGGAAGGGGGGAGCGAGAGAGGTAAGCGGGAGAGAGAGAGAGGGAAGCGGGAGAGAGAGAGGGAAGCGGGAGAGAGAGAGGGACGGGGAAGAGAGAGGGGGGGGGGACGGGGGAGAGAGAGAGGGGGACGGGGGAGAGAGAGGGATGCGGGGGAGAGGGACGGGGGAGAGACAGAGGGGTACGGGGGGGAGAAGAGAGAGGAACAGGGGAGGGAGAGGGAAGGGGGAGAGAGAGAGAGAGAGAGGGACAGGGGAGAAAGGGGGACGGGGGAGAGGGGGACGGGGGAGAGAGGTTCGAGGGAGAGAGAGGGAAGGGGAAGAGAGAGAGGGACGGAGGAGATGGGGACGGGGGAGAGAGAGAGAGAGAGAGGGACGGGGGAGAGAGAGAGAGAGAGAGGGACGGGGGAGAGAGAGAGAGAGGGACGGGGGGAGAGAGAGAGGGACGGGGGAGAGAGGGGCGGAGGAGAGAGAGGGGGACGGGGGAGAGAGAGAGAGAGAGAGAGAGAGAGGGGGACGGGGGAGAGAGAGAGGGACGGGGAGAGAGAGAGAGGGACGGGGAGAGAGAGAGAGGGACGGGGAGAGAGAGAGAGGGACGGGGAGAGAGAGAGATAGGGGGACAGGAGAGAGAGAGAGAGAGAGAGAGGGACGGGGGAGAGAAAGAGAGAGGGACGGGGGAGAGAAAGAGAGTGGGACGGAGGAGAGAGGGACGGGGAGAGAGGGACGGGGGGGGGGGGGAGAAGAGAGGGACGGGGGAGAGAGAGAGGGACGGGGGAGAGGGAGACGGGGGAGACAGAGAGGGGGACGGGGGAGACAGAGAGGGGGACGGGGAGACAGAGAGGGGGACGGGGGAGACAGAGAGGAGGACGGGGAGACAGAGAGGGGGACGGGGGAGACAGAGAGGGGGACGGGGGAGACAGAGAGGGGGACAGGGGAGACAGAGAGGGGGACAGGGGAGACAGAGAGGGGGACGGGGGAGACAGAGGGGGGGACGGGGGAGACAGAGAGGGGGACGGGGGAGACAGAGAGGGGGACGGGGGAGACAGAGAGGGGGACGGGGGAGACAGAGAGGGGGACGGGGGAGACAGAGAGGGGGACGGGGGAGACAGAGAGGGGGACGGGGGAGACAGAGAGGGGGACGGGGGAGACAGAGAGGGGGACGGGGGAGACAGAGAGGGGGACGGGGGAGACAGAGAGGGGGACGGGGGAGACAGAGAGGGGGACGGGGGAGACAGAGAGGGGGCAGGGGAGACAGAGAGGGGGCAGGGGAGACAGAGAGGGGGCAGGGGAGACAGAGAGGGGGCAGGGGAGACAGAGGGGGGGGACGGGGGAGAGAGAGAGCGGGACGGGGGAGATAGAGAGGGGGACGGGGGAGGTAGAGAGGGGGACGGGGAGAGAGGGTGGGGCAGGGGAGAGTGAGATGGGGGGGGGGAGAGAGAGAGAGGGAAGGGGGAGCGAGAGAGGTAAGCGGGAGAGAGAGAGAGGGAAGCGGGAGAGAGAGAGGGACGGGGAAGAGAGAGGGGGGGGACGGGGGAGAGAGAGAGGGGGACGGGGGAGAGAGAGGGATGCGGGGGAGAGACAGAGGGGTACGGGGGGGAGAAGAGAGAGGAACAGGGGAGGGAGAGGGAAGGGGGAGAGAGAGAGAGAGGGACAGGGGAGAAAGGGGGACGGGGGAGAGAGGTTCGAGGGAGAGAGAGGGAAGGGGAAGAGAGAGAGGGACGGAGGAGAGAGATGGGGACGGGGAGAGAGAGAGAGAGAGAGGGACGGGGGAGAGAGAGAGAGAGAGAGGGACGGGGGAGAGAGAGAGAGAGGGACGGGGGGAGAGAGAGAGGGACGGGGGAGAGAGGGGCGGAGGAGAGAGAGGGGGACGGGGGAGAGAGAGAGAGAGAGAGGGGGACGGGGGAGAGAGAGAGAGAGAGAGAGGGACGGGGGAGAGAGAGAGGGACGGGGAGAGAGAGAGAGGGACGGGGAGAGAGAGAGAGGGACGGGGCGAGAGAGGGACGGGGAGAGAGAGAGATAGGGGGACAGGAGAGAGAGAGAGAGAGAGAGAGGGACGGGAGAGAGAGAGAGAGGGACGGGGTAGAGAAAGAGAGAGGGACGAGGGAGAGAGAGAGAGGGACGGGGGAGAGAAAGAGAGAGGAACGGGGGAGAGAAAGAGAGAGGGACGGGGGAGAGAAAGAGAGAGGGACGGGGGAGAGAAAGAGAGTGGGACGGGGGAGAGAGGGACGGGGAGAGAGGGACGGGGGGGGGGGGAAGAGGGGGGCGGGGGAGACAGAGAGGGGGACGGGGGAGACAGAGAGGGGGACGGGGGAGACAGAGAGGGGGACGGGGGAGACAGAGAGGGGGACGGGGGAGACAGAGAGGGGGACGGGGGAGACAGAGAGGGGGACGGGGGAGACAGAGAGGGGGACGGGGGAGACAGAGAGGGGGACGGGGGAGACAGAGAGGGGGACGGGGGAGACAGAGAGGGGGACGGGGGAGACAGAGAGGGGGACGGGGGAGACAGAGAGGGGGACGGGGGAGACAGAGAGGGGGACGGGGGAGACAGAGAGGGGGACGGGGGAGACAGAGAGGGGGACGGGGGAGACAGAGAGGGGGACGGGGGAGACAGAGAGGGGGACGGGGAGACAGAGAGGGGGATGGGGGGAGACAGAGAGGGGGACGGGGGAGACAGAGAGGGGGATGGGGGAGACAGAGAGGGGGATGGGGGAGACAGAGAGGGGGACGGGGGAGACAGAGAGGGGGACGGGGGAGACAGAGAGGGGGACGGGGAGAGAGGGTGGGGCAGGGGAGAGTGAGATGGGCGGGGGAGAGAGAGAGAGGGAAGGGGGGAGCGAGAGAGGTAAGCGGGAGAGAGAGGTAAGCGGGAGAGAGAGGGAAGCGGGAGAGAGAGAGAGGGATGGGGAGAGAGAGAGATAGGGGGACAGGAGAGAGAGAGAGAGAGAGGGACGGGAGAGAGAGAGAGGGACGGGAGAGAGAGAGAGGGACGGGGTAGAGAGAGAGAGAGGGACGGGGTACAGAAAGAGAGAGGGACGAGGGAGAGAGAGAGGGACGGGGGAGAGAAAGAGAGGGATGGGGAGAGAAAGAGAGAGGGACGGAGGAGAGAGGGACGGGGGAGAGGGAGGGGGAGAGAGTGGGACGGGGGAGACAGAGAGGGGGACGGGGGAGACAGAGAGGGGGACGGGGGAGACAGAGAGGGGGACGGGGGAGACAGAGAGGGGGACGGGGAGACAGAGAGGGGGACGGGGAGACAGAGAGGGGGACGGGGGAGACAGAGAGGGGGATGGGGGGAGACAGAGAGGGGGACGGGGAGACAGAGAGGGGGACGGGGAGAGAGGGTGGGGGAGAGAGAGAGAGGGAAGGGGGGAGCGAGAGAGGTAAGCGGGAGAGAGAGGTAAGCGGGAGAGAGAGAGGGAAGCGGGAGAGAGAGGGAAGCGGGAGAGAGAGGGAAGCGGGAGAGAGAGAGGGAAGGGGAAGAGAGAGAGGGGGACGGCGGAGAGAGGGGGACGGGAGAGAGAGAGGGATGCGGGGGAGAGGGACGGGGGGGGGGGAGAAGAGAGAGGGACAGGGGAGGGAGAGGGAAGGGAGAGAGAGAGAGAGAGAGGGACAGAGGAGAAAGGGGGACGGGGGAGAGAGGTTCGGGGGAGAGGGAAGGGGAAGAGAGAGGGACCGGGGAGAGAGGGGGACGGGAGAGAGAGGGGGACGGGAGAGAGAGAGAGGGGGACGGGGGAGAGAGAGGGGGACGGGGGAGAGAGAGGGGGACGGGGGAGAGAGAGAGAGGGACGGGGGAGAGAGAGGGACGGGGGAGAGAGGGGGACGGGGGAGAGAGGGGGACGGGGGAGAGAGGGGGACGGGGGAGAGAGGGGGACGGGGGAGAGAGAGGGACGGGGGGGGGGGGGGAAGAGAGGGACGTGGGAGAGAGAGAGAGGGACGGGGGAGAGAGAGAGGGGGACGGGGGAGAGAGAGAGGGACGGGGGTGAGAGAGAGGGGGACGGGAGAGAAAGAGGGACGGGGGAGAAAGAGGGACGGGGAGAGAGAGGGATGGGGAGAGAGATAGGGGGACAGGAGAGAGAGAGAGAGGGACGGGAGAGAGAGAGAGAGAGAGAGAGAGGGACGGGGTAGAGAAAGAGAGAGGGACGGGGGGAGACAGAGAGGGGGACGGGGGGAGACAGAGAGGGGGACGGGGGGAGACAGAGAGGGGGACGGGGGGAGACAGAGAGGGGGACGGGGGGAGACAGAGAGGGGGACGGGGGGAGACAGAGAGGGGGACGGGGGGAGACAGAGAGGGGGACGGGGGGAGACAGAGAGGGGGACGGGGGGAGACAGAGAGGGGGACGGGGGGAGACAGAGAGGGGGACGGGGGGAGACAGAGAGGGGGACGGGGGGAGACAGAGAGGGGGACGGGGGGAGACAGAGAGGGGGACGGGGGGAGACAGAGAGGGGGACGGGGGGAGACAGAGAGGGGGACGGGGGGAGACAGAGAGGGGGACGGGGGGAGACAGAGAGGGGGACGGGGGGAGACAGAGAGGGGGACGGGGGGAGACAGAGAGGGGGACGGGGGGAGACAGAGAGGGGGACGGGGGGAGACAGAGAGGGGGACGGGGAGAGACAGAGAGGGGGACGGGGGGAGACAGAGAGGGGGACGGGGGGAGACAGAGAGGGGGACGGGGGGAGACAGAGAGGGGGACGGGGGGAGACAGAGAGGGGGACGGGGGGAGACAGAGAGGGGGACGGGGGGAGACAGAGAGGGGGACGGGGGGAGACAGAGAGGGGGACGGGGGGAGACAGAGAGGGGGACGGGGGGAGACAGAGAGGGGGACGGGGGGAGACAGAGAGGGGGACGGGGGGAGACAGAGAGGGGGACGGGGGGAGACAGAGAGGGGGACGGGGGGAGACAGAGAGGGGGACGGGGGGAGACAGAGAGGGGGACGGGGGGGAGACAGAGAGGGGGACGGGGGGAGACAGAGAGGGGGACGGGGGGAGACAGAGAGGGGGACGGGGGGAGACAGAGAGGGGGACGGGGGGAGACAGAGAGGGGGACGGGGGGAGACAGAGAGGGGGACGGGGGGAGACAGAGAGGGGGACGGGGGGAGACAGAGAGGGGGACGGGGGGAGACAGAGAGGGGGACGGGGGGAGACAGAGAGGGGGACGGGGGGAGACAGAGAGGGGGACGGGGGGAGACAGAGAGGGGGACGGGGGGAGACAGAGAGGGGGACGGGGGGAGACAGAGAGGGGGACGGGGAGAGACAGAGAGGGGGACGGGGGGAGACAGAGAGGGACGGGGGAGAGAGAGGGACGGGGGGGGGGAAGAGAGAGAGGGAGAGAGTGGGACGGGGGTAGAGAGAGGGACGGGGGGAGTGAGAGGGACGGGGGGAGTGAGAGGGACGGGGGGAGTGAGAGGGACGGGGGGAGTGAGAGGGACGGGGGGAGTGAGAGGGACGGGGGGAGTGAGAGGGACGGGGGGAGTGAGAGGGACGGGGGGAGTGAGAGGGACGGGGGGGAGTGAGAGGGACGGGGGGAGTGAGAGGGACGGGGGGAGTGAGAGGGACGGGGGGAGTGAGAGGGACGGGGGGAGTGAGAGGGACGGGGGGAGTGAGAGGGACGGGGGGAGTGAGAGGGACGGGGGGAGTGAGAGGGACGGGGGGAGTGAGAGGGACGGGGGGAGTGAGAGGGACGGGGGGAGTGAGAGGGACGGGGGGAGTGAGAGGGACGGGGGGGAGTGAGAGGGACGGGGGGAGTGAGAGGGACGGGGGGAGTGAGAGGGACGGGGGGAGAGAGAGAGGGACGGGGGGAGAGAGAGAGGGACGGGGGGGGGGAGAGAGAGGGACGGGGGGGGGGGGGAGAGAGAGGGACGGGGGGGGGAAGAGAGAGGGACGGGGGGGGAAGAGAGAGGGACGGGGGGGGAAGAGAGAGGGACGGGGGGGGAAGAGAGAGGGACGGGGGGGGAAGAGAGAGGGACGGGGGGGGAAGAGAGAGGGACGGGGGGGGAAGAGAGAGGGACGGGGGGGGAAGAGAGAGGGACGGGGGGGGAAGAGAGAGGGACGGGGGGGGAAGAGAGAGGGACGGGGGGGAAGAGAGAGGGACGGGGGGGAAGAGAGAGGGACGGGGGGGAAGAGAGAGGGACGGGGGGGGGAAGAGAGAGGGACGGGGGGGGGGGGGGGGAAGAGAGAGGGACGGGGGGGGGGGGAAGAGAGAGGGACGGGGGGGGGGAAGAGAGAGGGACGGGGGGGGAAGAGAGAGGGACGGGGGGGGGGGGGGGGAGAAGAGAGAGGGACGGGGGGGGGGGGAAGAGAGGGACGGGGGGGGGGGAGAGAAGAGAGGGACGGAGGGGGGAGGGGAAGAGAGTGACGCGGGGGGGGTGGTGAGGGGGGAGAGAGGGGGGGGGGGAAAGAGAGGGGGGGAGAGAGAAGAGAGGGGTGGGAGGGGGAGACGGGACGGGGGGGGAGTGACGGGGGGAGCGACGGATCGAGAGACGGAGCGAGAGACAGAGCGGTGGAGAGAGACGGAGAGGTGGAGAGAGAGACAGAGAGACGTGGAGAGAAAGAGGGAGAGGGAGAGAACGAACAAGAAACAAGGACATTGACTCAAAAGGTGGAGTCAATCTATAAATGTCAGACAATATTCAAGCCTTCCAGTCAATGAAAATAGTTCCAGAGTTTGGCCAGTGATTCTTTATTGCCCAAGAACCAAAATGAGTATTTTTTAATGCAAAGTTTTAAACATAATTGTTTTTATTTAAAAGTCCAAAATATTTTTAATACAAGCATAGCCCTCGCCAAACAACTACCACAGACACTTGGGAAAATATACAATGTCAAAATTCCACTTTTATTCTACATCACGTACCTACACAACTGAGAGTGACTGGGAAGAGTGAGAAAACGCCAAATGGAAAAAGGGGGAAACCCACATAAAAAGAAAGAAAATTTTAGATCAGTGCTTTCCTTCCCCCTTCCTCCCAAGAAAAAACTGCAGATGTGATAAGGACTTGTTGCTCACAGATACTCAAATAATAAGAGTTATTTATACAAACTACAGAAACAAAGAGGCAGAAGGAAACAAATTCAAGTTGTGCCACGCAATTTCTTTTCTGACAACTTGAAGCACAAGAATCTTAATCTGGTTAGATCTACACATCTGTATGCACTGTACACATCTCCGCACAAAAAGGAGTATTTTACAATTCTTCAGTTTAAAAATCTAATGGCGTCTCTTGAGAACTATTTGGTCAGCAGGATTGGGCAGACCAAATGGGAACCTTACATGTCAAATGCAAAACTGTTGGCAGCCAACAAGCATGAGACATGGAGAACATCTTCATTGGTGTTTGGGTGCCATAACCCTGCACCGGAGCATCGGGCAAAGTAGAATCTTTTGTCATCAGCAAGTAGACACCCAATATACAACGTATTGAGCATCCATTTGGTTGGACCTTCAGATAATCCAGGACAGATGGTCTAACAGCATTAACCAACCAGCATTGCGCATTGATGTCAGAACCATTCATACTTTAGTTTTGGAAGTCAGTCGACTCAGAAAAAAACATCTCCCACCAGATCCGGTACGTTCATCGGGCAATTAGCTGCTTCTAGACCACAGACGATCAATCAGGTGACAAATTTCAAGATGGCTGGTGGCTCATATGAAAAACTCAATTGACTGCTTCAGATGGTAAAACATCTGAGGGGGCGGTTTCTCCCCAAAGTGACTGGAAGGATCTCATTATAATAAAGAACTGTACATTTAAAATATTGTTACGATCGTGTGAAATTATTTTGCACATATTTAATCATATGGTCAAACCAAAAACACAGCTGGATAAAACAGATGCTGGTGATGCAATGTGTGTCATCTGGCACGGTCTGTGTCTTGGCCTGCAAATCAGCTGGAATTTCAATTCATTGTACACCTCTCCAGCGAATCAACATCGCTGGAATGGGCCAAAGGCTGACCATCGAGAGGCTTGTCTAATTTCCTGTATTGATCATCTCTACAGCAGAGATCAACAAATACGAAAGAGTCTATGCTGAAAGCGGATACCAACAGACAGAAAATGTTTGTGAATGCTCTGCACTGTGGTAATAAAATCAGTACTACAGGACACCTAGTCTGTGATCTTAATTTCACAACCATTTTTAACAAAATGGGAACTTTCAGCCCTCAATCCTACAGGTTCTCCCAATCCAAAAAGAGATTTTAAAAAATCTGTAAGAGCTTTTGATTTCAACCTTTTTATATTCCTATGAAAATGTCCAGGTACGGTTGAAGTTTTGTATTTGATCCAGTATTTTAAATCAGTCAACATAAACACTTAAAGTACAAACATGTCTGCAGTTTCCAAAATAATTACTACATCCATTATTCAGAAAGCTTGGCTATTCCCAATTCACTTCCGGCGCTTGCGCGATGGGATGGAATGTTCACTTGATTCTGCCTCACTGCCATCATATTCATCGCCGTCTTCTTCTTCCTCCTCCTCGTCCTCCTCCACCGCCACCGCCACCTCTTCATCCTCCTCCTCCTCCTCCTCCTCATCCTCCTCCTCCTCTCCCTCCCCCTCCTCCTCCTCCTCCTCCTCCTCTAGCTCTACCTGCACCAGTCTTTTCCGTTTCTGGTTACTCTTTCGTGGTTTGCCTCGTCTGTAACTGTAGTTGGGAAGATGTTTCCGCATCATGTCAACGAAGCAGCGTTCTGTTTTTTCCATACAGGTAAGGACCTGGCTACCCTCCTCATTGTACAGTTCTGCGTTGTTAAACATCAGTTTAATGTCCTCAAGAAATTCTTCGATAGTTTTGTAAGTACTGCACAAGCATTTGTTTTGCATTGTCTGCAAGTCCATAGATTTAGCAATTTTTTCAAAATAATCTTCTGCTTCATCAGTTGTCACAGGCTCTCTGAAAAAAGGGGGAAAAAATGTATTAACTTTAGCTCTATACAGAAAAAGGCAACGACTAGTTACATCAAATTCACTTGGTTTTAGTGTAAATTTTACATTGGACTGATCATACATCAGATTACAACCCCCTGGAATTGGCATCCTACTTTGTTTAATCTCAGGCTTGGCTCCAACCATATTTTTATCATTGTAACTATAGGAGCTGACACAATTACACCTGGTCACCTGTTACTCCCCTCAAGTGTAGCTTTCTATGGCAGATTAGGCTGTTTATTTTGCGAGTAAATATGGCTTAAGGTACTTCTTAAGCACATTGACTCTTGCCAGGGCATAATTCCACAGGTATTTGCAAATGTCTAGGACTCCATCCAATAAAATAGACCAATACATTGGGGGCAGAGAGCAGAGAAGATGGTGCCCAAGAAAGTAGCGGGCCATAGCGTGCGAGAGGCGAGACCATGGGATGGAGTGTGCTAGTCTGTACGTTCCGAGCCTATGTTTGGAATCAAAATTCAAGGTTCAATATCTTCGGGAGGTAGTTAAACGATTGGCTGGTGTGTATTTCCAATTTATATTGTCTAAAGTAGTGTACCCAATTCATTTTTTGCAATTAAGGGGCAATTTAGCGTGGCCAATCCACCTAACCAGCACATCTTTGGGTTGTGGGGGCGAAAACCACGCAAACACGGGGAGAATGTGCAAACTCCACACGGACAGAGACCCAGGGCCGGGATCGAACCTGGGACTTCGGCGCTAAGCCACCGTGCTGCCCTAAACAGAACACATTTAATTAATAAGAATATAACCACAAGCAAGACTGGAGGCATTTAATTATAATTAATTAAAATAATTAATTGATGAATTAAAACCAGTAATGATTGGTTGGTAGGTAATATGTCGCAACTGCAGTGTGTGAGACCCGGTGCACGCTAATGTGATCCAAGAGACAGTTAAATGTTGGCAGAACGTGGGCTCAGAGTCTATGAGTTAGAGGCAAAGTTCTGGACATTGTGATGCATCAGGTGGGTGATAACGTTACCTGGGCACTTTGTCCAGAAGGCGGTCACACCCTTTAGGTTATGGCCATTTGATGTGGTCTATGGTCAGGGACAGGGATGGGGAAAGAAGGGTGTGAGGCAGGTACGGGGATCAAGAAGGTGGAAATGTAGGAGCCACAGCCCTTGCAACTGTCCAATAGTTGAGGTTCTTTCAGCTTGTATGGGTGAGATTGAGGGCTACAAGATGGATGGGAAAATGGATCATGGAAATGTAATACAGGAAGCTAGTCAAGCAGGTTGAGTAAGTAAGAATGTAGACTGTAGTGTTACTAGGGAACAGCATAGTCATGGGGACAGACAATTCTCTGTAGCAGAGAACGAAGTCCAGAAAGCAGTGTGCCTGCCTGGTTCCAGGATTCAAGATATCTGCTTGGAGCAGGAAATGAACTTGGCACTGCTGCCAACAACATTGATAGGACTAGGAAAAATATTCTGTCTCGGAAGCATGAGCAGCTAGGGGCTTATTTAAAAAGCAGAACCTCAAAGGTATTAAGTGAGCCACAAGCATATTGATTGGTGTGGGGAAAAATGGGTTTTGATTCATGGGGCACCGGCAGTAGTACTGTGAAAATGTGAGCTGTACAATTAAGACAGTCTTCATCTGAATGTATCAGAGTCAGTGTTCTGGCGAGTCATATAACTTGGGCAGTACAGCAGTCTTAAATCTAAATAATGGGTGGGAGTGGGGAAGATGTGGTAAATTAAAGGAAAAGTACAAGGCAAGAAAGCAAGTGCAATGATAATCAGATTGTGGCAAGAGTGGACAACTTGAGGATGCCAGCAGATACTGCTAGACTTCGCAAAAATAGTAAAAAAGACAGAACTAATGCTCTGCATCTGAATGCCCGGAGCATTCGTAACAAACAGGTGAAATGTCATCTCAAATAGAAATAAATATGTATAATCTGATGACCATTACAGAGTTTGCAAGGTGACCAAGGCTGGGACCCAAATACTGAAAGTTAGTTGACATTCGGAGGGAGCTAGGAAAAGTTGGAGGGGTAGCTCTGTTATTTAAGGATGACATTAGTACCACTAAGAGATGAGTTTTGATAGATAGAAGAAATAAAAAATATAAGAAGTCACCTGTAGCATCAATTGAAAAAAGACATACAATTTTGCAAAGATTAGTGGTAGGTTAGAAGATTGGACAAAATTTTAAAACCAGCAAAGAATGAGAGTATGAGACACAGCTAGCTAGAAATATAAAAACAGATAGTAAGAGTTTCGAGAAGTATATTAAAAGAAAAGCATAGAAACATGTGAATTGGGAGCAGGAATAAGCCACTCGGCCCCTAAGCCTGCTTCGCCATTCAATTATGGCTGATCTGATTGTAACCTCAACCCCACATTCCTGCCTACCCCCGATAACCTTTCACCCTCTTTGATCAAAAATCTATCTAGCTCTGCCGTAAAAATATTCAAAGACTCTGCTACCACTGCTTTTGAGTTCCAGAGACTCCCAACCCTCAAACATTTCTCATAGGTCTTATTTTTAAAGGGTGGCCCAGAGTTCTAGATTCTGCGATAAGAGAAAACATCCTCTCCACATCCAAACAAAACAGTAACAAGTGAATGTGGGGCCGCTAGACAGCGAGTCTGGGAAATAAGGAAATGGTGAAAGGGTTGAACAGGTATTTTGACTGTCTTCATTGCAGAAGGTACAAATAACATTCTTGAAATATCTGTAAATTAAGGGGATAAAAAGGAGGGGGGAATTTAAACAATTACAATCACCAGGGAAAGGGTATTGCGAAAACTATCAGAACTAAAGGTTGACGTGTGCCCAGGACCTGATGGACTTCATCCGAGGGTCTTAAAAGAAGTGGCTGTAGAGATAGTTGATGCAATTTTCCAAGTACCCTAGATTCTAGAAAGGTCCACCAGATTGGAAAATAGCGAATGTAACTCTTCTATTGAAGAAAGAAGTGAGTCAGAAAGAATTAAATTACAGGGCAGTTAGCTTAATATCCGTCATAGTAAAAATATTATTACGAACAAGATTACAACAGGGCACGTAGAAAATGTTAATGCAATCAGGCAGAGTCGACATGGTTTTGTGAAATGGTTATCACGTTTGACTAATTTATTAGAGTTCTTTGAGGAAGCAACAAGCAAAATTGATAAAATGTAACCCGTGGATCCAAAAAGCATTTGATAAAGAGCCACAACAAAATTTGCTACACAAAATAAGAGTGCACGGGTGGGCAAAACATATCAGCATGGACAGAGGACTGAATAGTTAATAGGAAGCAGATAATAGGGATAAATGGGTAATTTTCAGATTGGCAAGATGTAACAACTGGAGTGCCACATGGATCAGTGGTGGGGCCTCAACTATTTACAATCTATATCAATGACTTGGATGAAGGGACCAAATGTATAGTTGCTAAATTTGCTGATGACACAAATATAGGTAGGATAATAAGTTGTGAAGAGTCTGCAAAAGGATATGTATATGTTAAGCGAGTGGGCAAAAAATTGGTGGATAAAGTATGTGAGAAAATGTGAACATTTCCACTTTGGCAGGAGGAATAGAAAAACAGCATCTTACTTAAATGGAGAGAAATTACAGAGCGCTGTGGTACAGAGGGATCTGGGTGTCCTGGTACATGAATCACACAAAATTAGTAATCAGGTACAGCAAGTGATTAGTAAAGCAAATGGAATATTGTAATTGATTAAAAGGGAAATGGAATAAAAAGTATAAAAGGTTTTGGCACAGTGTGTAGGGCATTGGCGAGACCACAGTTGGAGTGGTGTTTACAGTTCTGGTCCCCTTATTAAAGAAAGGATATTATTGCTTTAGAAGCTGTCCAGAGAACGTTCACTCAACTAATTCCTAAGATGAAGGGGTTATCTTATGAAGATAACCCCTTTCATATCCATTCAGATTTAGAAGAATGAGTGTTGATTCTATTGAAACATAAAAGATCTTGAGGGGGCTTGACAGGGTGGATGCTGAGAGGATGTTTCCCCTTGTGGGGGAGTCTAGAAGTAGGGGGCAAGGGGGTAGAGGGCTGTTCATCTGTGGAATTCTCTTCCCTAGAGAGAAGTGGAGGCAGGGCCATTGAATATATATTTATTTAAATTAAGGGGCAATTGCATGGCCAATCTATCTACCCTGCACATCTTTTGGGTTTGTGGGGGCGAGACCCACGCAGACATGGCGAGAATGTGCAAACTCCACATGGACAGTGACCTGGGGCCGGGATCGCACCCGGGTCCTCAGCACCGTGAAGCAGCAGTCATTGAATATTTTTAAGGCTGAGTTAGATAGATTCTTGATTGACAAGAGAGAAAAAATATAAAAGGGGCAGATGGAAAATTACTACCTTTTTGACAACATTATAAACTTCTTTTCAATACTATCCTCAACTTCTCCAGTAAGCCATGGTTAGGCCACTTCTCCTGTGGCATTTCTATTTGTCAATGGCATGCACATTTCTTGAGAATTATAAATGGTGTCTTTAACTGTTCACCATTGCTCAATGCCACCAAATCTTTTAATCCAATTGACCTTTGTGAATTTGCCCCTAATACCTACATAGTTCCTTTGGTTAAATTTAAAATCCTAGTTTCAGACTTAATCACATCACTCTCAAAACTCAAATGAAGTTCTATCATGTTATCATATCTTTGAGAGAATCTTTGAACTACAAGATTATTAAATTAACTGCCTTATTACACAATTACATCCAAAATAGCTTCCCTGGTTGTTTCTTAAAGATATTGTTCTAGAAAACTGCCTCAAATGCTTTCCATTAACTTATTTTCTGAGCTACTTTTGCCAATTTGATTTGTCCTGCCCAATCTATACTGAGAGTAAAGGCCCCCAACAAGGACTAGAGTATCATTCTTCATGGCGGCACGGTAGCACAGTGATTAGCACAGTTGCTTCACAGCTCCAGGGTCGCAGGTTCAATTCCTGGCTTGGGTCACTGTCTGTGCAGAGTCTGCACGTTCTCCTAGTGTCTGCGTGGGTTTCCTCCGGGAGCTCCAGTTTCCTCCCACAGTCCAAAGATGTGCAGGTTAGGTGAGTTGGCCGTTCTAAATTGCCCTTCGTGTCCAAACGGTTGGCTGGGGTTACTGGGTTGCAGGGATAGGGTGAAGGTGTGGGCTTGGGTGGGGTGCTCTTTCCCGGGACCGGTGCAGACCCTATGGGCCAAATGGCCTCCTTCTGCAATGTAAATTCTATGATTCAAAAGTGACATTTAAAAAAGAAAATCCTTACCTGAAGGGCCAGCTATATCGGGATCTGATTAATTTGTTCAGGATTTCTTCACACTTTGCCAGCTCCAGATTTAGTCTCCGCGACCTATATTTTGTTCTTCGTTGCACCTACAGGAACAAGAAATCAATGACCAGAAACACAACTATGTTTCAACATTTCCCCTTTCCCACAAAAAGGAAACACAATCATATAATCAAAATAGAAGATTTTTACTTTGCTTTTCCCTTCCTGGTACCTCACCCTATTAGTCAGGTGTTAATGTCTCCAGTGAGCATTATCAGTGGTGTCAGATCCCATCTTCACCTGTATCCATACAGCACTCTTTCAACTAGCTAATGATCAGTGACGGCAACCATGGTTAATTTTCCCATTAGCCCAAGAAGATTACTCAGGCCAACTAGAATCACTTCCGCTGCCTCAACCGAGAGTTAATTCAACATAGATGAGATGAATTCCTGCACGTCTACCTCACGTTTGGATATACAGTGATTAAACTCATTGAACACCAGATTATCACAGATTCTATTCCTTCAGATAAGAGGTCACAATCATTCGCATTTCATAGGATACCACAGCTCACTAACTATAATCCTTGGTTTTACATATTGATTTGCATGTATTTTACTCAGAACAGTCAAGGTTTATGAGACAGTCTTTTGTGCAATAGTAGAATACGCAGTTTCTCCGACGATTAGCCTTTGAATGCAAGTCTCCAAAAAAGGACATGATTTGGGTTTATTGAAAGTAGTTTAAAAGTAAATTTTATAACATGCCTGAAAAGACAAACAAGTCATGGAATTGTGAGTGCCCACACTGGCTCCTCTGTTGCTGTGAGACAGAGAAGTCTCAATGTTCTCCATGAAATGTATTCAGATATGGGCAGAATAGAGGAAATGTGAAAATTGACTAATATTTTTGACATCTCTATTAACTTTGGGAAACAGAGATTGTTTATTCAGATGGTCCTTCCCGAGATGAATGGGTTGGTCAGAGATCAAGAAAGGGGAGATTGTATACAATCTGCAGAAATAACTGAATTTTCCTGTTCTGTGCTTCATGCTTGCAAACTTGCTTCACTGTTGTCTCATTGCAGGTCTTCAGACTACAAATGCAACATTGGGCCAGAAACTGCCCTCAAGGAGTCAAATTAGCAAGGGTGGTGTCAATCAATTTCAAATGGGGCAGTTCAAACATTGAAAATAGGAGTATGCCATTCAGCCCCTTGAGCCTGCTCCACCATTCAATAAGATCATGGCTGATCCACTATCTCAATGATATACTCCTGCTCCCTCTCCATGTCCCTTGACGCCTTTGGTGTCAAGAAATATATTTCCTTCTTAAATACAGTGACTCAAGTCTCCACAGTGCCTTCTGTGGTAGAGAATTCCACAGGTTCACCACTGAGCAAAGAAATTCTCCTCATCTCAGTCCAAAATGGTCTACCCCATATACTGCGACTGTGACCCCTTGTTCTAGACCCTCTAGCCAGAAGAAATAACATCCCTGCATCCAGTCTGTCCAGCCCTATCAAGAATTTACACATTTCAATGAGATCCCCTCTCATTCTTCTGAACTCCAGTGAACACAGGCGCAATAGACCCAATCGCTTCTCGTATGATGATCCTGCTCACCCAGGAATCAGACTGGTAAATCTTCGCTGCACTCCTTCCATGGCAAGTATATCATTTCTCAGATAAGGAGACCAAAACTGCACACAAAATTCCAGATGTGGCTACCAGGGCTCTGTATAGCCACAGTAAGGCATCCATGCTCCTGTCGTCATGTTCTCTTGCAATCCATTTGCTTTATTTTTTTTAAATAAATTTAGAGTTCCCAATTATTTATTTTTTTCCAATTAAGGAGCAATTTAGCGTGGCCAATCCACCTAACCAGCACATCTTTGGGTTGTGGGGGTGAAACCCACGCAGGCACGGGGAGAATGTGCAAACTCAACATGGACAGTGACCCCAGGCCGGCATTCGAACACGGGTCCTCAGCGCCGTAGTCCCAGTGCTAACCATTGCGCCACATGCCACCGTCCATATGCTTTCTTAACTGCTTGTTGTACCTGCATGCTTGCTTTCAGTGACTGGTGTACAAGGACAATCAGGTTCCTTTTTACACCAACATTTCTCAATCTATCACCATTTAAATAATACTCTGCAATTCTGTTTCTGCATCCAAAGTGGATGACTTCACACTTAACCACGTTATACTGCATCTGCCATGTGTTTGGCTTCTCACACAATTGGTCTAAATTGCCTTGAAGCCACTGAACATGCCCCTCACCACTCACATTCCCACTTAGTTGTGTCATCAGCAAACTTGGAAATATTACTTCTCTCTCCACAGATGCTGCCAGACCTGCTGAGACTGTCCAGTATTTTCTGTTTATACAAATTTAGCTACCCAATTCTTTTTTTCCCCCAGTAAGGGGCAATTTAGCTTGGCCAATTCACCTACCCTACACATCTGAGTTGTGTGGGTGAGACCCACGCAGACACGGGGATAATGTGCAATCTCCGCACGGACAGTAACACAGGGCCGGGATCAAACCCGGGCCCTCGGCGCCGTGAGGCAGCAGTGCTGACCACTTGCCACTATGCTGCCGCAGTATTTTCTGTATTTGTTGAAAATATTAATTTGGTTTCTTCATCTAAATCATTGCTACATATTGTGAATAGCCAGGGCCCAAGCACAGATCCCCGCAGTACCCTCGAAGTCACTGCCTGCCACTCTGAAAAGGCCCCATTTATTCCTTCTCTCGGTTTACTATCTGCTAAACAATTCTCAAACTACACCAGTGTATTACTCCCAATCCCATGCGTTTTAATTTTGCACACTAACCTCTTATATGGGGCTTTATCAAAAGCTTTCTGAAAATTCAAATATACCACATCCACTGGTTCACCTTTGCCTATCCAGGTGGGTCAACCAGATACTGGGATCAAAGATTCTTATCATCTGGTTACCTAATACCAATTAAAACCATGCCCTAATGGTTTGTGGCTCTGGTTGGTCAGAAATAATAAACAGTCCATGGTGTTAATAAGCAGCATGGCTTTAGTTGGTTGAATGTCAGTTGTGGCTCGGTTGGTAACAACCCTGCTTGAGTCACAAGATTTTGGGATATCTCGCTC
Source organism: Scyliorhinus torazame (assembly GCF_047496885.1). Classification (NCBI taxonomy): domain Eukaryota; kingdom Metazoa; phylum Chordata; class Chondrichthyes; order Carcharhiniformes; family Scyliorhinidae; genus Scyliorhinus; species Scyliorhinus torazame. The sequence continues at coordinate 168,327,084 of NC_092718.1, forward strand.
CAGGACTGGAGAATAAAGATCAAGGCCGGGCGGCACGATGGTTAGCACTGCTGCCTCACAGCACCAGGGATCTGGGTTCGACTGCGGCCTTGGGTGACTGTGTGGCGTTTGCACTTTCTCCCCATGTCTGCGTAGGTTTCCTCCCAGTCCAAAGATGTGCAAGATAGGTGGACTGACCATGCTAAAAATTGCCCCTTAATGCAGTGTTCTTCAAAGTCCTGGGCGCGACCCGCAGGTGGGTCGCGGGCGGGTGTCGGGTGGGTCGCGGAGCCGTTGTCCGCGCACTCCCGATCGCGCAAATTCCCGCGCAGCAGCCGGCTTTTCATAACGTCGGCTGCAAGCGACCGCGAACATGTTTTTAAAAAAATTTGGCCGCATTGCACATGATGATCGGTGCGCATGTGCAAATGCGCATGCGCGCCGATAGTCGGGCACGCATGCGCAGTGCGGCCGCTATTTTTTTTAAACAGTTGCAGCTTTTTGTTTTACAAGTTCTGAGGCAGGGTGGGTGCGCGCAGGTCGGCCGGCGTGGGTGCGCGCAGGTCGGCCGGCGTGGGTGCGCGCAGGTCGGCCGGCGTGGGAGCGCGCAGGTCGGCCGGCGTGGGTGCGCGCAGGTCGGCCGGCGTGGGTGCGCGCAGGTCGGCCGGCGTGGGTGCGCGCAGGTCGGCCGGCGTGGGTGCGCGCAGGTCGGCCGGCGTGGGTGCGCGCAGGTCGGCCGGCGTGGGTGCGCGCAGGTCGGCCGGCGTGGGTGCGCGCAGGTCGGCCGGCGTGGGTGCGCGCAGGTCGGCCGGCGTGGGTGCGCGCAGGTCGGCCGGCGTGGGTGCGCGCAGGTCGGCCGGCGTGGGTGCGCGCAGGTCGGCCGGCGTGGGTGCGCGCAGGTCGGCCGGCGTGGGTGCGCGCAGGTCGGCCGGCGTGGGTGCGCGCAGGTCGGCCGGCGTGGGTGCGCGCAGGTCGGCCGGCGTGGGTGCGCGCAGGTCGGCCGGCGTGGGTGCGCGCAGGTCGGCCGGCGTGGGTGCGCGCAGGTCGGCCGGCGTGGGTGCGCGCAGGTCGGCCGGCGTGGGTGCGCGCAGGTCGGCCGGCGTGGGTGCGCGCAGGTCGGCCGGCGTGGGTGCGCGCAGGTCGGCCGGCGTGGGTGCGCGCAGGTCGGCCGGCGTGGGTGCGCGCAGGTCGGCCGGCGTGGGTGCGCGCAGGTCGGCCGGCGTGGGTGCGCGCAGGTCGGCCGGCGTGGGTGCGCGCAGGTCGGCCGGCGTGGGTGCGCGCAGGTCGGCCGGCGTGGGTGCGCGCAGGTCGGCCGGCGTGGGTGCGCGCAGGTCGGCCGGCGTGGGTGCGCGCAGGTCGGCCGGCGTGGGTGCGCGCAGGTCGGCCGGCGTGGGTGCGCGCAGGTCGGCCGGCGTGGGTGCGCGCAGGTCGGCCGGCGTGGGTGCGCGCAGGTCGGCCGGCGTGGGTGCGCGCAGGTCGGCCGGCGTGGGTGCGCGCAGGTCGGCTGGCGTGGGTGCGCGCAGGTCGGCCGGCGTGGGTGCGCGCAGGTCGGCCGGCGTGGGTGCGCGCAGGTCGGCCGGCGTGGGTGCGCGCAGGTCGGCCGGCGTGGGTGCGCGCAGGTCGGCCGGCGTGGGTGCGCGCAGGTCGGCCGGCGTGGGTGCGCGCAGGTCGGCCGGCGTGGGTGCGCGCAGGTCGGCCGGCGTGGGTGCGCGCAGGTCGGCCGGCGTGGGTGCGCGCAGGTCGGCCGGCGTGGGTGCGCGCAGGTCGGCCGGCGTGGGTGCGCGCAGGTCGGCCGGTAGGTAAAAATGGGTCCCCGGAAAAAAAGTTTGAAGAACACTGCCTTAATGTCCAATGATGTGCAGTCAGATGGGGTTAGAGTGTTATGGGGATAGGGCGGGGTGGGCCTAGGTAGGGGTTCTTTCCGAGGATTGGTGCAGGCTTGATGAGCTGAATGGCCTCCTTCTGCACTGTAGGGATTCTATGGAAGGCTGACACTCATTGCAATACTGAGGGAGGATTGCACTGCCAGGTGTCATCCTTCAGACCAGGCCTCATCTGCTTGCTCAGGCAGATGTAAAAAATCCAATGGTACTATTTAGAAGTTGAGCACAGTTATCCCTGGAGTCCTGGCCAATATTTAACTCTCAATCAACATCACAGAAGGTAGATTATCTGGTTATTATTACATTGTTGTTGGTCGGAGATTGCTGTTTGCAAATTGGTTACCATGTTTCCAACATTACAACAGTGATGAGACGGCAAAAGTACTTCATTGGCTGCAAAGTGCTTTGAGACATGTCTGGTGGTAATGGAACGTATTCCGTAAAAGCAAGTCTGCTCTGACTGCACAGAAGCCATGCATCCTTGCAGACTCCGGCATTCTCAAGCCTGGACCCTGCAGAATCTATTTCTGCACTTGAATATATGGGATGTCAAGAAATCATGGGCTCCATGACAGTGCAATGGAAATATTACCCATGTCAGCCTCTTAATAGCTTGGTCAGGAAATTCATGCATGGTGGCAGATCTCAGCTTGCATCAGATAACTAAGATTCTGACTATTTTAAAATCCTACAATTCAATAACAAATATTGACACTACTGTAATCTGAAGTCAGAAATATTGAACCACAAGCAAAGCAATTCTCATTTGCAAGGCTTGAGCATATTGGTTTCAATACAAAATCACACTTGGCAGTGCTTTGATGTGCGATGTTCTGTTTTCAGTCCCTTCCCATGACTATGACCAGTGAGTAATTAGCAGACCAGGTCCAAATGCTTGGAAAGAAATATCTTCAATGGCGCTGAAAAGCTTACAAGTTCACTCCAGCTTACTGAAATTCTAGTAGCAGGAATAGCATGTTTTTCTTCTCCTGCCCCCTTAATCACAAGTGCATAGGAGTATAGGCACACATACATCCCGAAAGCACTCTGCACTGGTTTATCCTCTAAAACCGGTGTGATAAATGAGGTTGGATTATCAGGTCGGGTCTGAACATACTGTTTATTTGGTCCCCTGATAATTTCCGCCCATGAAAGACAACCCCACTTTTGTTTGGCTGAAGTACAACAGGACAGCTGTCAAGAGTGCTGTGAGTCTCACCAACCCCAGCAGGCCACCAACAACTGTCAGCAGTGCAAACATTGCAAGCCTGCGGCTGCATTACTGAGATTCTGATACTAATTGGACCTCCCAGCCTACAGATACATTGAGTCCTATTTTAAACCCTCTTAACAAACTATGAATCATCTCCCAATAATCCACAAAGTAAAAGGGTTCAAGAGCATCTCTGCCGAGATATTTGTCAGAAATCTTCTGTTGATTTCTTTGTCGAGCCCAGAATAATTTCCTGGCGTCTCCTGCTTGATCTACTCCACGTCGAAGAAGACAGCATAGCTGAGACGCCAACAGTGATTTCTCAAAGGCAAGAATTTCATGACTCTGGGTCACAAGGAACATGTTTGGGAGGCAGGGTAGGGAAAGAATACAGAGAACAGTAATCCTAATGGCTGCTAACTTGTCCATTACTCAATAATTATTTTCAGGGGACTTCCGGGTGCGGCGATGACCAGCTAAGTCGCACGTTTCGGCAGCTCCCGGTGGAACGGACTTTTGGGCTCTTAATAGGAGCCCCAACGGCAATTTTAACGGCTAAAAACACTGTGGTAAACCAGAAGGGAATCCCCCCTGGACACGGATGGAAAGAGAGGAAAGTGGCCGGATTGCGGTGGATCCTTTAGAGCAGCGGCAAGGAAGGCAAGCAAAAACCAAGATGGCGTCGGAAGGTGGCAGTTTAATATGGGGCCCTGAACAACACGAGTTTTTGAAACGCTGCGTGGAAGAGCTTAAAAAGGAGATGAAGAAGGAGCTGTTGGCCCCGATATTACAGGCGATTGAAGGGCTAAAAGATGAGGAAAAGACCCAGGAGCGGAAGCTTCGGGTCGTGAAGGCAAAGGCTGCCGAGAACGAGGACAATATACAGGGCCTGGTGGTGAAGACGGAGATGCACGAGGCACACCATAAACGATGTGTGGAAAGGCTGGAGGTGCTGGAGAATAATGCGAGGAGGAAGAATTTAAGGATTCTTGGTCTTCCTGAAGGTGCAGAAGGGGCGGACGTCGGGGCATGTGTGAGCACGATGCTGCACTCGTTAATGGGAGCGGAGGCCCCGACGGGTCCGTTGGAGGTGGAGGGAGCATACCGAGTGATGGCGCGAGGACTGAGAGCAGGAGAAATTCCCAGAGCCATAGTGGTGAGATTCCTCCGTTTTAAGGACAGAGAGATGGTCCTCAGGTGGGCAAAGAAAACTCGGAGCAGTAGGTGGGAGAACGAGGTGATCCACGTATATCAAGACTGGATTGCGGAGGTGGCGAGAAGGAGGGCGAGCTTTAATCGGGCCAAGGCGGTGCTTCATAAAAAGAAGATTAAATTTGGAATGCTGCAGCCGGCAAGACTGTGGGTCACATATCAAGGGAATCACCACTACTTTGAAACGGCGGATGAGGCGTGGACATTTATTGTTGAAGAGAAATTGGAATAAGCGGGTTATTAAAAAAGAACGTTTGAGACAAAGTGGTGGGGCGAATATGGGGGGCGAAGAGGGGGGAAAAAGGGGGGAGAGATGATTTTTATGTTGTTAATCCTGCGACCCGGTAACTTTTCTCTCTTCCACAGGTTGTGGGGGAGGGAGGAAGGGAGGTGGAGGAGCTGGGGGCATTGGCCATTGGGGGCGGGGCCAAAAGGGAAGTGCGGGCTTTGTTCCCGCGCTATGATAATTATGGCGGGAATAGGGAAGCAGGAAGGAGGGGGCGTCGCACGGTGCGAGCCGAGGTCACGGGGGGAAGCCGAGGTCGGCCAGAGTTTGCTGACTTCTGGGAGCAACATGGGGGGTGTAACTACGCTAGTGGGGGATCTAGCGGGGGGGGGGGGGGGGGGGGATTTACTGAGTTGCTGCTGCTGGGGAGAAGGGGGAGCTGGTATGGGGTGGGGTGGGCGGGGCGGGAGGGCACCGCCTGGGGGGGACACAGCTGCGTGGGAACCAGGTGAGGAGCTGGATAAAAGGGGATGGCTAATCGACAAAGGGGGGGGTAAAGAGCCCCCCAACCCGGCTGATCACGTGGAATGTGAGAGGGCTGAACGGGCCGATAAAGAGGGCACGGGTACTCGCACACCTTAAGAAACTTAAGGCAGATGTGGTTATGTTACAGGAGACGCATTTGAAACTGATAGACCAGGTTAGACTACGCAAAGGGTGGGTGGGGCAGGTGTTTCATTCGGGGCTAGATGCGAAAAACAGGGGGGTGGCTATACCAGTGGGGAAGCGGGTAATGTTTGAGGCAAAGACTATAGTGGCGGATAGTGGGGGCAGATACGTGATGGTGAGTGGCAAATTACAGGGGGAGGCGGTGGTCTTAGTGAACGTATATGCCCCGAACTGGGATGATGCCAACTTTATGAGGCGCATGTTAGGACGTATCCCGGACCTAGAGGTGGGGAAGTTGGTAATGGGTGGAGATTTTAACACGGTGCTGGAACCAGGGCTGGACAGATCGAGGCCCAGGACTGGAAGGAGGCCGGCAGCAGCCAAGGTGCTTAAAGACTTTATGGAACAGATGGGAGGAGTAGACCCATGGAGATTTATCAGACCTAGGAGTAAGGAGTTTTCGTTTTTCTCCTATGTCCACAAAGTTTATTCGCGAATCGACCTTTTTGTTTTGGGAAGGGCGTTGATCCCGAAGGTGAGGGGGACGGAGTATACGGCTATAGCTATTTCGGATCACGCTCCACACTGGGTGGACTTGGAGATAGGGGAGGAAAAAGAACGGCGTCCACCCTGGAGAATGGACATGGGACTAATGGCGGATGAGGGGGTGTGTCTAAGGGTGAGGGGGTGTATTGAAAAGTACTTGGAACTCAATGATAATGGGGAGGTCCAGGTGGGAGTGATCTGGGAGGCGCTGAAGGCAGTGGTTAGAGGGGAGCTGATATCAATCAGGGCACATAAAGGAAAGCAGGAGAGTAGGGAACGGGAGCGGTTGCTGCAAGAACTTCTGAGGGTGGACAGGCAATATGCGGAGGCACCGGAGGAGGGACAGTACAGGGAAAGGCAAAGGCTACATGTAGAATTTGATATGCTGACAACGGGTACTGCAGAGGCACAGTGGAGGAAGGCACAGGGTGTACAGTACGAATATGGGGAGAAGGCGAGCAGGTTGCTGGCCCACCAATTGAGGAAAAGGGGAGCAGCGAGGGAAATAGGGGGAGTGAGGGATGAGGAGGGAGAGATGGAGCAGGGAGCGGAGAGAGTGAATGGAGTGTTCAAGGCATTCTATGAAAGATTATATGAAGCTCAGCCCCCGGATGGGAAGGAGAGAATGATGTGTTTTCTGGACCAGCTGGAATTTCCCAAGGTGGAGGAGCAGGAGAGGGTGGGACTGGGAGCACAGATCGAAATGGAGGAAGTAGTGAAAGGAATTAGGAGCATGCAGGCGGGGAAGGCCCCGGGACCGGATGGATTCCCAGTTGAATTTTACAGGAAATATGTGGACTTGCTCGCCCCGCTACTGAGGAGAACCTTTAATGAGGCGAGGGAAAGGGGACAGCTGCCCCCGACTATGTCAGAGGCAACGATATCGCTTCTCCTAAAGAAGGAAAAAGACCCGCTGCAATGCGGGTCCGAAAGGCCTATTTCTCTCCTGAACGTAGACGCTAAGATTCTGGCCAAGGTAATGGCAATGAGGATAGAGGATTGTGTCCCGGGGGTGGTCCATGAGGACCAAACTGGGTTTGTGAAGGGGAGACAGCTGAATACGAATATACGGAGGCTGCTAGGGGTAATGATCATGCCCCCACCAGAGGGGGGAAGCGGAGATAGTGGTGGCGATGGATGCCGAGAAAGCATTTGATAGAGTGGAGTGGGATTATTTGTGGGAGGTGTTGAGGAGATTTGGCTTTGGAGATGAGTATATTAGATGGGTACAGCTGCTGTATAGGGCCCCGATGGCGAGCGTGGTCACAAATGGACGGGGGTCTGCGTATTTTCGGCTCCATAGAGGGACGAGGCAGGGATGTCCTCTGTCCCCATTATTGTTTGCACTGGCGATTGAGCCCCTGGCACTAGCATTGAGGGGTTCCAGGAAGTGGAGGGGAGTACGCAGGGGAGGAGAAGAACACCGCGTATCTCTGTATGCGGACGATTTGTTGTTGTATGTGGCGGACCCGGCGGAGGGGATGCCAGAGATAATGCGGATACTTGGGGAGTTTGGAGAATTTTCAGGATATAAACTGAACATGGGGAAAAGTGAGTTGTTTGTGGTGCATCCAGGGGGGGGCAGAGCAGAGAAATAGAGGACTTACCGCTGAGGAAGGTAACAAGGGACTTTCGCTACTTGGGGATCCAGATAGCCAGGAATTGGGGTACATTGCATAGGTTAAATTTAACGCGGTTGGTGGAACAGATGGAGGAGGACTTCAAGAGATGGGACATGGTATCCCTGTCACTGGCAGGGAGGGTGCAGGCGGTTAAAATGGTGGTCCTCCCGAGATTCCTCTTTGTGTTTCAGTGCCTCCCGGTGGTGATCACGAAGGCTTTTTTCAAAAGGATTGAGAAGAGTATCATGAGTTTTGTGTGGGCCGGGAAGACCCCGAGAGTGAGGAAGGGATTTTTGCAGCGTAGTAGGGATGGGGGGGGGGGGGGGGGGGGGGGGGGGGCTGGCACTACCGAGCCTAAGTGAGTACTACTGGGCCGCCAATATCTCAATGGTATGCAAGTGGATGGGAGAAGAGGAGGGAGCGGCGTGGAAGAGATTGGAGAGGGCGTCCTGCAGGGGGATTAGCCTACAAGCTATGGTGACGGCGCCGTTGCCGTTCTCACCGAAGAAATACACCACAAGCCCGGTGGTGGTGGCTACTCTGAAAATTTGGGGGCAGTGGAGGCGGCATAGGGGAAAGACGTGAGCCTCGGTGTGGTCCCCGATAAGAAAGAACCATAGGTTTGCTCCGGGGAGAATGGATGGGGGATTTGGAACATGGCAAAGAGCAGGAGTAACACAATTCAGAGATCTGTTTGTAGATGGGACGTTTGCAAGTCTGGGAGCGCTGACTGAAAAATATGGGTTGCCCCAAGGGAATGCATTCCGGTATATGCAACTGAGGGCTTTTGCGAGGCAACAGGTGAGGGAATTCCCGCAGCTCCCGACGCAGGAGGTGCAGGACAGAGTGATCTCAAAGACATGGGTGGGGGACGGTAAGGTATCAGGCATATATAGGGAAATGAGGGACGAGGGGGAGATTATGGTAGATGAGCTGAAAGGGAAATGGGAAGAGGAGCTGGGGGAGGAGATTGAGGAGGGGCTGTGGGCTGATGCCCTAAGTAGGGTAAACTCATCCTCCTCGTGTGCCAGGCTAAGCCTGATACAATTTAAGGTGTTACACAGGGCGCATATGACTGGAGCACGGCTCAGTAAATTTTTTGGAGTAGAGGATAGGTGTGCGAGATGCTCGAGAAGCCCAGCGAATCACACCCACATGTTCTGGTCATGTCCGGCACTACAGGGGTTTTGGGTGGGGGTGACAAAGGTGCTTTCGAAGGTGGTGGGGGTCCAGGTCGAACCAAGCTGGGGGTTGGCTATATTCGGGGTTGCAGAAGAGCTGGGAGTGCAGGAGGCGAAAGAGGCTGATGTTTTGGCCTTTGCGTCCCTAGTAGCCCGGCGCAGGATGCTGTTGATGTGGAAGGAAGCCAAGCCCCCGGGTGTGGAGACCTGGATAAATGACATGGCAGGGTTTATAAAGCTGGAACGGATTAAGTTCGTCCTAAGGGGATCGGCTCAAGGGTTCACCAGGCGGTGGCGACCGTTCGTCGAATACCTCACAGAAAGATAGAGGGAATGGAAAAGAAGAAGACAGCAGCAGCAACCCTGGGGGCGGGGGGGTGGAGGAACCAGAAGGACTCTCAGGGATGTTAGTGTATAAGTATAATATGTATAGGTTGTTGTTATAGGTAATTGTATACTGGACTGCTGAATTGTATTTTTGGAGAGTATTTATTTGGGACAAGGCAGTTGCCATTTAGTTTTGTTTTTTAATTTTGATGTTGTTTATATATTATTTATTTCTTGTTTAAAAAACTGGCCATTGTTATTTATATTGTTATATTACTGTGTAAAAGATACACAATGTACTGTTATGGTTGGCCAAAAATTTTGAATAATATATATTTTTAAAAAATTATTTTCAGGGATAGTAATGATGTTTGTAGCTCTGTGCTCTAATTGATCACAGGTACCTTCTTCGACCTTGGTTGGCTTAAGCATATGCTCAGCAGAAACCAGGTGCAACATTGGGTTTGATATTTGCCAGCTCGCCCCTGGCCTGGTGCCCTGCTCCAAGGCTCTCTTTCCCACACTTCTCATGTCTGCCTGTTCCCATCTGTCCCTGCAAGACCAGATTCCTTCATGTTTCTCTCTTAGTGTTTCTCTGGTCCCGACAATTGTCACCCATGAAAGATGACCCCACTTCTGTTTGGCTGCAATGTCCTGTAGTGAATAGCAGGCACTCTACAACTACTGCTCACAATTGAACCTTTTAACTGTGTAAGCTGATTTAAAGTGATTCAGAGAATGCAGCATTGGGTCTGGGATCCAGAGCAGAGGTAGGATAGTCTTTTTAAAAATAAATTTAGAGTACCTAATTATTTTTTTCCAATTAAGGGGCAATTTAGCGTGGCCAATCCACCTAACCAGCACATCTTTGGGTTGTGGACGTGAGACCTATGCAGACACGGCGAGAATGTGCAAACCCCACAAGGACAGTGACTCGGGGCCGGGATCGAACCCGGGTCCTCAGCACCGTGAAGCAGCAATGCTAACCACTACGCCACCATGCCACCCTCAAGAGGCAGGACAGTCAACTAATTTTCCCCCACACCTCCACCCGGCACTCGCAAACATAGTTCACAATTTTACAAAAAGACATTTAGATAGTTGGAGATGCGAGCAGGGTGCTAGCCTATGTATTTCTGTGGTCATTCGATTCTTCATAAAAGAGGTGTGGGGTTCTTTTGAAGCCCAAGAGCCATACAGCCTTACTTCTCGTCTCCACAGAAAAATATGGAGATATAAATACATTGAGAAAGGGGGAGACAGTAAGAAAGAGGGAGCGCGGTTGGGAAAAGCAAAACTAAGATACAGAGGGTAGTGGAAAGCAGACAAACATATTTAAGTATATATGGAGATCAGTTAGCCTATCTGAAAAGGTGGAAACACATCAGAAGTACATAGCCGGTCCACAAGAATTTTAAAAGAAACTAGATGCAGATGCTTGTATCAATCTGTTCAAGTTAAGCCTGTGAAAAAAGACTTAGAAACTAACAGACCATTACATATCGAGCAAACACAAGGGTAGGATCCTCCCCTGGGTTTCAGGGCCACACCATCAGGCTCAAATTCTCACAAATTATGCAGTTGAGTATCCCGCATTTGGAGACACCGTAGGCGTCAGCACACCCCAAGTGCAACGAGCTAGCTTCGTCCTGGGCGAACCATCTTGTTCAAACACTTATCCGTGACTTTCCACAAATTGGCTAATTAGAGATGGCAAGTTCACCTCTGATTTAGGGTAACAGGAGGCGCTTGAAGCTGGAGGGCGAATAGGAAGTCCTCCAGCACTGCAGAGGATGGCTTTTCAGAGGTTCTTTCCAACTTTTTAAAAAGGTTATAAATAATAAAAAGATCTCTGCAGCCAGGCCACCACTGTGGAGGAAGCCCCTCCATAGTGTCGTCTGCAGCTGAAGTCAGGCAGGGAGAGAGAACCTCTACGCCAGCCTGGAGCACAGCATTTCTAGTCTGCTGCTGGGAGGCCGCCTCTGCAGTTGCCCAGTTCCTTGATGCCTTTAGGGACTGAATAGGCCATAAGCAGGATCAATTAGAAACCCGCCACGTTCCTCCCCAATTCTGCCTCTGGAAAGTAGTCCAGGGTGGATTGGAGCTAGGGAACACTAAATCCAAGTCTGTTCACATTGGATACTAAAAGGTACCATAGGATATTAAAAGATGCCATAGAGTCAGTTGTGGCACAATGGTAGCACTCCCACCCGAGTCCAACGATAGTAGGTTCAAGTCCCACTACAGGTCTTCAGCACAGAAATCAAGGCTTACACTCTAGTGTGGTACTGTAGGAGCACTGCACTTTGGGTGGTGTTGTCTTTCAGATGAGATCTTAAACAGAAACCATTTGCCCTCTCAGTTGGTTAAAAAAAGGATTCAAAGGCACTATTTTGAAGAGCAGCAGGACGGCACGGCGGTGCAGTGGTTAGCACTGTTGCCTCACGGCGCCGAGGTCCTAGGTTCGATCCCAGCCCAGGGTCACTGTCCGTGTGGCGTTTGCACATTCGCCCCGTGTCTGCGTGGGTCTCACTCCACAACCTAAAAGATGTGCAGGATAGGTGGATTGGCAACGCAAAGTTACCCCTTAATTGGAAAAAAAACTAATTGGATAATCTTTTTTTTTAAAATTATTTTGAAGAAGAGCAGGAGAGTTACCCCGAGGGTCTAAGCCAAGACCCACTCCCCAATCAGTATCACAAAAACAGACGCTCTGATCATTATCACATTGCTGCTTTTGGGAGCTCGCTGTGCACTAATTGCCGACCACATTTCCTACATTACAAATATGAGAACTTTGAAAATACTTCATTGGCTGTAAAGTGCTTTGGGACACTATGGGCACGAACGCCATTATACAAACATATGTCTTTCTTTATCACTGGCATTTTTTCCACATTTTCCTGATAAATTATTTACTTGGAAGGAGGGATTTTAGGATATAGCTGAAAATTTGGGGGCAGAAATGCTTTACACGCCAGTCAGTTTATGCTGTAAACATTGTAATCTAAAAGCTCCAATGCCTGGGGAGGCAGTGTATTCTGCTCATCATAGTTTTACAAGTGTAATATCAACAATTAATTCTTGGAAATATTTTTTAATAGAGTACAGTTGCAGCGAGTGGACATACTGTCGCCAATGGGAAGTAATGCACCAGCAGCTTGAATAGGCAAGGTAATTAAAAAAAAAAAAACTGGGTTTGATTACTACTTTCTGGGGGAGGTAGCAACTTGCAATAATTTGGGACTTGATGAATTCACTCCAAATCAGATCTTGACCTTTCAAACTTCGAGAAGAAACAGATTGCAAATTCAAATGAGCAAGATTTATTTCCAAAGAATGTTCCAAATATTTTTATTCAACAAATTTTACCATGCAAAAGAGAAAACAAACTCCAACAATATTAAAAAACAATTCCACCCAAACCCAGGAACCAACTACCACCCCCCCCCCCCCCCCCCCCCCCCCAAATAGTAACCAACTCCTGAAAATGCAGCAACAGTTGTAGAACCCTCCTCCGCCACCCTCCGCAACTTGAACGTCACCATAGTCCAGGGTCAAAAACTTCAGCAGGCCCCCCCCCCGCCACACCGAGGCACAGGGTGGAGAAGCTGACCTCCACCCCAACAAAATCTGCCTACGAGCGATCAGCAAGGCGAAGACCAAGACATCTGCGCCTGCTCCCACCCGCAACTCGGGCCGGTCCGACACCCCGAATATGGCTTCTAGTGGACTGGGCTCCGCATCAACATGCAAGACCCTGAGATTGTATTGAACACAGTCCTCCAAAACCGTTCCAGCTTCAGGCAGCACCAAAATGTATGAACATGGTTTGCGGGTCCCCTCCCACATCGCTCACAAACAGCCGGCTCATCCTTGATCTTGTGAGATGCGTCCTGTGCACTACCTTCAGCTGTATCAGCTCCAATCTCGCACACGAGGTTGAGGCATTCACCCGCTGCATCACCTCACACCACAGTCCCTCTTCTAGTGACACCCCCCCCCCCCCCACCCCACTTTGCCTTAATCCTTTCCATGGACATACAACCCTCCTCCAGGATCCTCCCGTAGACCGCTGAAACGGCCCCACTCTCCAACCCCCCCCCCCCCCCCCCAAGCCCGTGCCGACCACGCTGCCCGACTAAACTACAATCTTCTACACTTCCTGGGTCCGTATCCCTCTATTCCCATCCTATTCATGTATTTGTCAAGATGCCCCTTAAATGTCACTATCGTCCCTGCTTCCACCACCTCCTCCGACAGCGAGTTCCAGGCACCCACTACCCTCTGTGTAAAATACTTGCCTTGTACATCTACTCTAAACCTTGCCCCTCGCACCTTAATCCTATGCCCCCTAGTAATTGACCCCTCTACCCTGGGGGAAAGCCTCGGACTATCCACTCTGTCTATGCCCCTCATAATTTTGTATACCTCTATCAGGTCTCCCCTCAACCTCCTTCGTTCCAGTGAGAACAAACCGAGTTTATTCAACAGCTCCTCATAGCTAATGCCCTCCATACCAGACAACATTCTGGTAAATCTCTTCTGCACCCTCTCTAAAGCCTCCATATCCTTCTGGTAGTGTGGCGATCAGAATTGAACACTATACTCCAAGTGTGGCCTAACTAAGGTTCTATACAGCTGCAACATGACTTGCCAATTCTTATACTCAATGCCCCGGCCAATGAAGGCAAGCATGCCGTATGCCTTCTTGACTACCTTCTCCACCTGTGTTGTCCCTTTCCGTGACCTGTGGACCTGGACACCTAGATCTCTCTGACTTTCAATAAGGGTTCTACCATTCACTGTATATTCCCTACATGCATTAGACCTTCCAAAATGCATTAGCTCACATTTGTCTGGATTAAACTCCATCTGCCATCTCTGTGCCCAAGTCTCCAAACAATCTAAATCCTGCTGTATCCTCTAGGCTTGCGAATGACGCCGCCCCCCCCCCCCCCTCCAAAAGGCCAAATCCTTCATTTCTTTAATCTTCCTCTCATCCCATCTCTGAAACCTCACATCCATCCTCCCCATCCCAAACCCATGATTCCTCCTAATTAGTATCCCCCCTGACCCAGCCTAAAATGCTGCCTAACCTGACTCACCGAGTACTTTCCTGGAGCCAATGGAAGCGGCACCATTGCCAGGGCCTGCAAACCCAGCCCCTTACACATTCCCGCCTCCACCTTTACCCACAGAGCCTCCCCTCCTTGTCCCAACTCCGCACCTTCTCCGCATTTGCCACCCAAAAATATACAGCAAGTTTGGGAAACCTAACCCCTGCCCCCCGCCCCTCGGCCTGTCATCCTCTCTGCAAAACCACCCTCCTAATCCTGGCCACCTTCCCCCCCGCAAATGAACGAGGAGATCAACTTATCACCCCCCAAAGGACTTTGATAAAAAGACCGGCAGGCACTGAAATAAAAACAAGAATCGTGGCAAAACATTCATTTTAACTGTCTTCACTCTCCCTACCAAGCTAGTGAAATTATATTTTCAGAGCCCTCCCCAACCTCGGGCCACCTGCACCCCCAAGTACCTAAAGTGGGTTGCCGCCAAGTGGAATGGTAGCACCCCGACCCTGCTCCCAGCGGAGAGACCATTTAATACTCGCTCTTGCTAAATTCAATTTATACCCTGAGAACACCCCAAATCTCTGAAGCAGCTCCATTATACTCCCCACTGACGTGCTCGGGTCCGAGCTATACAGAAGCAAATCATCAGCGTATAGGGACGTCCTATGTTTCACCTCCTCACATCACTATCCCTTTCCACATCCCCGAGCTCCTTAGTGTAATTGCCAAGGGCTCTATAGCAAACAACAACAGGGACAGAGGGCACCCCTGTCTCGTATCCTGGTACAGTGCAAAGTACCCAGAGTACAACAAACCTCCAATTCCAAATTTCTCCAATACCGCCATCAAGTAACCCCACTCTACCAGATCGTTTGCCTTCTCTGCATCCAGTGCTACCACCACCTCAGTCTCTTTTCCCTCCACCAGCTACAGGACCACATTCAACAAACTCCACATATTCAAGAACAACTGCCTTCCCTTCACAAACCCCATCTGATCCTTGCCAATCACCTTCAAGAGTCATTCTTCCAACCATGACGCCAACACCTTTGATAATATCTTGGCATCTACATTCAGCAGAGATATGGGCCTGTACGACTCACACTCCACCGGGTCCTGATCCTTCTTTAGCAGCAACGAGATAGAAGCTTGCCCCATCGTTTGCAGCAAGACACACCTACCTAACGCATCCTCAAACATTCCCACCATCAGCAGCGCCAACTTTTCCTTAAATTTCTTATAAAATTCAACTGGGAACTCATTGGGCCCTGTTGCCTTCCCTATCTGCATCCTCCCAATTTCCTCCTTCACCTCCTGCTCCCCCGCCAGCTCCTCCAACCCTGCTCTATCCTCCTCACCCAGCCTTGGATACACCAACGTCCAGGAACTCCCTCATCCTCCTCTCCTCCCCGGTGGCTGACCTATATATCTGTATAAAACTCCTCAAATATTGTATTAATCTGCCCCGCACCGCCCCACTTCACCCTTCTCAACTGGCGCACCGTTTTCCCTGTGGACAATTGGTCGAACCTCGCCTGAAACTCCTTCCTCTTGGCCAAGAGACCCGGGTTCGGGTCCCCCACATACCTCCCATCTACCTCCAGAATCTCCACTTTGGCGCTCCTCTCTGTCCTCCTTGTCCACCACAGCTTTGAACAAAATCACCTCCTCCCCTCGTTACTATGTTCAGAACCTCCCAAGCCACCGACTATGAAACATCCTCAATGCAATTACACCCCACATAATCCTCGATCACCGTCCCAATCTTATCACGAAAGCTTTGGTCCGCTGACAAACTCATGTGCATTCTCCACTCCAGTCTCTGGGCCATCCCCTTCTCCAAATCCACATCCAATCAGTGCGGAGCATAGTCCAAAATCACAATTGCGGAGTGCTCTGACCTCCTCACCCCAGACAAAAGCACCTTCCCCACCATGAAAAAGTTTATCCTATTGTTTACCGGGGAGAAAAACGAATACTCCCGTTCCCTCGGGTGTAAGAACCTCCACAGGCCAATCCTCCCATCTCCCTCACGAGCCCAGCCAGCACCTTCGCCCCCCGCCCCCCAAAGACTGGGCCAGCGAGTGTGGCTGAGACCTATCCACCTTCGGCTCCTGCACCATATTCCAATCCCCCCCCTACCAACTCGTGGATATCCAGATCCGGAATGGCACACAGCACCCTCTTCACAAACTCCGCATTATCTCAGTTGGAGCCACATCCGCTCGTCAGTACAACCAGACCCCCTCCCCCCACTCTCGTGCCCCCATCACTATGTACCTGCCCCCCTGGTCCGCCACTACCTTCTCCATCTGAAACCTCACCCTCTTGCCCACTAATACCACTATCCCTTGAACCCTGCTATTGAAACCAGAGTGGAAAATCTGACACACCCAACCCTTCTTAAGTCTCACCTGATCCCTCACCCTCAGGTGGGTTGCCTGCAGCATCACCACGTTGGCTTTTAAGCTCTTCAAGTGTCTAAAAACCATCAATCTCTTCGCTGGGCCCCTAAACTCATGTTCCACGTCACTATTCTGACCGGGGGTCTCGCATCATCCACCCCCCCTATCCGCCATCATCATAACCCTGGGCCCTGCCCTTCAGGCCAGCCCCGCCCCATCCCTTTGTTACCATCGAACCCCTCTTCCCCCCTCTTCCAAAATCCCCCCATCCACTTCCTCTTGCAAACACTTTTTCCTGTATTGACACCCACCCCCCAACCGCCATCGAAACCTGTTCGACCAGGTTCCACCTACCAGGGCCCCTCCCTCCCCCACCACATTCCCACTCACTAGCCAACCTTCACTTGATAGTGTGGAGGCCCCTGCCCAGGCCCCCCTCCTCACAATCCCCTCTTCTCAATCCCCTCCCCGCATGAGAGTCTCTGAAAACAAAAATAGACAAACAAAACCAGTGCAATACTGCACCCCAGAAAAATGCCATAACCCCAAAGCCCAAGATAATTGTAACCAACTATAAACAGTAAACAAAGGTAAACTACCCTCCCCATTCAACCAATCCAAAAACCCCCACAAATACATAACAAGAAACAACCAAAAAGAGAGATAAAGAATAAGCACAGCCCCCCATCCCCTCAGTCCAAGACCCAATCTCAGTCCCATCTCTCATTTCAGTCAAAGTCCTTCAGACTTCACGAACACCTCCACCACCTCGAAGGAGAAGTCCCTCGAATTGTAGGTCACCCTCAGCTTCGCCAGGTAGACCATGTCAAACCTCACGCCGTTTTTGCCTTCACCCGTCTGAAGGCCACCCGCTTTCTCACCAGTTCCACCGTCAAATCTTGGTATATTCGAATACCGACGCCTTCCCACTTCACCTCACGTCTTTGCTTTGCTCAACTTAAGACCTTCTCCTTAACGCAAAACTTATGGAAGCATATTATAAACTGCCCTTGGTGGCTCGTTTGCTTTCGGCTTGGGCCTGAGCGACCGGTGTGCCAGCATTTTTGCGGTCGGCCTTGGGCCCTCCACCCCCTCAGGCAGGCCCATGATCCGCAGGTTTTGCCCCTGAAACCGGACATTAAAATCCTGTAGCCACCTAAGTTGGCCAACTCCCGATTCAAAATGGCGAACGGCAAAGGCTGAAGGGAAATTCAGCCAACACAGGCAGAAACCAGCAGGTGCAGGTTTGCTGCGTATTAAAACTCTGCAAAAGCCCAGACAGCATCGATACCAGCGACCATCAGCATAATAATGTAGCAGCCATCTATATACTAATGCGCAATCCCCGGGTGCAATTGAAACATTTGGGATGAACAAAGCAAAGCCAGACTCCCCGGCACCAGCAGGAGCCAACACAAAAGAGGTTAACGGACACCTCAAGACCGCCCATCGATCAGGGAACCGCTCCAGTATTGGAGAAATCCGACCAAGCGATTGGGACAAAGTCCAATCACTTGGGACCAGGTACGGGGTCCGCCTGAAAGGCGGGAAGCCCCTGGGGACTATAAAGTTAAGCCCCCAAGTTCAACTCACTCTCTTCTTCCTGCCCAGGTCACCCAGCAACGCGAACCAACCTTGACCGTGACCGGTGCAGTGACCGCTGAAAGATCGTAAATCTTAATTCAACGCTCGCTACGAGATAGGCACTCCTAGCTACCAATCCGTACCAACTTCGAATCCCGCAGACTCAGAACCCGAACAAAAGGTCATTTGTTCCCCTGACCTGGTGGGCCAGTCCGAAGTTAAGTATAGGCCTGTTAGTTGGAGAAGTAGCTTAGACATAGAATTTGTGCATGAGTAGTGATTACTGTGTATAATAAATGTGCTTTGATTTGAATCTTACTAATCGGTGTATTGAGTTATTGATCATTACTTGGACTTGAACCTCGTGGCGGTATCATAAGAACTAGGAGCAGGAGTAGGCCATCTGGCCCCTCGAGCCTGCTCCACCATTCAGTGAGATCATGGCTGATCTTTTGTGGACTCAGCTCCACTTTCCGTCCCGAACAGCATAACCCTTAATCCCTTTATTCTTCAAAAAACTATCTATCTTTATCTTAAAAACATTTACTGAAGGAGCCTCTACTGCTTCACTGGGCAAGGAATTCCATAGATTCACAACCCTTGGGGTGAAGAAGTTCCTCCTACACTCAGTCCTAAATCTACTTCCCCTTATCTTGAGGCTATGCCCCCTAGTTCTGCTTTCACCCGCCAGTGGAAACAACCTGCCCGCATCTATCCTATCTATTCCTTTCATAATCTTATATGTTTCTATAAGATCCCCCCATATCCTTCTAAATTCCAACGAGTACAGTCCCAGTCTACTCAACCTCTCCTCGTAATCCAACCCCTTCAGCTCTGGGATTAACCTAGTGAATCTCCTCTGCACACCCTCCAGTGCCAGTACGTCCTTTCCCAAGTAAGGAGACCAAAACTGAACACAATACTCCAGGTGTGGCCTCACTAACACCTTATACAATTGCAGCAGAACCTCCCTAGTCTTAAACTCCGTCCCTCTAGCAATGAAGGACAAAATTCCATTTGCCTTCTTAATCAGGTATCATAAAGATACCTGGCGACTCGCGGGCAAAGGTAATAAAACAGAGCAATTGAACCAACCAAATAGTTAGCAACAATCCAAAAATACCCAATGTGCGACCTCCACCTACATATCGTCACCGGAATGCCCATGTATACAAGATTTCTGTTGGAATACCTGTCCTCATCAAATCACCATGTGGAGTATAACTATTCCTCTAACCTGAAGAGCCTCAGGTGCTGCCCACTACTTTCAAGCACCTCATGTCATGAGTGTAATAGAAGCCAGTGTCCCAAAGTCCTGGCAATGCAATAAAAATGCTGGATAAAATTAATTGCTGAATTTCTATTAAATAAAATCCTTTAGGAGCGGCACGTGGCACAGTGGTTAGAACTGCTGCCTACGGCGCTGAGAACCTGGGTTCAAATCCCGGCCCTGGGTCACTGTCCGTGTGGAGTTTGCACATTCTCCCAGTGTCTGCGTGTGTTTCACCTCCACAACCCAAAGATGTGCAGGTTAGGTGGATTGGCCACGCTAAATTACCCCTTAATTGGGAATAAAAATAATTGGGTTCTCTAAATTAAAAAATAAAATAAACAAACAAAATCCTTCACATAAAAGTTAAACAAGTGTCATCTGCAGCCGGCATCAATTCTGTCCTGTAGGTCACCAGGAGGATTCATCTCGCAGTTGGAGTCAGGTTCTGGAAATCTGTACCATTGGTCAGTTAGGATCCTAACTGATATGATCCTTCTCTGGATTGATAGCATGCCATTGAGGCCAACATGTAGTTTGTATTATTTTGGACATGGCCTAATTTGGATGTGTTCTATAGTTGCCTCAATTGTCCTTCATCCAGCTTGCTGTTTTGAAGCATGTGCAATATTCTGATAAGCCTGATGGAACTTAGATTGGTTTTGATAATAGTTTTTCAATGCGCTAGCCAAAAGGATATAAAAGGCAGCTTTTGAAAAATATTTCCCATCACAAACAGACAGAAATGGATTTGCTATGGACTTCTTTGCTATTCGGCAACTTACTCTATTCATACCCACTTAAACTGAATTAATTTCTATTGTATAAAGCTTGTCAAGCAAATCAACCCCCCCCAATAGCAAATAACAGTTCATGCATTTGGTTTTATGTCTTAAAACATAAAATGTTTTCCCCGCAGCATTGCTCAAGAAGCTACAAACTAGTTTGTGTCTCCATGGAGTTGAATATCTGTTATCTCGAGTCTGGATTTTACAGTACACAATACCAGATTAAAGAATTTGCAGACAAGCACCTGTTCATTTTAGAACTCTCTTGTTGCCAGCCCTGAAATGTTGGCACTTGGTACTCACCAGCTCATCAATGTCCACTCCATTGACAGGTGATGTCTTGTGTCGAGTGTTTCTCCCGTGACCGTGTAGGGACTGTTTCTTCCCCGGCTGTTTCGCCTGCCTCTGAGAACGGGCCTGGGAGGCTGATTTTCCTTTGGCAGCTTTCCTGGATCTCGCTGTAAAGAGCAAAATTCACACATGATCATTATGCTGGCATTCAGATCCTTCATGCTTGCCACTCAAGTGGCATTCCATCAGACAGAGCTTTTGTTTTCATCAACTCTTTCATCCCATCAAACTTCTCCCTCCAGAATTAAAATAAAAGCAGGACTATGCCGAAATTCATTGGGCTTTAAAACTCCCTATTTTCCCTCCTCGAAGATAAGGCCTCATGTTCGTCCAGTTCCAAGCTCTCCTCCCAGGCTCCAGTACCTTTCCCTGAACAAAGAAAAAACAGCTGAACTAGAAGCTGTTCAAATTGTTACGACCATGTGAGGGGTATTGTGTTCCCTAATTTACCACTGCACGACTGGCTGTAACAAGGTTTCATTATAAATTTGAAGAGGATGTGCTTTGCCAATACTGTAGGAATCCCATTCTGTATGCTTTCAGATTATAAGGAATTAATCAGACAGATTTTCTGAGTTTAAAATCAAAAAACAAGACAAGGGGCGGGATTCTCCGCCGGCAGGATTCTCCGTTTTGCCGGCACCCGGGGGTTTCCCGATGGGGTGGGGCTGCCACACAATGGGAAACCTCATTGACCGGCCAGCGTAACGGAGAATCCCCCTGGCGGGTCGAGGCAGAAATGTGGCGTGGCGGGGCGGACGATCCAGCCCAAGTTTTATGACCTACTTCCCAAACTTAAAAACTAGGTATATTGCAACCCTCATTCATATAATTTCACACATTCCTTGGGCCCCAGAAGAAAGAGGTCGCTGTGTTAGACGCGTTTTGTAAGCAGCTCATGGGATCCACTGTTGTGGTTCAAGAGCACTAAAAAACCACCCAAAACAGCTCTGAAAAAATGGGCAGATATATGTCAAAGCTCGAACCCTTCAGCCAGGAGACTATGTGATCGATCTCCTACCAGTACAGTTCAGAGGCAAGTACAGGGTCGCAAAGAGAACTGAGGTGATAAACTATTTAATCAACATTCCAGGCCATAGGGGGAAAAAAACAGCATCTGTAGCACGGCAACATGCTAATGCAGTAGCACAGCTGGAGAGGGGACAAGCAAGCAATGTGGCTAATCTTTTAAGTGATATGGTTGAAGCGACAAACTCCAACAAAATAGTGTCAAATTTTTGATGATGGGGTTGTGGTCTGTATAGTCAGTGGTTTCAGTGTAACCATTTTAGACATGTATCTCAAGTATTTGAAAGCTAGTAATAATCCCAAGGTTTTCTTCTCCACAGTGGAATTGAGTTTCTGATATTAGTTCAATTTCTTGGAGAATACCCAATAAGTGTCTCTATGCTGGATTGATTCTCCAGGACAGCCCCCTACCCAAAAGCTACTACCCATCAATGGCTACTTCAAATGCTTTGTTGAAATCTGGAACTGCTAACACGGGTTTGTTTACTAGAGTGGCTTATGAGAAGAGACTTAAAAGATTCTTTTTTTTAAAGTTTGTGAAACAATCAAAGAAATACACGGTTAACTGTCCTTTGGCTAGTTTCAATGCAGTGATTCCATGTTGCATCCATTTTGTTTCAGCTGTCTTCCTGGATGCAACTGTACCGAGTAGCTGTCCCCTTTTATCCCCAAAGTGTCTTATGGTTTGCAGCAGATTGCTGTAGTCTGGTTGGTTACTCTGCAATATGCATGCACAACACTTCAGAGCGTGTGCGTAATGGCTCTCTGCAGCCCTCTGGCTTGGTAAACAGTGTTTCAAAAGCCTTTGTGGCTGTATATTCCAGAGGAATTTGATTACTGCGTCTGCTGTACTCATTGTGTTGCAGCATTGGAAATTACATTTTTGATGTCTCATCTTAAACTTTTGACGGGTTTCAAGATTGTGTGACAGCCAGCAGGAGAAAGGATCTCCCCCACTTCTCGGGGGGGGGGGGGAAAAAGAGTGTCTGTTCCTATACATTCCACTTGGATGGAATGAAAGTTATACATTCTGGCTGTAGCAGACACCCATTGTTTTAATAAGATTAGTTTATTAAAATCCAGCCCGAAAAAAGAATACTAGAAATTATAGCTTTGTCTTTAAGAAAAAAAATCCTCGTAAAATAATTCAAAATTGTTGCAGTCACAGGGTGATAATTAAGACTTGAAAGTCAGCATTTCCTGGTTAGCTCCATATTACTCACCGAGTTCCATTCATTGTGGCAACATTGCAGCTCATGCGAGGAACTTTAATTAATATCCATAAATTAAATTTAGCATAGGTCAAGGACAAGGCAATGTTTTGCAGCTCCAATGCACAGTACCTTGTTGATACACTTGATGCAGAGTTGGGGCACAAAAATCCCCCCACATAAATTTCCAAACAACCACAATGGAGGGAGTTGTCCCAGCTGTTCAGTACAGCTACCAGCAGATAATCTAAAGCGAAACTCGCAAAATCAAAGAAAACTTTATATTTTGTAGTAGTACAAAGGTTCCTGTAATATTCAGATCCCACTGATGGAAAAAAATGTATCTTTAGAATTAGTGATGTAGGAATTACGATGACTTTGAATTTGAAATTGCTTTTGGATATAAATAATAGTCAAGTGTACATTTAATTAACAAACAAAAATCTTTTAAATCTGACAAAGTTTATGGCAATTCCCTTCAATTGTCCAAATCTGAAGTAGCTTTTACAAAACTAAGTTAGGAGAGGCTGGGACAGAACACCTAAAACAGGGAAGTAGATTCCAGTCATACATAAAAAGATCATTCAGAATTCAAATTCCATCCATTAATCATTTAAAACTATTTCCTAACAGTTGGGTTCACAACTTACATCTAAGTCTGGGCCCTCCACGCTCCTCATAGTCTTCATCCTCTTCGTCATCTTCCTCCTCCTCCGTCTCTTCTTCTTCCTCTTCCTCATTCTCGTTGTCTTCATCTTCCTCCTCGGCATAATTTCTAAAAAGGTAGTGATAGCAGATGGATTTCCCTTTAGTTAAAAGGATGGTTTTATGCACATTTAGACATGCCATTGGTGAATTCAGATTTTAAGCAGAGACGTAGACTTATGTACTGAGTGCCATTCCATATTATCCTATACTGGATCCCTGTCAAACAGCGTCGATTTTAAAATTCTCATCCTGGGTTTTCAATCCCTCCATGGCCTCACCCCTTCCTCGCCTTGTAATCTCCTCCAGCCTCAACCCTCCAAGATATCTGGGCTCTTCCTAATTTAATAAAAAACAGAAGTGCTTGATAAACTCAGCAGGTCCGGCAGCACCTGTGGGTAGAGAATGTCTCCAGTCTATGGACTCGGAAGAAACACTGACTCTGTTTCTCTCTATATAAATATAACTTTCTGTTGCTGTATCTTAATTTGTTCTGGCAATACTTTGAAAAAAATCTAAACATCCCTCAAGGAAAGACGGGGAGCAACAACTCACTCACTGCAACAAGAAAAAAAATCAATGTAAATTCTCTGCTCCCAAGTGAATTGTTTGTGTCCTGAATTCTTTAAACAAAGTCAGTTTTAATACAATTTCAAAAGGCTAATGTGGAAAATAAAACCGCATTATAAAATACCATGACAGAGAAAGCACAGTTTTTGTACCAATCACATACACACAAATGATTTTACACAGTCCTGGTCAATGTGTTGTCACTATATTTCAAAATTTGCAATGATATGAAGATGGAAAACATCAACTGTGATGAGGATGGTCTTGAACTTCAAAAGAAAATAGTTGATGGATTGGGCAGACAAGTGACAGATGAAGTTTAATGCAGAGAAGTGTGAAGGGATTCATTTTGGCAGGAAGAATATGGAAAGACAGTATAAACTAAAGGAAGAAATTCTAAAGGACATGCAGCAAAAGAACCTTGTTGTTATACGTACACAAGACATTGAAGGTGGCAGGGCATATAGAGAGAGCAGTTAATAAAGCAGTTAATAAAACTGGCAGCCCTCAGTTCTTTTGAAGGAGCATTGAGTACAAGAGTAAGGTGGTCATATCGAACTTGTATAAGACACTAGTTAGGCCTCATCTGGAGACTGTGCCCAGTTCTGGGTGCTGCACTTGAGAGAGGATGTGAAGGCATTGGAAATAGTACAGAGGCCATTCATAAAAATGATTCCAGAGTTAAGGAGCTGTAACTATGGGGATACATTAGAGAGATTGGGACAGTTATCCTGGGAGGAAAGCAGGCTGAGAGGAGACTTGACCAAGGTACTCAAGACCCCGAGAGGAATGGACAGGGTAAATAGTGAGAAACTTTTCCCACTCAATGGGAGTATCAAGAACTAGAGGGCAAAGGTTGAAAATAGTTTCAAAAGGAGTGATGCAAGGAAAGATTTTTCTCCCCCGGGGGTGGTTGGAACATACTTCCTGAGAAGGTGCTGGAGGAAGGTTTGATCGAGGTATTCAAAAGGGAATTGGATTGCTATCTGAAAAGAATGAATGTGCAAGGTTATGGGGATAAAGGCAAGGGAGTGGGACTAGGTGGAATACTGTTTCAGCGAGCCACTGGAGCCTTAATGGGCCGAATGGCCTCTTTCTGTACTATAAATATTCTGTGATATGGAACAGCAGAATCTCTGGCTAAACTATCCAAGGGTAGCCTTGCTCCCAAAATGGCCCAATCCTCAGCTCCTGGTCTAGTATGGGTCTATGTGCCACAATTCACAGCTTTCTACTTCTGCACTCTAGACATGGGTAGACTTGAGAGAAAAGAGGCAGACAAGGTACAGCACAAGACAGTGGACTCGGCAGTTCTTATTTACAAAATCTGAACTGCTTTAAAGTAGGTTTGGCTGAACTGAAGTCAGGAGTAATGCCCTACAAGTTGATCATACTGGAACTCAATCCAAAACAACCCAGCGAGTTGGTGGTCTATTCCGACTCTGTACACCAATGAAAAGCATAGACCAGAATTATTTTTTAAAATTTTGACAATTAGATCAGTTAGAATCCATTTCAGCTGCAGCATCATCACTGTGGTGTAAAGGAATATAGTAGATCAGAAGACACCAGACACTGCAATGGTAAACTGGTTGTATGATTACCTATCACGTGTGCCACGCCTGGCTGTGGCTGGCTGACAAGCTGGACATAGCCACTCTCCATCCGGTATCACATAGAGAGCTGGTCGCAAACAGAACAAGTGGAAAGTCTTATTACATTCATCACACAGGATCAGCTTGTCATCTTCACCTGATGAGCAAGAAAACACAGTCAGCTTGTGGCAAATTTACAATGGTCTTGGTGTTCATTCAGTTTTTTTGAAATAAGATTAAATACAAATATGTTTTCAGTATATAAAGTAATACAATGCAAAACAAGTAAATCCTTCTTGGCTTCCCAGTACATTTCTAAATATTGTTGCCATTAAATGTAGGTGCACATCACAACCCGAAAAGAAAAGGCACAAGTTGTTGAACTTGGCTGGATGAAATCGAAATCTGCACATGCCACACTCGCAAAAAAAATAAAAAAAATAATTGGGAACAAAATTAATTTTTTCTCATTTCCAACTAATTTCAGAGCGTCACATTAACAAGGCTATCCAGATAGATGTGAATGGTGTGGCGGAACGATGAGAGTAAGTGGAATATAAAATTTGGGCTGCAGAAATGTTTCTATATGCAAGTAGTGCCGTCCAGTTTGAGAATGATTTAACTGAAAGTAATCAGCAAAGTTCTTCAGTAAAAATGCAGACTGTGTTTTTTGTTGCATCATCAGCAACCTAATACAATAGCAATTTCAGCCCAAAAACGCTGCAGCCTTGACCTTGTTAAAACTATCAGACCAATTTAAAATGCAAAGCAGAAGAAATGGCTAGATGGAGTAGCTTTTATTCAAGTATTACCCTTTCCATCATAGAATGAAATACCTCACATTTCCTTCACATCTATCTGCATGGGATGGGGTGGCCCCCTAAATAGCTCAGCTTTGTTTGAAATGGTGCCCCCCACCCCCCACCCCCCCTGGCTGCTTACAACACCTTTACTCCAGGACACAGCACTGACTTCATAGGAGCAAGCTAGCAGGGAGGGAATCCCCTACAAGGATCAATATGGTATCAATTGATACGGTGTAAAAATCTCAAATCAGCACCTTTTCATTACTAGGAGGGTCAGGCAAGACCAAAAAAAGGGATTTTCATTCAACTTCCCAACATTTTAAAAGTTCATTTTTATTTGATATGAACACAAAAGCGGAAGAAATTGCGCAGTATTGTGTTTGTGAGGTGTTGTTGGTGTTCCATGAATAAGTCAATGTTCAAAACATAGCACTTTTGAGATTTTTTCAGATTTTGCAAAAGTGCTAAGAATAGAAAGCAGGTCTGTCAGTATCTGACAAACACAGGAAATGTCCCTAGCTATAAATCTTCCTCAAGATCATTAGTCTTAAACCACATCATTAAGATAGGTTTTCTTCTTCAGAAAAAAGGCCAGCTTTCTTATTAAAGGAGATTTGTGGAAATGTCCACTGAAGGACATCTATTTTCTACTGGCTGGTCCCCAATAAATCAATGAATGGAGGACAGTCCAGTAACTGCAGTACTTACCCTTCTTACGACACACTTTACACCGGGCATTTTCAGTCGACATATCCCATTTGATGCAGGCATCCAACATTCCCAGCAACACGTGCATACGAGAGAAGGTCTGAGCCTCTTGGATAGCACATTTCCATAGCTCCAGGGCAGAAGCAACCTGTGGCAAGTTAGTTGAGAGATAATTAGACAGAAAGAAAGTTTAGAACCAGAAGTTTCTGTTCCTTTCTGGATGCGAATGCAAGCAATAAATAAAACAGCGCCACAGGCAGTCAGGGGAGATCCAGTAACTGTTACAAAGCCAGTTAAATCTTCAAACAGAAGGGCAAGCTTTGACCAAGCTCAGGAAGCAGAAAGAATAGATATAAGTCATCTTGTTTAAATGAAGACAATCCATTGACATGGAAAAGTATAGTCTACTCCTCATTTAGTATTGCTACACAAAGACAGGTTGCTCTGAAAGGAAATTTAGTGGCTTTTACTTTGTGTGCAAATCACTGCGAAATAAAGCAGTAAAGATTGATATTAGGCCTCATCTTATCAAATGTTTTCTACCTTTGAAGAGAATGAAACACCCAAAAAATGGGCCAATCTTTTTGACCACAACTATTAAATCCTCATAGTTAGGGAGAAATGTGATCACCTCAAGAACCAGATGCAAGAGCTGTAGAAATGGAATACTTTATACTGAAAGTTTCCCTTCTCGGTATTTTCTTTACCATTAACCTGATCAAATAAAAATATTTTGAAACTACCATCACCGATTCCTCCAAAAAGGGTTCTCTCATTTCTACAATCAATTCCACAAAGCACGAGTGGCTAATATTCAACCGTAAGCCTGGGCAGTGAGCTCTTCTACCCCGGAGTCACAAATCCCAACCATTCTCTTACTAGCTAAGCACTTCCTAGCATAGGCCAACAATCGCAGGCGTGTACTCGCAAATGATCATCTCCTCCTTAGCTCAGGTGCAACAACGCCAATCATCCATCTTGTGATACCAACAGAAGGCAGTTAACAGACCATGGACAGGCAAATTGAACACCATAACTTCTGGTCTGCAAGCTCAGCGACGCATTGGTAGGGTTAAATTTGGTACGCCAGTGCGTCTCATTAAAATATGCAAGTCATTGGAACAATTGTTCAAATCTTGGGAGTTTTATTTGAATTGAAAAGCTAATTGAAAAATTGACTCCCAAATTTATGCTGAGAAGAAAAAATGAAACAAAAACATTTTGGGAACCAGCAGTTGAAATAACATTGAATCACTCCTGGCCATCTGCTACTCTGCAAAGTACATGAGAGTTTCCCCTGATAGTTTGATTCAGTTTACAATCTGTTCTTGCTGCCACTGGCTAGTCAAGTTGGGATAATAACGATCAATACTCACCACACAGGGCTAGATTAAATCAATGTGTTTATTCAGCAATAGAACCAGTCTCATGTCTTAACTAAAATCTAGTAGCATAATAACCTACTTCATAAAAGTGAGTAATCAATTACTGCCTGTTCTCAAATGTTATCCCTCTCCAGAATCACATCAATTAAATGACTATCCTATTGAGTTACACTAACTTATACTGCCACCTATTGGTCCCTTCCACAATGCAATGCAGCTGTATTCAGTCACATAGTACCACTGAAAGTAAAACGAATAAGACAGTTTTGCACGCATCACTCCATCTCACAGATTAACTTAACAGTGAGCAATGCAACACTCACACTGATTTCAGTACATTTTAATGGAGAATGTCAAATTTTCAGAAATGCAAAATACATTTTCCCCCAAAACTGAAAAAAAAAGTTTGAAACTAGAATGAATCATTGGTAGTGGGAACAACGTGAGGTGAAGATATAGACAAGTGTCCCATTGTTCAATATTGGTTTAAATGTGATTTTTCCTTCAATGTATCGGCAGTTAACCAAACGGTTGATGGACACACTCCAATGAACTACTTTCACATTTTGGTTGAGAGGTGGGCTACATTAAAAGTAAACTTGCATTTAAAAAAAATCCCTGCACTGCAGAAGGCTGCCATTTGGCCCATCGAGTCTACACCGACCCTCTGAAAGAGCACCCTACCTTGGCCCACTCCCCTCCCTGCCCTAACCCTGTAACTCCACACAGTGATCATGGCCAATGCACCCAACCTGCACATCTTTAGACTGTGGAGGAAACCGGAGCATCCGGAGGAAACCCACACAGACACGGGGAGAACGTGCAAACTCCACAAAGACAGTCAATCATGACTGGAATCGAACCTGGGTCCCTGGCGCTGCGAGGCAGCAGTGCTAACCACTGTGCCACCGTGCCACTTGCATTTTTCCAGCGCCTTCAATGCAATAAAATGTCCCATGGTGATTGACAGGATTGTAATCAGATGTAAACTAGCACTGAGCCAAAGGAGACATTAGGCCTGGTGAACATAAAACTTGGGCCAAGTGACAAGGGAAAGAAAGCAGCATCAAAAGGGAAGTTTAGGGAGGGAAATCCAGAGTATAGGACCTGGACAACAAAAGACAAGGTCCAGTGATGGAATGAAGGAAGGGAGGGTGGGGGTTGCTGTATGCAGATTCCAGGGCTGCAGGCAAAACACATTTCCACTCCTGCTGGATGCTAAATAGAAAGTTCAGTCCAGTTGTGTCTTATTTAAACCATGAGCCATTAAGGTGAAATTCCAAAACTTACCTTAGCTTCTTCAGCCATTTTCTTCTCCTCATCTATTTCTTCTACTTTTGTTTCCTCTCCTGCCTTCTTCCTCTTTTGCTTGGGGGCCATAAAACCTTGCAGGAATTTCTTTATTATACACTCCTGCAGTGTGATTACACACTCCCCCAAATCCTTCAGACTCTCCAATGAGCGTACCTGGCAGAGAGTAAAAGCAGATTAGCTAGCAATGATTCTTCCAACAATAGGCCAAATAAAACTATAAGACGTAGGAGCAGAAGTAGGTCATTCGGCCCATTGAATCTGCTCCGCTATTCAATGAGATCATGACTGATCTGATATGATAATCCTCAAATCGGTTTTCCCACCGTATCCACATAACCCGTGATTTTCTCAGTGATTAAAAATCTGTCTATCTCAGTCTTCAGCATACTTAACGGCCTGGCCTCTACAGCTCTCTGCGGTGAGGAATTCGACAGAGCTCATCTCAGTGAAGAAATTCCTCTTCAATCCATCTTAAATGGACAACCATTACTCCGAGATTATACCCTTTGGTCCTAGACACTCTCGGAAGGGGAAACAATGTCTCAGAAACTACTCTGTCAAGCCCTCTTGAGATTCTAAACTCCAATGAGTGCAGGCTCAACCTACCCAACCTCTTCTCATAGGAAAATCCCTTCATACCCAGGATCAAGCTAGTGAACCTGCTCTGGACTTCCTCCAATGACAGCAAATCTTTCCTTGGGTAAAGGGACCAAAACTGTTCACAATATTCCAGATGTGGTCTAAATAGTGCCTTGTATGGTTTTAGCAGGACTATTTTCTACTCCAGTCCCTTTGAAATAAAGGTCAACGTTCCATCTCCCTTCCCCTACGCCACATGGACTGCAGCAGTTCAAGATGACTCACCACCACCGTCTCAAGGGCAATTAGGTACCGGCAATGCATACTGGACTAGCCAGCAATGCCCATGTGAACGAAGGAATAAACAAAAAATGCCCAGGTCTGCCCCTGTATGGTTCAACTAAAAGACACTATGCACCAGTGTAGGAAGGAAGAGCAGCAAAGCAAGTGCTCTACCTTCAACCTTAACCAACACGATTAGAAACAGATGAATTAGAACTAATCATTGGTTCTCAGTTCCCTGGAAAACCATTGATCCGGTCTCAGGAGTAGTTCTTGGCAGTGATGTGCATTGGGACAATGAGAACATGAAAGTTATCAGTACATCTTTCTTCCTACCAGGTTAAATTTGCTGAACCCACTGGTAATATGATTTTCTCGGTCCCCACCTCCCGGTCCTTCCACTCTTGAAGACATAACTTAATTACAGAATTTGAAATGCACCAACTCAGTCATTTTCAAACCCAGATTCGGGACGCCCAGGTGGGTATCGGGAGGGTCACGCGGCCATGCGTTGCGGCGTTCCAGATTGCGGGAAGTAGTGCCCAACTGCCGCCATTGGCTTTTAAAAATGCCGGCTGCGACCGGCTTTCAGAATGCTGGCAGTTCCACGCATGCATGCCCCCTCGGCAGTGTGCAGGCCCGGAGCCCAGCGGGGCAGACCACCTCGTCCTGACGGGGCTGGTGAAAATTCATGTGTGATATATGCAGGGAAGTACTGGCAAATGAAAGTTTAAAACACTCAAAATTTCAAAGGTATGATGAGTTCGATGACAAACCTCTCTACTTTTTTCAACGGAGCAGTGAGATCGTGAGGACCAAGCAGGCTCCCGTCACATTAAAGGTAAGCAAAAATGGTGGTGGGGCGCAAAGGTCAGCCAGCCGACGCCTGCCGCAAATGTCGGCCGGCCGGCGCAGGCCGCAAAGGTCAGCCAGTTGGTAATAATAGGTCCCAGCCAACAAAGTTTCAAAAACACTGCACTAACTTTGTCAGCCACCTTCAGTTGAACCTCAGCAGTGTTGAGACTAACCCTATATGGGGACATTTGATCCAAGCTTGATTCTATCCCAACCAACTGCACCATGCCAGGATGTGTCATCGAAGCTTACAACATGTAGGAGGCTATTTGGTCCATCGTCCCTATGCTGGTTCTCTAAAAGAGCAGTCATGCTTAGTCCTACATCCTTGCATTTTTTCCTTAACCATCATGCCAGTTCTTCATCCTCATGTATCTATCCAACTCCCCTTTAAAATGACTTAAGGAAACAGATCCCATCACCTTTATACGTAAAGCGTTCCAGATCCCAACAACTTGCCGGAAAATATTCTCGTCACCCCATTAGATTTTATCCATGTTTTTAAATTTATGACTTGTAATTACTGACCGGAGGGAATAACATTTTTCTCTTACTGAAAAACTCTTAATAGATTACCTCATCTTCTCTGTTGCAAGGTGAGCAGCCCTAACCTGTCCAATCTCTCTTGATCCTTATCCTCGGTATCATAGCAAACTTCCTGCATACTCTTTTTCCCACCTTTACATCTTTCATGTAATGAGAGTTCTGAAACTGCCTACAGCACTTCTGGTGAGGACTAACCAAGGATTTATAAAGCTCCGCAATGATCACAGGGATTTTCACAGTAACTTCATTGCAGTTAATGTAAGCCTACTTGTGACAATAATAAAGATTATTACTTTCAGCTGTGGACCTAAATAGAATAGAATACAAGTAATCAATTTGATATTTTTTAAGCTACCAATTTGATCAGCTGTCTTTTGAGGATTTGTGTAAATAGACACCAAGGTCTTTATTCACGTACACCTCTCAAAATTGTGTCGTTTATAGTATATTAGTCCTTCAAAGTGCACCCCTTTACACTTCTCTGCATTAAACTAAATTTGCCATGCTCTGTCCATTTCATCCTTAAACAATACCTTTCTAAATGAAAGTTTAATAATGTCCAATAACCTCCCCACTACTAATGAGGCCAACGAGTCCACCCTCCAGTACTTTATCACTATTCCTGCATGCAATAAGGATTGAAAAATTGTGCTCAATGCCTCTTCCATTTCTATCTTTGCTCGTTTTAGTAACCAAGATTGCATTCCATCTGGAGTAGGTGACTTACCAACTTGCAGTAATGCTAATCTTTTTAACAAGTCTGCTTTATCTCTTACTGTCCATAATATCCCTTTCCTCTTTTAATGTAACCTTCACATCATCCACTTACCCCATGAAGGCTTTAAAAAATATATATTTCATGAGATGTGGGTGTCCATAGCTAGGCCAGCATTTATATTGCCTATCCCCAATTACCCTTGAGATGGTGGAAACAAGCCAGTTTCTTGAACTGCTGCAGTCCATGTACACCCACAGTGTTGCGACAGTGAAAGAATGGCGACATAGTTCCAAGTCAGGGTGGTGCAGCTTGGAGGGTACGTTATGGGTGCTTGCTTCCATGTATCTGCTGCCCATGTCTTTCTAGATGGTAGAGGTCACAGGTTTGGAAGGTGCTGTTGACTGAGCTTTGGGGAGTTGTACTATAAGAAGAGGTACATCCTCCTTTTTATAGACATTAATACAATATGTGGAATATGGACAAAACTGGCTGAAATAAGGACAAACTTAAAATTCTGTGTTTCAAAACACGTGGATTTAAAATGGCTGCAAACGAGACATCGACAAACAAAGTGATACACAGCCTTATCAAATCCATTTGGGAGTTGCTTGAGCTGACAAAGGACAATGAGTCTTGGGCAAAACTTGCCTGCTAGCTATGCAGAAACGGGCTCTGCTAGTCCTGGTTCAAAACCAACACTACCCATAGCAACATCTATGGACAATACACATTATGGACTCAAAGTTGTCTGCAAAATCTAACAGGTTTGGGCCCAGGCTGTGTCTTGCAAAACCATCTTGATGGGAAAGCGATCAAAGCCTCCTGAGGTCCATCCAAACCATTTCGCACCGATCATTGGGAGAAGCCTGCCAGAATTTCAAAGGCTGCAGTTTTTAAAATTAAATTAAGACAAGGGACACTCAATGTTTAGGCACGAGAAGCCCCAGCCAGAATGGGATATAAAATGTATGGGCGTCGGAGCACAATTCAGTTCACTTCTTCACGATGACAGCCAGGAGCTCTTCTCGGGCCTACCCAACCAATCAAACAACGAACCCGAGGACCGACGGAAGACACCAACTACCAGAACCAACCAACTCTGACTGAGCCGCAACCTTATGTTCTCAGGAAAAGTGCAAATCTAAATTTGTCTGAGCAGTGGTTTGGAACAACTGCTTCGCTGGGCTGGGACCCATGAGTTTTACTGTCCCCTTTCAGTGGAACAACACAAAAAATAACTGACTTAAGCCAAACCATCATTCTGACATTAAACTGGAAACGGCAACACTGATTTTATCGGTTCTGATTTGCGGGGAACTACAACTCTCAGACCCTGACTGATTGTGCTAACCGCCTATTTAATATAGTTGATAGCCAAAGAAGCACCTCTTTACGAAGGGCAGCAGCATGTCTGTATGGTTACTCACTCTCTCTTCAAACTCATCACATTTGTCCATGTATCCCAGTCCTCCCTTTTGCAGTCGCGTTGCTACTTCAATCAGGTCAGTTCGCAAGTAGTTGAGGAGCTCCTGATGGCCATCACATGTCTTGAGGCCAAGGTTTGGTTTCCGTGCCAGGTGGAGCGAATGAAGGATATCTTGAAACCTATAAATAGAATTTGCTACTTTCAAAATTCTAACACTGATCCAGTCAATAAGCCATAACAATGCGGAGAGCACCAGAAAGGAGGATCAACATATTTCAAGAAGACAAGGCTTCACATTCTAAACTCAAAAATCAGTATACAGTTGAACAATTGACATTATATTTTAAATATGAAACATTAGCTTATTTTCTAGAGTAATGAATTGTAGTCAATGCAGCAAATTAGAGGAGGATTGGGCCATTCTCAGAACTCCTTTTACTATGGACATCAATTAATGATATAATTCCAAAATCCTTTAGCACAGTGGTTTTCAAACACTCTGGGCTGGATTCTCCGACCCCCCCCCCCCCCCCCCCCCCCCCCGAGTCGGAGAATCCGCAGGGGGCGGGCGCGTGGAGTCAATCCCACCCGGCTGCCATATTCGCCGGCGTCGGTTTTCCAGCGGGGGCAGGGAATCACGCCACGCCGGTCGGAGGCTGTTGGCAGCGCGGCCCCCCGGCAATTCTCCGGGCCCTGATGGGCCGACAGTTTCTGGCCAGTCCCGCTGGCGTGAATTGGACATGGTCCCACATAGTGGGACCTGGCTGGTAGGCCGGCTGGTGCGGTCCTCGGGGGGGGACCCGGCCCCGGCGCGGGGGGGGGGGGGGGGGGGGGGGGGGGGGGTCTTGGCGCCGGGCCAATTCGCCGATTGCGGTGAATCCCGCCCTCTCTCACTTGCTAGGCCATTCCAGAGGGCGGTTAAGGTTCAACCACATTGCTGTGGATCTGGAGTCACATGTAGGCCAGACCAGGGAAGGATGAACGATTTCCTTCCCTAAAGGACATTAGTGAACCAGATAGGTGTTTACGTCAACGGAATCATGGTCATCATTAGATATTTAAATCCAAATTTTTATTGAATTCAAATTTCACCATTTGCCATAGTAGGATTTGAACCTGGATCCCCAGAGCATTACCCTGGGTCTCTGGATTACTGGTCCAGTTGCAATACCAATATGCCACCGCCACCCCAAATGAGTTAAATCATTTGTGTGGGAAATTAAAAAATAACGTTCATCGCCCCATGAACTCAATCCTACTGAACTCAAATGTTCAAACCAGTTCACATATCAAAAACGGAGGATGGGAGGACTTCCAGTTGCGGCTATGCGGAGCTAAGCCGCACATTCGTCGGCTCCCGCTAAAATGGACTTTTGGGCTCTCCAGAGGAGCCCCAACGGCAATTTTTTCGACGACTTCCAGTGTGGGAAGGGGATAGCAAGGTTCTCCCCCCCCCCCCCCCCCCCCCCAATAGTATATGGAGTGGACCAGGAGTGGAGCGGTCAAAAAAGTGTTTTTGGAGCAGCGAAAAGTGCGAGGGAGAAAAAACAAGATGGCGGCGGGCGGAGATCAAGCGGCATGGGTGCAGGAGCAGCAGGAGTTTCTCAGGCGCTGCTTTGAGGAGCTGAAGAAAGAGGTGCTGGCGCCAATCAAGGGGTTAGTGGAGACCCAAAAGGCCCAAGGGGCGGCGATCCGGGAGGTGCGGGAAAAAGCCTCGGAGAACGAGGATGAGATCTTGGGTCTGGCGGTGAAGGTGGAGGCACACGAGGCGCTGCACAAGATGTGGGCGGAAAGATTAGAGGACCTGGAGAATAGGTCGAGGAGGAAGAATCTTCGGATTCTGGGTCTCCCTGAAGGAGTGGAGGGGGCCGATGCCGGGGCATATGTGAGCACGATGCTCAACTCGCTGATGGGTGCGGAGGCCTCTCAGAGTCCCCTGGAGCTAGATGGGGCTCATCGGGTCCTGGCGAGGAGACCCAAGGCCAACGAGCCGCCAAAGGCGGTAGTGGTGAGGTTTCACCGTTTCGTGGATAGAGTGTGTGTCTTGAGATGGGCCAAGAAAGAGCGGAGCAGCAGGTGGGAGAATACGGAGATCTGAATCTATCAGGACTGGAGTGCGGAAGTGGCAAAGAAGAGAGTTGGTTTTAAACGTGCCAAGGCGGTGCTCCATCGGAAGGGGTGAGGTTCGGAATGCTGCAGCCAGCGCTGGGTCACGTGGGTCACGTTTCAGGATCGACACCACTACTTCGAAATGCCTGAGGAGGCTTGGACCTTTATACAAACTGAAAAGTTGGACTCAAACTGAGGGTTTGTGGTTGTGGGGGGGATGTCAAGAACAAAGAACAAAGAACAAAGAAATGTACAGCACAGGAACAGGCCCTTCGGCCCTCCAAGCCCGTGCCGACCATGCTGCCCGACTAAACTACAATCTCCTACACTTCCTGGGTCCGTATCCCTCTATTCCCATCCTATTCATGTATTTGTCAAGATATCCCTTAAATGTCACTATCGTCCCTGCTTCCACCACCTCCTCCGGTAGCGAGTTCCAGGCACCCACTACCCTCTGCGTAAAAAACTTGCCTCGCACATCTACTCTAAACCTTGCCCCTCTCACCTTAAACCTATGCCCCCTAGTAATTGACCCCTCTACCCTGGGGAAAAGCCTCTCACTATCCACTCTGTCTATGCCCTCATAATTTTGTAGACCTCTATCAGGTCTCCCCTCAACCTCCTTCGTTCCAGTGAGAACAAACCGAGTTTATTCAACCGCTCCTCATAGCTAATGCCCTCCATACCAAGCAACATTCTGGTAAATCTCTTCTGCACCCTCTCTAAAGCCTCCACATCCTTCTGGTAGTGTGGCGACCAGAATTGAACACTATACTCCAAGTGTGGCCTAACTAAGGTTCTATACAGCTGCAACATGACTTGCCAATTCTTATACTCAATGCCCCGGCCAATGAAGGCAAACATGCCGTATGCCTTCTTGACTACCTTCTCCACCTGTGTTGCCCCTTTCAATGACCTGTGGACCTGCACTCCTAGATCTCTTTGACTTTCAATACTCTTGAGGGTTCTACCATTCATTGTATATTCCCTACCTGCATTAGACCTTCCAAAATGTCGGCTGTATACAGGGTTTTAACTATGCGTAGGGAATGTTTCACGGGTTGGGTGAAGGATGGGGATGGGGGAAGAGATCTGATGGGGAGACTGTGAGAGAGAGTGTGGGCGCCGGGGCTGGAGGGAGGGGAGGCCCGGGGATGGGGGAATTGGGATAAGGCCGCAACAGGAGCGGCGCCAGAGGGGGCTGGGCTGGCTCAGGAAAGCGTGGGCTTTTTCCCGCGCGAGGGAAGGACGTAGTGGGGGGGGTGGAGGAGCGCACAGCGATTGCTGGGGAGGAGGGGGGATTCCCACACTGGGGGGGGTCAATGGGACGGCGGGGGAGGCCGGGGTCAGCAGGAGTCAGCTGACTTACGGGAGTGTTATGGGGGGAGCAAAAGAGCTAGATACGGATCTAGCGGGGGGAGGGGGAGGGGGGGGGGGGGGCGGGAAATGCTGCTGCATTGGCCGATGGGGAACTGGAAGCAGAAGAGGTGGTCGGGGCGAGAGTCCCCCGTCTGGGGGACTGGAGAGTGCGGGAGCCGCGGGCACGGGACTGGCCTAGAAAAGGAGATGGCTAGTCGGCGGGGGCGGGGGCAATCCGGCTGATAACTTGGAATGTGAGGGGCCTGAATGGGCTGGTTAAGAGGGCCCGAGTGTTCGCGCACTTAAAGGGACTGAAGGCAGACGTGGTCATGCTTCAGGAGACACATTTGAAGGTGGTAGACCAGGTCAGGTTAAGAAAGGGATGGGTAGGACAGGTATTCCATTCGGGGCTGGATGCGAAGAACAGAGGGGTGGCAATACTGGTGGGGAAGCGGGTGTCGTTTGAGGCCAAGAATATTGTAGTGGACAATGGAGGTCGATACGTGATGGTGAGCGGTAGGTTGCAGGGGACGTGGGTGGTATTGGTAAACGTATACGCCCCGAACTGGGATGATGCTGGATTTATGAAGCGCATGTTGGGGCGAATTCCGGATCTGGAGGCAGGAAGCTTGATAATGGGGGGTGATTTCAACACAAGTGTTGGACCCAGCATTAGATCGCTCCAGATCTAGGACGGGGAAGAGGCCGGCTGCAGCCAAGGTGCTTAGGGGGTTTATGGACCAGATGGGGCGAGTAGATCCGTGGAGATTTGCTAGGCCGATGGCCAGGGAATGTTCTTTTTTTTCTCCTCATGTACACAGAGCCTACTCCCGGATAGATTTTTTGTTTTGAGTAGGGCGCTGATCCCGAAAGTGGAGGGAACGGAGTACTCGGCCATAGCCATCTCAGACCACGCCCCGCACTGGGTGGAGCTGGAGTTAGGAGAGGAGAGGGACCAACGGCCGCTGTGGTGTCTGGATGTGGGATTACTGGCGGATGAGGTGGTGTGCGGGAGTGCATTGAAAGGTATTTGGAGGCCAATGACAAAGGGGAGGTGCAGGTGGGGGTAGTATGGGAGGCGCTGAAGGCGGTGGTCAGGGGAGAGTTAATCTCCATCAGGGCTCACAGGGAGAAGAGAGAAGGTAGGGAAAGGGAGAGGTTAGTGGGGGAGATCCTAAGGGTAGACAGGAGATATTCAGAGGCCCCCGAGGAGGGACTACTTGGGGAGCAGCGAAGTCTCCAGACGGAATTCGACCTGTTGACCACAGGGAAGGCAGAGGCACAGTGGAGGAAAGCACAGGGGGCGACGTACGAGTATGGGGAGAAGGCGAGCCGGATGCTGGCACATCAGCTCCGTAAGAGGATGGCAGCGAGGGAGATAGGTGGAGTCAAGGCTAGCAGGGGAACTACGGTGCGGAGTGCGGTGAAAGTAAATGAGGCATTTAAGGCCTTCTATGAAGAGCTGTACAGATCTCAGCCCCCAGCGGGGGAAGAGGGGATGCGACGATTTCTAGATCAACTGAGGTTCCCGAGGGTGGAGGAGCAGGAGGTGGCTGGTTTGGGGGCGCCAATTGGGTTGGAGGAGCTGGTTAAAGGACTGGGGAGCATGCAGGCGGGGAAGGCCCCGGGGCCAGATGGGTTCCCGGTTGTGTTTTACAGGAAGTATGCGAACCTGTTAGCCCCGTTGCTAGTGAGGACTTTCAATGAGGCAAGGGATTGGGGGGGGGGGGGACCCTGCCCCCGACAATGTCCGGGGCGCTGATCTCTCTGATCCTGAAGCGGGACAAGGACCCACTGCAATGTGGGTCGTATAGACCGATCTCGCTCCTCAATGTGGATGCTAAGTTGCTGGCAAAAGTGCTGGCTACGAGGATCGAGGACTGTGTCCCGGGGGTGATTCACGAGGACCAGACGGGATTTGTAAAGGGCAGGCAGCTAAACACCAATGTGCGGCAGCTCCTAAACGTGATTATGATGCCATCGGTGGAGGGAAAGGAGGAGATAGTGGCAGCTATGGACACGGAGAAGGCCTTTGACCGGGTGGAGTGGGAGTATCTCTGGGAAGTGTTGCGGAGATTTGGGTTTGGGGAGGGGTTTATCAGTTGGGTTAAGCTCCTATATAGAGCCCCGGTGGCGAGTGTCGGTATTTTCGGCTGTATCGAGGGACGAGGCAGGGGTGCCCCCTGTCCCCCCTGTCGTTTGCATTAGCAATTGAGCCTTTGGCCATGGCATTAAGGGAGTCCAGGAAATGGAGGGGGGTGGTCCGAGGGGGAGAGGAGCATCGGGTGTCACTGAATGCGGACGACCTGTTGCTGTATGTGGCAGATCCAGTGGAGGGGATGGTGGAGGTCATGAGGATCCTAAGGGAGTTTGGGGACTTCTCAGGCTATAAGCTCAATGTAGGGAAAAGTGAGCTCTTTGTGGTGTATCCAGGGGACCAGGGAAAAGGGATAGACGACCTACCGTTGAGGAGGGCGGAAAGGAGCTTTCGGTACTTGGAGATCCAGGTAGCTAGGAGCTGGGGGGGCCCTGCACAAACTTAATTTGACGCGGCTGGTGGAGCAGATGGAGGAGGACTTTAAAAGATGGGATGTGTTGCCACTCTCACTAGCAGGCAGGGTACAGTCGATTAAAATGGTGGTCCTCCCGAGGTTTCTTTTTGTGTTCCAGTGCCTTCCTATTATGATTACCAAGGCCTTTTTTAAGCGGGTAGGTAGAAGCATCATGGGTTGTGTGTGGGCAAACAAGACCCCGAGGGTAAGGAGGGGGTTTCTGGAGCGTAGTAGGGACAGGGAGGGCTGACGTTGCCGAATCTGGGTGGCTATTATTGGGCAGCCAACGTGGCGATGATCCGTAAGTGGGTAATAGAGGGAGAGGGGGCGGCATGGAAGAGGCTGGAGATGGCGTCCTGCAAAGGAACGAGTCTGAGGGCGCTGGTGACGGCACCGCTGCTGCTCTCGCCGACAAGATACACCACGCGTCCGGTGGTGGCGGCAATGCTAAAGATCTGGGGGCAGTGGAGACGACATAGGGGTGAGATGGGAGCCTCGGTGTGGTCCCCGATCCGGGAGAACCATCGGTTCGTCCCAGGAAGGATGGACGGGGGGTTTCGGAGCTGGCATCGGGCAGGGATCAGAAGGATGGGGGACCTGTTTATAGATGGGACGTTTGCGAGCCTAGGGGCGCTGGAGAAGTTTGAGTTACCCCCGGGAAATGCATTCAGGTATATGCAAGTGAGGGCGTTTGTGAGGCGGCAAGTGAGGGGATTCCCGTTGCTCCTGGCACAGGGGATTCAGGACAGGGTGATTTCGGGTGTATAGGTCGGAGAAGGCAAGGTTTCGGCGATATATCAGGAGATGAAAGAGGAGGAGGCGGCTTCGGTAGAGGTGCTGAAGGGCAAGTGGGAGGAGGAGTTGGGGGAGGAAATTGAAGAGGGTCTGTGGGCTGATGCCCCGAGTAGGGTTAATTCCTCTTCCGCATGTGCCAGGCTCAGCCTGATACAGTTTAAGGTTATTCACAGAGCGCATATGACAGGGACGAGGCTGAGTAGGTTCTTTGGGATGGAGGACAGATGCGGGAGGTGCTTGGGAAGCCCGGCGAATCACGCCCACATGTTCTGGTCGTGCCCGGCACTGGATGGGTTCTGGAGGGGTTTCGCAAAGACTATGTCCAAGGTGGTGAAAGTCCAGGTCAAGCCAAGTTGGGGGCTGGCATTATTTGGGGTGGCGGACGAGCCGGGAGTGCAGGATGCGAAAGAGGCCGGTATTCTGGCCTTTGCGTCCCTGGTAGCCCGACGGAGGATCTTGCTCATGTGGAAGGATGTGAAGCCCCCCAGTGTGGAAGCCTGGATAAATGACATGGCAGGTTCATTAAGCTGGAGGATAAAGTTTGCCTTGAGAGGGTCTGCACAGGGGTTCTTCAGGCGGTGGCAACCGTTCCTAGACTATCTCGCGGAGCGTTAGAATGAGGTCGGTCAGCAGCAGCAACCACCCAGGGAGGGATGGGGAGGGGGGTGTCTCTTTCCGGGGGGGGGGGGGGGGGTATTTGGGCGGGCGGGGGAGGGGGAAGGGGGCTTTCCTAGGGGTACTTGTAAAAGAAAAAAAGGCATATGGGAGGGTTAATATGTGCAGGAGAAACCCATTATATAAGTTCTGTATTATGTTTGATTGATATGTTTATGTTCTGTTCTTTTCTCTTTTTCTTTTCTGTTACGGGGCGGGGAGTTTAATTGGTTGAAAATTTTTGTTGGGAAAACATATTTTTTTTAAACGGAGGATGGTGGTTGAAGGCACAGCTCAGGTTTGTGGAGAGAAGGAATAAAACTTAATTGGCCCTTGCAACAAACAATGGCAATGGAGAATGTTTTTTTTACAAACTGTGCACTATATCTAACACTGCATCTTTAAAGATTCTGGTCATTAAGTTCATACACCTGAAATATTGAGTTACCTTGCATGGCCCAGGAATATTTTTCAATAACATTACATCAAGGTCAAGCTTTGCTTTAAATACTGATCTTAATTCAGCATTTCAATAAAACCCAGAGGTAGCTGACTATGGAAACAAGATCTCTTGAGAACAAATAGTAGCACATACTTTACATAGACAAACACCGTTAATCCACTCAAGGCATGTATTTAATAACAGCCCTGCATTCAATAGTTACAGTAATGCAATACCATAGTTCTTTAAGCTTAAACATGCTGGTTAATGGTACGTAGCCAACTGCACCCTCCTCCCCATACTCGTTTGGTAAAGTGTGTGAAATATACTGAACAGGAAGGCCCCATATGTGATTCCAAGTCCGTGTTTAGTTGCCCAATGTCAGCCAGGGTAGTAAAATTGGCTGTCGCTGGTAAAGATTAAAGAAGTCCGGGTGCAGAAATTAACTAGAATTCCCCTTCCCATCCAGTCCCAGGTAAAATGCAAATCGAGGAAGGAGGAATGCGCTGGTATGAATGTCTTTTCCTGGTCAAACAGACTGCTGCTGCCAACTGAGAACAGCTACATTGGTGGCGTATTCAAAGGTATTTGACATCCTGGAATTATAAGTATGTGCCTTCAATAGAAGACATTCAAAAGCTACAGTCAGGGACCGCAACATGTACTGATTCTCAAACTCCAGAGAGACTGTAAGGAGAACAGTGGTGCTGGGAGTATCTCCATTAAAAAGATTTCATGATGTTCAAGTTTGGATTTTACCTTTCCTTTGCACATTACATTAAAAGGAAGATACCAATAATTAGCACCATTTAAAATCTCAGCCAAGCGAGTCAGCAATGCCAGACTGAAGTACATAAATGGCAAAAGTACACAATGACTTTATGAGGGAATCCTGTCTATCCTCTAATCAACTAGTTTTATGAAAATTTTGAAGACTTACTTTTTCTGAAGGCGCTCTTTGAGTGCACTCTCT
Source organism: Scyliorhinus torazame (assembly GCF_047496885.1). NCBI lineage: Eukaryota > Metazoa > Chordata > Chondrichthyes > Carcharhiniformes > Scyliorhinidae > Scyliorhinus > Scyliorhinus torazame. Next base: position 168,370,031 of record NC_092718.1, read on the forward strand.
CGGACACCTTGTGGATGAAGACAGCTCAGGAGCTCATCCAGCTCTTTCTGGGTGTCGCAAACAAACCTGTGGGTAAAAATCAATACCAAACAATATTTCAAGGGAAGAAGAAAGCATTTACACATTAGAAATGGTGAACAGGGCAGCACGGTGGTGCAGTGGGTTAGTCCTGCTGCCTCACGGCGCCGAGGTCCCAGGTTCGATCCCGACTCTGGGTCACTGTCCGTGTGGAGTTTGCACATTCTCCCCGTGTTTGTGTCGGTTTCGCTCCCACAACCCAAAGATGTGCAGGGTAGGTGGATTGGCCATGCTAAATTGCCCATTAATTGGAAAAAATGAATTGGGTACTCTAAATTTAAAAAAAGAAGAAAAGAAGAAATGGTGAACAAATGTCTGAACAGAAAATACTGAAATACTCAAAATCCACAGGATTACGCTGGCAACCAGACAGAATTAGAATAATACAGCAAAATAAAGGGGTTGGTTTAGAAAAATAGCTCAAGCAGTCTTGTTTCTTGGCAGTTTGCAGTACGGCCCCATGGAAGGGTAAAATCAAGTCAAAGGATTGGGAAGATAAAAGCCAGTGTTAGCATACTGGGTACATATATATCTCAATTCAGAAACAATGTGTAGGGTGTCACGCATACGAAAAAGTTATAATACAGCAATGAGGGGATTCTAAACTCAAACTTGGGGCTAAATTTGTTTGAAATGGTTTGATGGACATCCTTCACTCTTTTACAGAAAAACGGTCCACTTCTGGGACAAAAAGGTCTAAAATTATCCTTGAGCTTTTCTTCATCAGAAGCATTTACCTCCAATGGGAATGCTGAAGCATGACTCCAAGCTTCAAACTCCATATGCAGTTCTGAAACATGACTCAAATTTAGTGGAACAAAATTACCATGGCATTTCTTTTTTGGCAGACATTTGCTTCACTCCTAAGATGTTGATTTAGGGAATAATTTCCTCTGGTATCCAGCTCGTGTGAGAGCGGAAATAGTGAGCATATGTCACGTGACCACGGAAGAGTGGCCCGGTTCGTGATCCCACTTAGTATCCAGGCCAACTGTTGTCCTAGCAATGTTGAGTCCCAGCACACTCGCGCCCGCTTGTCACAAGGGCAGTGCAGAGTTTTAGAAAAAAATGGATATTTAAAATTACCAGATTTTGAGCAGTTTTGAAAACTATTCACAGTACAAAGCCCAACATTGTTGAGCATCTAAACAGTTACAGGTTAATACAGTGAGATGTAAAAGTTGAAAATACCATAGATTCTGTCCTTGTTTAGGTATAGTGGTTTCGATGCAAATTTCCACAGTATGGGAGGACCCCTGGTGGCCACTGCCATTTAAGCTGCTCTCAGCAATGCTGTCATCATCATTACCTAAAAGATAAACATATTCATTGAGTTTCAAGTGATAGCCTTTTACCCAACAGAATCAGTCTTAATCAAGAAATCCCAGGTCCCAAAATATCAGCATTTTGATGCAATAACCCATGCAGAATTGGACAAGCAAACACAAGATATAAATCACTCCCCATCATAGACTGCTTCAATTTCAGCTTCTTTCCCACGAGGGAATTTCGTGAATGAAGGTAGATTAATTTTTTTAATTTTTTTTTTAAAAGCACAAACTCTATTTTGCGTTTTGCTATTCAGCGTGAGGAGATCAGCATTGGAGAGCAAGAGTTTCCCGTTTCAACTACATGAATTGATGCAGACAAAAAGCTCTTTCCACTCTCTCAATTACATCCACATGACATTTTCCTTTTCACACATCAGCCATCACTTGGCTTCCCAGCACAGGTTTACCAATCAGTGTCAGACTAGGTATTAGATTGACAGTACATAAATGACAGAGGAGAATTACGATTCCATTAGTATGTCCTGGATTTTGAACTCAGCTCTCAGAAATCAACCCCATTGCAAGATTCAGCCTCCTGATGTGTTCCCAACCTACAGGGACGCACACACCATTTTTCCCCGTTCCTCTGCATGTTCGCCTAAGCATCCCGATGTTCGTCATAAAACTCAGTGCCATGAAGTGTATAAAAGCCCCAGAAAACACTTTTTAGCTCTCATTCTCCCTGGCGGTAATAAACTCCTGAGCTTGCAACGCTTTCTAGCCGTGCTGCTGAAATTGGAAGTTCAACATCCCATATTTCACCTGTTCTGCCATGCTATAAACTAGTGGCCTAATGCTCAATGCAATGACACTCAAATTGTTTTGAACCCAGCCCCCTGATCTACCAGCTGTGGACACTGACATTGTAATATTTAACAATCAGTAGTGGTGAAAGAACAGTGAGTGGTCTAACAGAGCCTGTAGAACCTAATCATTTGGAAGAGTTCTTTTAAATTTATTCACTGGAACTGGTTTGTTTCGTTCCTGCAAAAAGCAGCAAATCTTTGCCTTTAAAGACAACAACGGGTTCTTTCCACACATATATAGAGTTAATGGTTTTGTTTTTTAAAATTGGCGTGAATGCCTTAGAAGTATATTTCACAAACGATTTTTGTCGTTTAAGTGCCGCCAGAGGCGGAATCTAGAAATCTCAGCAAAGCAGATTTTCAAGATTTCATCACTTTAGCAATGATGTTGGGGAGGTACTGTACAGAAGCAGCAAAAATTCTTAGCCATACTGTTATTGTCCTCATTCATAGGGAAACACTCCTTGCACCTTTCTTGTGAAGAGCTAGCTGTACCATTATCCTGTAGTCACAAGCACACATGGATCCTACCAACTGATTACAGATCCCTAGTTACTTTGCAGGACCAGGCATATATACATAAAAATATTTTAAAACCAACCTTAAGAATTTAGAACTTGAAAAATGTTTTAGAAGTCATTGTAACCAAGAAAACAAATTATGAAGTAGGGGAAAAGACCAAAATTTATCTATTTCCTGACAGATGTTGGCCGAGCAATGGGAGAATTTAAGGCAGACTCGGATGCAAATAAATGCTGTAGCAGTACCAAGCCAGTGATACGGCAGCAAGGTGAAGGACAGAAAAACTATGATCCTGTGTTCATCCGACACCCACACCTACAATTCCCCTCTCACCTGGTTGCGAGGCGAATTTTAGTATGAACATCAAGTTTTTTGGTCTGAATCATACAGTATAATACTTAAACCATGAGGATAACTCATATTCTTAGTCACTTTAGGGCAACTGCGTCTTGACTATCATTAAAAAATAGGCTTAGAAACACTTGCATTTATATAGCGATTTTCATGGCACCAGACATTTCAAAGTACTTTATAGCACATTAAGTGCCTTTTGTAGTCACTGTTGTAATGGTGGAAACACGGCCTAGAGTGCATTGTCCTTTGGCATTGATTTTCTCAATTTCTACACTCACTGAATGAATAGGTAGCTAATTTTACAAGAAAGTTAATAAGGACGGTAGTCTTACTTTTGGAGTCCTGATCGTCTTCATTGTACTCTTCAGGAAGGTTAAAGCTGTAATCAATGCTATCATGCACCCAACCTTTCTCTACATACAGACCAGGAACCAGATCAGAAAATAGCCAAAACCTGCGAGAGAGAGAGAAATTATGAGCCTGTGCACATAGAGGCAAGCGCCAACAGGAGTTCACATCCAACATTTTGTTCCGACATTTTCCATTATTAAAAAAATCAGCCTGAAATAATTAACAGCTTTTTAAGAAAGAGCTCAGAACATTAAGCAATATCTCACAAACCACTGTGCAATATAATTTGGCTGTACAATCTTTATCCTTCAACTTCACCCAGTTAATGAAAAACCTAAAACTTAGTTACTTTCCACAACGGAAGGCCACTTCCCAATGTGCAAAACAACTTCAACAAGTCCCTCCTCTTTTATCCAGAGCTGAAGGGTCTGAAAAGCGGCCGACTACTTTTTACCACAGGCATGGTATGGGAAGTTGTGGTGACTTACTTCAGGCCAATATGGCAGCAAGTGGACCCAGGAACAGGGGAAGGCCTTAAGACTGTAGGAGCAGAAGTAGGCCACTCAGCCCATCGATTCTGCTCCACCATTCAATGAGATCATGACTGATCTGATATAATCCTCAACTCCAATTTCCCACCTTATCCCCATACCCCTCGATTGCCTTCCTGATTAAAAATCTGTACAAATCTAACCATTTTTATTTGTTTCCAGGAGTGGCTGTTCTTCTGAGCCATGCTTCCTCCCTAACCCACCATCAACTTATCCGATGACCGGAGATCAATTTCCCTCCTGCCACTTGGATTTGTGCTCCCACCTGTTGGCCAAGTACAACATCCTGCCAGGTTTGGGCAAGAGACTCACTGCAAAGATGACAGAGGCCAAAGATTCAAACATCCTCTCATGCTGTCGGCGAGATGCTTCGCTGTCCATCTGTTCAATCCATACACAGAGTTAACATTTTGCTGAGTATTGAGAAGCATATAGTAGCAGAATTTATACTCGTGACTGCTCCAGCTCAGCAAAACATTCAGAGTCGTGGTGCACAGAAAAGGTTTCTACTGTGTTCCTCCTTACAGACAACTTAACATTTACAGAGACCTAAAAGACCCAACTGTCTCTCATCGAAAGATTGCGTACAATCCTGAGAGAAGCCAAATGATAGAGGCAAACCACTAGTATTTATTTATTTGAAAGGGGAAACCACAGATACCTGTTGTGGTTGCGGTCTGTGCCCAACGGTGATCGATGTAGGACAAGTTTGGCTTTTGCAATTCCCTCCTGGAAAGCCTTCTCGGCTGCTGCTTTGTGCTTGCGAATCTTCTCGACCACCGCCCTTTCTTTTTCCAGCTTTTCCCGCTCTTCTTTCTCCTTTTTGGCCTGCAATGCCATCAACCGTCTGCTTTTAATTGCACTGATGAGGTCTTCACTGCCATTGACATCGGTTAGTAAGTCAGTTCCACCTTTGTCCACCTCTAGCTTTTTATCAAATTCCTTCTTCTCTGACTTTTTCTTGTCAACCATTTTGTTGTTTTCCGGTTCTTTCTTTTTTGCCTCCATTTCTTTTTTCTTCAGTTTCTCTGCCTTTTTCCGGTCATTCTCCTCTTTTTGCATGGCTAGCCTCTCTTTCCACAGCTCTGCAGATTTGTGCTGCGAGTCCTCCATGTGATCCTGAACTGAATAGGTCATCAGAATCCGATGGCAGAGTGCTGATAGGATCTTTACTTTCTCTTCTGGGGTGAGTTCAAAGAACTCAGCAGCTTCCAGCTTATCCAGGAATTCGTCTGCGACTTCATTATCTTCAAACCCCACAGAATCTTTGGTGTCATCATTTGTTTCGGATGTCTCACTGTCATTCTGCATGTCTGATTTTCGCATGCAGAGCCGAACCAGCTCCGATGCAGAGTGCAAGGTGAGGGGAATTTCAGAAAGCTTCATTCCCAGTTCTCTATAGTCTTCTGCAATTTCATCTTGGAGCAAAGTTTGGAGAAGGATCAACAGAACTCTGTTCAAATAGAGGAAACCACCCTTTTCAGAAGTCAATGCTTCCATCAAGGAGACTGCGGTGATTGGATACTGGTCGTCTGGCATTAGCAGGCCAGCATAACAACTGAGGAACTCAACCACCATAGCCACATCTCCAAAAAGTGTATTGGGGAGCCCTTCAGGTGTGTCTACCAGCTTTAGTGCAGGCAAGCTCTTCCCTACAAGATTCTGGTCTTCAAATCTCTTCTGTTTTTCCAGTTTTAATTGCATCTCCTTCTCTCGTCGCTCTTTTGCCTTTTCCTTCAGTTTCTCCTTTAGCTCTTCCCGCTTCTTCTTGTGATAATCTGCTCTTTCTTCCTGTGTCATCAATGCCCATTTCCTCTTGTGCTCTAGTATCTCGTAACGTTTCTGCACCAGATCACCAACTTCCTCCGGTAGGCGAGCACGTTCATCAGCGGAAAGCACTTTGGCCACCCGAGTGATGAATGCAGATACTGCTCCCTTTTTCTCCTCCTTCCCCTTGTTGTCTTTGTAATAGCGAAGGAATTGCAAGGCCAAAGGTGGCAAGTATTTTTGAGGTTTGGTCACAGATCTTGATGCTCCTCCAACACCCTTCGGAATCTTTCCCGTCTTGGATGTGCTTGATTTTGCCATCTCAAAAAGTGTCATTTGTTTCATCTTCATCTTTGGAGTTTTCAGATTTTTTTTGGGAGATTTGCTGCTACCTGAAGACTTCTGTCCATTGAGCAACTTAGTCTTATTCTTGGATTTCTCTTTTTTGTTACTTTTATCCTTGCTTTGCAACTTTTTTAGGTTCCGAGCAGCGTTGGCGCCCTTTTTGGGAATGTGAAAGTTGGTATTCAGTTTGGTTGGTGTTACAATCTTCATTACTTCTTCCAGCTCTTGTTCTGGGGACCTTTTGGGTCCAAATGCCATTCCAGTCCCATTCATGGCCTTTTTCACATGCACATGACCCCATAATGTTGGGCTCAAAGGTGGACTTCGAGGAATCTTCTCTTTGCCTCCATATTTCCGTTTTTGCTCTTTGCTTGGGTCTCCATCTCCTTTTACTCTTTTTGAGTGTTTACCCTCTGGTGAGACTGTACTTTTCCTTTTTCCCAAATTCACAACAGGATTATGAATCATGTACTGAAACAGATGTAAAAATAAATTAATATTTAGCAAGAGCCAAACGTGCACCAATTTTACACAGTAGACTGCAAATACAAGTCACAAACGTGCTTGAAATGGTGTATATTATACATTTGCAACAATCACTTTAATGCTCTTTGTTTTGGGATAGTTCCGAAACACAAGAGTGAGTGATACCCTTTACTCTATTCCAACTTGGTTATTGCCCTTTGTATGACCCTCATTTTTGCTTACTCGTGTCAAAATGTGTACAAATCCGCTGAACTTGTTTAGTCCTCCATCAACAGATATGGCTGAATCACATTAAGTGATCAGGAATCTCATTCTCTTCTGCAAGACTTCTCCAGGATCACATTTCTCTCCACTCCAGACTGTCTCCTCCAAGCCCATTCCACTGCTCTCACCATTAAACAATAATTGTGACAAGCTCATAGGTTTGTATTATGAAACTGGAATCTTCCCCCCCCTTCCCCCTCAGCATCCTAGTTTCTTTACCATATCCTCAAATTACCCCCCCCCCCCCCCCCCACACCCCCGCCAAGCACTTTACTCCTCTGACCCCCAAACTTCCTTCCCTTCCTGGCTCTCATGACAGGAAATGGCTTCCTCTCCTTTTCAAAACAGAACCACTAAAGCCCTCTTAAAATAAAACCCTCAACCACCCTCTCCTGATCATGCTGGCAAATTACCACTGATATTATGATGATCTTAATAAAGATCGGTAACTTTAAAGAAGAAATTCAAACTCCTATTTCTGAAATGAAAGCATTACACCAACGGATTTTACATTTTAAACCAGGCTTGTATATATTTTCAGTTTGGGGGTGGAGGAGGCACATTTCAAACGTTCCCTCCATCAAAGAACTGAATTGCAAATTTCAGAAAGATAAAGTTTTCCCATAACATTAGATATGAATTTTAAAAAACAGAGATATGAAAAGAAAATTTGGTGAGCAAAAACAAAAGCACTGATTTTTAAAAAGGAATAAATAATAACTAGTACTAGAATTTGATAGGGCAACTGCACCCAACTCACCCCAATCTCAGGGTGCTCACTCACCCACACCCATTGTTGAGGGTGGATGAGAACACATGCTGGTGTTTGGGGGTGAGAGTGAATGAGAAGGCTGAGACTGGGAGTGAGCCAGACTTGCGTGCACCTTATACCCTAGTCAGCAGCAAATGCAGAGAGAGACCAGCCTGTGATTTGCTGAGCAGCTTTACAGCATTTTTCAAATAACTCAGTTGAATGTCCAACAGGTGAACTTAATACTGCATTTCGCAAATACATACTTTAACTGCTCAACAATTCCACTTATATTTCCACCCAAGAGTTTCCCTATATTTTACAGGAACCTGGGGCCACAAGATGTGCCAGATCTCAGGATTCTCTGATCTCCCCATTTTCTGCCATTCTCCAAGATATAAGATCTCTTGGGGTCCTTTCATTAATATTCAAATAGGTGAACTTCCAACTCTCCTTTAACAGCACACTAACGTGGACCCCCATCTCAAGCAGGAGTCTCACTGCCTTCTTATTTAGTGACTTCAACCAGGAAACACACTTACATAGAAAATAGGAGTGGGCAATCCAACCCTTCGAGCCTGCTCTGCCATTCAATATGATCATGGCTGATTCTCTCTCAGCCCCATACCTCCACGCTCCCCTCATACCCCTGGACAACTTTAATGCCTAGAAATATATCTTCTTAAATATATTCAGTGATTTGGAATCTACAGGCTTAGGTGGTAGAGAATTCCACTCGTCCACCACACCGAGTAAAGAAATGTCTCCACATTTCAGTTTTAAATGGCCTGTCCCGTAACCAGAGACGGTGACCCCTTGCTTTCGGCCCCTCCACCCAGAGCAAACAACATCCCTGCATCCAGTCTGTCTAGCACTGTCAGTATTTTACGCGTTTCAATGAACATCGGTGAATATGGGCCCAGTCCACCTAATCTCTTCTTGTACGACAGTCCTGTCATGCCAGGAATCAGTCTGGTGAACCTTCGCTACACACCCTCTGTGGCAAGTATATCCTTTCTTAGATAAGGAGAACAAAACGGAACACAAAGTCCAGGTGTGGATTCACCAAGGTCCCATACAGCTGTAGTCAGGCCTCCTTGCTACTGTACTCAATGAAGGCCAACATACCATTTGCCTTCCCAACCGAATGCTGTACCTGCATGCTGGCTTCCATTGACTGGTGTACGAGGACATGTTGTCTCTTGGAAAATGTTGAAGTTCAAATCTACCATAATTTAAATAATATTCTGACATTCTGGGTTTCTCCATCCAAAGTGGATAACTGCACATTTATCCATGTTAAAGTGCATCTGTCATATATTTGCCCACTCACACAACTTGTCCAAATCACCTTGAAGCCTCCTAAAATCCTCCCCACCACTCACCTTCCCACCAAGTTCCATGTCATCAGCAAACTTGGAAATATTACATTTGGTTCCCTCATCCAAATCATTGATGTATATTGTGAATAACTGGGGCCCAAGCACTGATCCCTACAAGACCCCACGAATCACTGCCTGCCACTTCTAAAAGACCCATTTATTCCTACTCGGTTTCCTGTCTGCTGACCATTTCTTTAATTTCACACAATAACCTTCTATATGGGACTTAATCAAAAGCTTTCTGAAAATCTAAATATACCACAACCCCTGGTTCACCCTCAAAAAAAAAGTAGTTTTGTCAAACATAATTTCTCTTTCATAAATCCATGTTGACTTTGTCTAATTCCATTGATATTTTCTAAGTGTCCGTTTATCACATCCTTTATGGACTTAGCAGTTTTCTTACTACTGTTAGGCTAATCGGTCTGTGGTTCCCAGTTTTCTCCCTTCCTCCTTTTTTATTAGTGAGGTTACATTTGCCACCCTCCAATCTGCTAAGAAGGTCCAAGAATCTAAGAATTGTGGAAGATGACAAACCACGCATCCACTATTTCCATGGCCATCTCCTTTAGTACCCTGGGATGTAGATGATCAGGCCCTGGGGATTTATCAGCTTTCAGCCCCATTAATTTCTCCAGCACTACTTTTACACAAATTCTAATTTCCTTCAATTCCTCCTCAGTAACATTTCTGGGAAATTATTTGTGGTTTCCTCCATGGACACAGAACTAAGGCAAGTGTTTAATTGTTCTGCCATTTCTTTGTTCTCTATTACAAGTTCTTGTGTTTCACGCTGTAAGACATATGTCTTCACTAATGTTAGGAAAACAAAGGTAGTTTTAAGGGATTTATATTTGTATTGTCAAACATAAGCTACAGTTTTAAGTGGGTTTAATTTAATATTTTTGTGCCTGGAAGGGTAAAATCTATAGATACATGCTGGACAATGGTGTTTGTATGTGTGGGGGTTGGTTAAGTTCAAACTGTTTCTATTGTGCCGAGAGGGGGCTATGGCATGACGAATAAATAAAAGGCATTAGCATGTATGTTTTGCTTAGGAACTGGGGCCTTGCAGGGTAGAGAAGCTTTTAAGTTTTAGTTTAACAAATTTGTGAGCAGTTGGGAGAGAGGTAATGAGAAGGTAGGCAGCTCTCACAGCTCTACCAGAAGCAGTTGGTTTAGAAGGCGAGAAAGGGAACATATCAATTAGCTTTGATAGAAGAAAGGGCGGCACAGTGGCTCTGTGGTTAGCACTGCTGCCTTACAGCACTGAGGACCCGTGTTCGATCCCAGGCCACTGTCTGTTTGGAGTTTGCCCATTTTCCCCGTGTCTGCGTGGGTCTCACCCCCACAAACCAACATGTGCCAAGTCGATTGACCACACTAAATTGGCCCTTAATTAGAAAAAAAAAATTGGGTACTCTAAATTTATATATTATAAAAGCTTTGCGAGAAGAAAGGCCATGTTATGGAGTAATGGTTAAGAAATCTACAGTCCAGCTAGTTAAGGAAACTACAGAAACAAAAAGTGCCCAAGTAGAATCATAGAATTTACAGTGCAGAAGGAGGCCATTCGGCCCATCGAGTCTGCACCGGCCCTGACAAAGAGGACCCGACTGAAGCCCATGTATCTACCCTATCCCCGTAACCCAGTAACCCCACTTAACATTTTTTGGACACGTAGGGCAATTTAGCATGGCCAATCCACCTAACCCGCACATCTTTGGACTGTGGGAGGAAACCGGAGCACCCGGAGGAAACCCATGCAGACACGGGGAGAACGTGCAGGCAGACGGTGACCCAGCCGGGAATCGAACCTGGGACCCTGGAGCTGTGAAGCAACTGCACTAACCACTATGCTACCGTGCTGCCCAGGAGTAGCCTGGAGTTTAAGTGAACAGAGACGAAGGTATGGTTCAGGATAATTCAAGGAAGAGTAAATAAAGTGTTCTGAGTTAGAGACAATTGCAGTGACCAGATCTAAAGTGGGAGAGCAGCTTCCAAAGGTAAAGCAAATGTTTGATGTCATTTTAATAGTCTGGGAATCGACAGTTAAAGCAATTCTGAACAGTTTGCACTACAGCCAAGACAAAAGAATCCCAAAGGTCTTTATGTAAAATCCTGGACTGGACTCACAGTTAAAAGTAGAGCGGAAGCTTTGTTTAGAAGTGTAATTTGGAAAGCCTGGTCTGGATTTTGGAAAGCAAACCATCAAGAGAACGCATTTTTATTATGAGAGAAGAATTTTAAGCGTATTTTGGGAGTGGCCTCTGGAAACTCTCACGTGACAATCATCTGGGGACACTCTGAGGAGAATCCACAAGCATTCACTTGGGGGTCAGCGTGAAGACTGTATTTGCCCAGTCATCTGGTCTGTTGGAAAGGGAGTGTTAATGAGACCATTGTAGCTTAAAATGTACATTGAGGGCAGCAAGGTAGCACAGTGGTTAGCACTGCTGTCTCACTGCGCCGAGGTCCCAGGTTCGATCCCGGCTCTTGGTCACTATCTGTGTGGAGATTGCACATTCTCGCTGTGTTTGCACGGGTTTCGCCCCCACAATCCAAAGATGTGCAGGCTAGGTGGACTAGCGGCGCTAAATTGCCCTTAATTGGAAAAAATGAATTGGGCACTCTAAATTTAAAAAAGAAAACAAAATGTACATCGTAATCAGTGTTAATCCTGAAACCGATGTCTAATTGTTAAGCTAAGAGGGAGGTTTGGGTGTGTTAGGGACGAGTGGCGTATTAGCACAGTGGTTAGCACTGTTGCTTCGCAGCGCCAGGGGCCCGGGTTCGATTCCCGGCTTGGGTCACTGTGTGCGGAGTCTGCACATTCTCCCAGTGTCTGCGTGAGTTTCCACCAGGTGCTCTGGCTTCCTCCCACAAGTCCCGCAGGATGTGCTTGTTCGGTGAATTGGACATTCTGAATTCTCCCTCAGTGTACCCGAACAGGTGCTGTAGTGTGGTGACTGGAGGATTTTCACAGTAACTTCACTGCAGTGTTAATGTAAGCTACTTGTGACACTAATAAAGATTAATAAAGATTATTGTATTATATTCCAATTTTTTCATGTTTAATTTTTTTTAATTCTTGTTAAAACTAATTAACAGTCCTGTGACTCTGTTCCGTCACATTTATAAAGTAAAAGGTTTATGGTCTTTTGAGCCAGGGTTCCATTCTGTGATCGTAACATTAATATCTTTTTCTATTCTTATTGAAGGTTTCACCGTCCACTTGTACTATTTCCAAGTTTATTTTCATACTCTATTTTCCTCCTTAATCAATCACTTGGTTCTCCATTGCTGATCTCTGAACTGTTCCCAATCCTCAGACTTGCTACTTTTTCTTTTAAATTAGAGTACCCAATTAACTTTTTCCAATTAAGGGACAATTTAGCATGGCCAATCTACCTACGCTGCAGATCTTTTGGGCTGTGGGGTGAAACCCATGCAAACACGGGGAGAATGTGCAAACTCCACACGGACAGAGACCCAGAGCCAGGATCGAACCTGAGACCTCAGCGCCGTGAGACAGCAGTGCTAACCATTGCGCCATCTTGCTGCCCTGACTTGCTACTTTTTCTGCCAACTTTACATTACTCCTCTTTGGATCCAATACTATCCTTAACTTTGTTTGTAAGCCATGGTTGGGCCGCATTCCTTCTTGTGTTTTTACATTAGAAAGGAATGTATAACTGTTGCAATGCATATATCTGTTCCTTAAATATTAGCCATTTCCTAGTCACTGTCATGCCTTTTAATAAAGTTCCTCAATCTAACTTAGCCAACTCATGCCTCATACCATTGTATTTCCTTGGTTTAGATTTAGCACCCTAGTTTCATATCTGACTTCTTCACTTTCCACCCAAATGAAGAATACAATCATGTTGTAGTCACTGTTCCGTCAAGGACCCACATAACAAGATTATTAATTAACCCACCCTCATTGCATACCAAATTTAGGATCGCTTGTTCCCTAGTTAGTTCCTCCTCGACAAACTGATCTTAAAAAAAACCATCTCGTATACATTCCAGGAGTTCATCCACCACAGTATTGTTGCTAATTTGATTTGCGCAATCTATATGTAGATTAAAGTCACCCATGACTACTGTAGCACCCTTGTTACATGCATCTTTGCTTTCCTCGCAACCATACTGCACCTGTGTATACCAATGTGCGCTGTTAATTCATCTGTCCTATTGCAAATGCTACGTGCATTCAGATATTGTGCTTTTAGACTGGTCTTTTAACATTTTTACACATCTGGCTCTATTTGTTGCTAGACGTAGTTTCCTCTGCCTTCCAATTTTGCTTTTTACTGTTCGGTCTTTCATTTCTAACATTGTTTCCTTCTCTTCCATCTCCCTGCTCAGGTTCCCACCCCCCTACCACACTAGCTTAAAACCTCCTTAGCACCATCAAATCTGCGAAGATATTGGGCCCGGTCCTGCTTGGGTGCAGCCTGCCCAGTTTCTACAGGTTCCATCCTTCCCAGAATCGGTTCCAATGCCTCACAAATCCAAATCGCACCATCCCACACCATCTCTCCAGCCAAACGTTCATCTGTTCTCATGTCCTATTCCTGCTCTCGCTAGCACATGCATTGGGAGTGGTCCTGAGGTTACTACCCTTGAGGTGCTGTTTTTTAATGTATTTATTTGTTCTTTTTATTCACTTACAGGACATCACCCCTACGTCCTTGGTACCACTATGGGCCGCAACCTACGGCTGTTCACACGACCCCTTCAGAATGTCCTGCAGCCACTCAGTGACACCCTTGACCTTGGTACCAAGGAAGCAACATACTATCCTGGTGTCATGTCTACAGCCGTAGAAATCACTAAAGACTTCCCTACGGGGAGGCACAGTGGCGTAGTGGTTAGCACTGTTGCCTCGCGGCGTTCAAGACCAGGGTTCGATCTCAGCCCCGGGTCACTGTCTGTGTAGAGTTTGCAAATTCTCCTTGTGTGTGTGGGCCTCACCCCCACAACCCAAAGATGTGCAGAGTAGGTGGATTGACCACACCAAATTGTCCCTTAATTGGAAAAAATAATTGGGTACTCTAAATTTATTTAAAAAAAGACTAAAGACAGGGAGGCACAGTGGTGTAGTCTATCACTCCGGAAATGTGGCACACCTGGGATGTTCCAGATTGAGATTTAGAGATTTAAATTATCTCCAATTCTGAAACCTCCCTTTTTTTCTGGTAAATGTATGAATAATTCAAACTCCTTAATGAAAAACAGTATATCCATCCTCCTTCCACTAGGAAACTCAGAGGGGTCAGCGCATGTTTAGTTTTTTCCCCACTTTCAGTTCTGACATTAACATAGGCCACACTTGGAATTGCAATTATTCTAGGTTTGTTCACCAGCTTCTCAAACCAGGCAGTTTTCATTTATCTTGCATCTTAAAATTTCAACCAAACTAAAAGTTGTATTCCTAAATCATATGCACCATGAATCAGATATTCGCAATCTTGAAACTTGCTTTCCTCTCCAAAACCGTCAACACCTTCCAAGTCCATGCCCATCTGTCCCACAGCTGTTTGAATCTCTTCCTCTAGCAACACCAAAAAATAACTCTAACCAAAGTTACACTTGACATCCTTTGTAGCCGTGACCACAGTGCTGTCACTCCTAGACGTCTCTGCAGCCTTTTGACACAGTTGACTCCACCACTATCCTTCAATGCTTCTGCTGTGCAACTCAGTGGCTTTGCTATTACTTTCATCACATTCTTACCCATCTATCTTAAGTCACAGTACCATCAATAGCTACTTCCCCACCTACTACTTCTGGAACATATGGGTCCCTTGGCTATCTGTATCTCCCATGACAGGAAGGTCAGTTTCCACATGTATTCTGACCACAAACAACTATTCCACTTTACCGACCACGTTCTTGACCACTCCACAACCAATTTAATCAAAACATTTACCCAACAAGTTCTGGATAAGTTACAATTTTACAATTGCCTTCAGTTAAACTTTGGAGAAAACCAATCATCATCTTTGCCCACAAACTACATACATTTATCACCGATTTCCTCTACTCTTCAGAGTTTGCATTTGGCTCAACCAAGTTGTTCCAACATAGATTTCATAGAGTTTTACAGTGCAGAAGGAGGCCATTCGGCCCATCGAGTCTGCACCGGCTCTTGGAAAGAGCGCCCAACCCAAGGTCAACACCTCCACCCTATCCCCATAACTCAGTAAACCCCACCCAACACTAAGGGCAATTTTGGACACTAAGGGCAATTTACAAGGCCAATCCACCTAACCTGCACATCTTTAGACTGTGGGAGGAAACCCACGCACACACGGGGAGGATGTGCAGACTACGCACAGACAGAGACCCAAGCCGGAATCGAACCTGGGACCCTGGCGCTGTGAAGCAATTGTGCTATCCACAATGCTACCGTGCTGCCCCAAGACACATCAGTGTCTTTATCTGATGAATGAAGTTTCCTCAACTTCAACTCATACAAAACTCTTCTGCTCACATCCTATTCTGCATCAAATCTCACTGATCCAGTACATGTCCTTTCTAACCTAATTTGCCTCCTTCCCCAAGGGCTCTGACTTCAAATTTTTCACCTTTCTCTCCTCCTTCCCTCCACCACCTCTCTCTCTCTCTCTCCATCCTCCTTCCCTCCGCAAACCACACCATTTCTCACTTCCTTCCCTTCGTAAGTCCCGTATCTATCTTTCCTCCTTCCCTCCATAAGCCCCACCAACTCGCTCTCCTCCTTCCCTCCACAAGCCGTCACTTCACGCTCTCTCCTCCTTCCCTCCAGAAGCCCCACCAACTCTCTCTCTCCTCCTTTCCTCCACAAGCCCCGCCATCTCTCTCTCTCCTCCTTCCCTCCACAAGCCCCACCATCTCTCTCCTCCTTCCCTCCACAAGCCCCGTCACTTCTCTCTCTTTCTCCTCCTTCCCTCCAGAAGCCCCACCAACTCGCTCTCTCCTCCTTCCCTCCACAAGCCCCGTCACTTTTCTCTCTCCTCCTTCTCTCACAAGCCCCGTCACTTCTCTCCCCTCCTTCCCTCCACAAGCCCCACCATCTCTCTATCCTCCTTCCCTCCACAAGCCCCACCATCTCTCTCTCCTCCTTCCCTCCACAAGCCCCACCATCTCTCTCTCCTCCTTCCCTCCACAATCCCCTTCACTTCTCTCTCTTCCTTCCAAAACTTCAGGCTCCTTCTTTTAAAAACTACCTTTTGGACCAAATATTTATCAGTCATTAATATCTTCTTTGGTTAAAGCTATTGAAGCGTTTCTTTCCATATTATAATGCACTTCAAAAAATGAAATTGTTGTTACTACTATTACCTAACAACCATATTCAACAGGGCCTATATAACAGATTCATCAAACAATTGTTGAAGTCTTCTAAATCAAAACACTGACCCAATTTACTTGTGCAATTAAAACAGCTAAGTACTCTTAGTTATTTTTTATTTGTTAATAAATGTATTAACAAGGGAATTTAAGACCATGGCTCAGTAAACAGGAATGTTGGCATCAACTCTGCAGACAGAACTGTCCAGAGATGGGAACAGATAATTTAACTATTATACTGCCTGTAAGTGCAGGAAACTCAGCTCCTGGGCATTTTCAGTTGTTATGAACAGATCCAATAATTTGAATTTAAAAAGGTATGCCAACAACAGGATTAGCTTTACTCAAATTAGTCATAACTCTGGAGAGAGATTGGTGTGATAAAAAGTCAGGTAGGTAAAGTCGACCATAAGAGAAAGGAGCAGAATTAGACCATTTGGCCCATCGAGTCTGCACCGCCATTCAATCATGGCTGATATTTTTCTCATCCCCATTCTCGTGCCTTCTTCCCATAACCCCTGACCCCCTTGTTAATCAAGAACCTAGGTATCTCTGTCTGAAAGACACTCAGTGACTTGCCTCCACAGCCTTCTGTGGCAATGGGTGACACGATAGTGCAGTGGTTCGCACAGTTGCTTCACAGCTCCAGGGTCCCAGGTTCGATTCCCGGCTTGGGCCACTGTCTGCGGAGTCTGCATGTTGTCCCAGTGTCGGTGTGGGTTTCCTCCGGGTGTTCCGGTTTCCTCCCACAGTCCAAAGATGTGCAGGTTCGGTGGATTAGGCATGTTAAATTGCCCTTAGTGCCCAGAAAAGGTTGGGTGGGGTTATGGGTTATGGAGATAGGGTGGAGGTGTGGGCTTAATTAGGGTGCCCTTTCCAAGGGCCGGTGCAGACTTGATGGGCCAATGATTCTATAAATGAGTTCCACAGATTCAACACCCTCTGGCTGAAGAAATTCCTCCTCTTTTCTATTTTAAAGGATCTTCCCTTCTGCCTAAGGCTGTGCCCTTAGGTTCTAGTTTCTCCTACAGTGGAAACATACTGTCCACGTCCATTCTATCTAGGCCTCTCAGTATTCTGTAAGTTTCAAAGTTCCTCCCTTAACCTTCTAAACACCATTGAATACAGACCCAGAGTCCTCAACAGCTCCTCAAATGACAAGTCTTTCATTCCAGGGGTCATTTATGTGAACCTCCAAAGGATCCTCACCAGCACATCTTCCTTAGATACGGGGTCCAAAACTGCTCACAGTATTCCAAATGGTGCCTGACCAGAGCCTCAGCAGTTAATCCCGGCTTTATTCTAGCCCTCTCAACATGAATGCTAGCATTGAATTTGCCTTCTTTTTAAAAAAAATTTAGAGTGCCCATTCATTTTTTCCAATTAAGGGGCAATTTAGTGCGGCCAATCCACCTACCCTGCACATCTTTGGATTGTGGGGGCGAAAACCCACGCAAACACGGGGAGAATGTGCAAACTCCACACGGACATGACCCAGAGCTGGGATTGAACCTGGGACCTCAGTGCCATGAGGTAGCAGTGCTATCCACTGCGCCATCGTGCTGCCTTGAATTTGCCTTCCTAACTGCCAACTGAACCTGCATGTTACCCTCAAGAGAATCCTGAATGAGGACTACGAAGTTTCTTTGTGCTTGACTTCCAAAGCCTTTTCCCATTTAGAAAATAGTCTATGCCTCCATCCTTCCTACCAAAGCGCATAACCTCACTTCTCCACATTGTATTCCATCTGCCATTTCTTTTCCCACTCTCCTAGCCTTTCCAGTTCCTCCTGCAGCTCCCCTGCATTCTCAACACTACCTGCCCCTCTACATGTCTTTCGATCATCTGCAAGCCTAGCAACAATACCCTCAGTTCTTTCTTCCAGATCGTTAATGAGTTACAGACTGGAATGCAATCAAGGTTTTCAGGGTGGTTTATATGTAAAGTAACAAATACCCAGGAGTGAGCTACAAACTGGATTGTTTGTGAATAGAATAACTGATACCGGGGAGTTACAGACTGGAAACTAATCGAGGGGTTCATGATCCTTTATTCCTGTCCAGAACGCACTGTTTTTTTTTGGTTAGATCGTGTCCCTTTTCTCATTTTACATAGCTCAATTAGATCCCCACTCATTCTTATAAACTCAAGAGTATACTTCTAAGCTGCTTAATTTCTCATAAGACAAACCCCATATCTCTGGAATCAATCTAGTGAACCTCCTCTGAACTGCCTCTAATGCAACTACATTCATCCTCAAATAAAGGTGCTGAATCAGCATACAGTACTCCAGGTGCCGTCACACCAATACCTTGTACAGTTGCAGCAACACTTTGCTACTTTTACATTCCATTCCTTTAGCTATAAAGGCCAAAATTCCATTTGCCTTCTGTAATAACCTGCACAGGTCACACAGGGTGGGAACTGTTTTCCCTGTGTGGTCAAAGAGTATGTGCTCCCCTACTAACCATGGGGCTGTTAACCATGTGTATAAATCAGTTAGCCGGTCTGGAACCGATAGAGAGGAGACCCGGTGAGGAATAATCGAGTTGTTCTTTAAAATAAACATCTTTTTAACAATTTACTGATCCTTGCAGTAACTCAGCCTGCCAACCCTGAAAATGTCCATTTGTTCCTAAACTCTGTTTTCTGTCCAGAAACCAGTTCTCAATCCATGCCAGTTTATTCCACCCAATCCCATGTGCACAAATGTTGTTTCCCAACCTTGTGTCCTATTAAAACCTCTCTGAAAATCTCAATGCACCACATCTACCTGTTCCCTCTTATCTCCACACCCTCCTTAACTGAAAGATGGTGAGAGGCCGAGGAATGGAGAGATAGAGAATGATAGTAATGCAGAGATTAACAGTGAGACTTTCAGGTAGGCAAGCAGCTAATACTGGGATACAATAAGCTTCACTGATAAAGCCTCAGCTGTAACCTTATGTAACCTCTGTCACGATATACCTTAAATCAGTATTGTCTGGTTTTACCCCAACCTGGATACCCCTCGAGTCGAGAAATCTATTTCCTTCTTAAATATATTTTGTGTCTTGGCATCCACAGCTGTCTGTGGTGGAGAACCCCACAGGTTCACCACCCACTGAGTGAAGGATTTTCACCTCACTGTGACTCATTTCTGGGATGCTGGGCTTATTTGATGAAGAAAGATTGAACATGTTGGTCCTATACCCATTGGAGAATGAAAGGTGATCGTATTGAAACATTTCGGGTGGGACTCTCCAGTCCCCAGCACATATTTCTCGGCGGTGCGCCATTCACTGGCGACGGGATTCTATACACCCGCCACTTGTTAATGGGATTTCCTACTGAAGCCACCCCACACCGCCGTGAAACCCATGGACGGGGGGGTGCTGCCAGCAGGAAAAGTGAATGGCAAAGGCCGGAGACTTCCGGGGACCTGACAGATTCCACACATGATTCCTCAGATTCTGAAATAGAAAATGCTAAAATACACAGCAACAGCGACCAGGCTTTTTAAAAAGTAGCTCAGAGTCCAAAATTTGTTCGAAAGTCGTGAATTAAAAGTCTTGAACTTGAATCGTGGGAACGAATGTACATTCCTTTCTGCTGGGGACTATGGGAATTTTCCGCCATTGTCATATTGCTAATTGTGGAATGTTATTGTGCAATCGATATGCCTGCTGTCAGTTTGGAGAGAGAGGGAGAAGGGAAGAGAGGGCACGGCTGGGGACACTGTGGAGCATCCACGATGCGGAGAGTATTGTGGATAGCACATATAGAACGGTGGTCAAACCGAAGGCTCAGACTCCACAGGCAGGAAGGGAATGGGTGATCACCAGGCAGAGCAAAAGATCTAGGCATAGGAATCGCCTGTGGTCATTCGCCTGCAAAACAGATATGCCGCTTTGGATACTCTTTTGAGGGGAATGACCTCTCAGAGGAAAGCAGCAACAGCCAAATTTGTTGCATCACGGTTGGGTCTGCTGCAGTGGGAAGGAGTAATAAGTGTGATAATGCAATAATTTCAGGAAATTCAATTGTAACGGGAATCGAGACTCCAGGATGGTATGTTGCCTCCCTGATGCAAGGGTCAAGGATGTCTCAGAGTGATTACAGGACATTCTGGAGGGGGAGGGTGGACAGCCAGTGGTCATGGTACACATTGGTTCAAACGACATAGGCAAAAAAGAGATGAGGTCCTAAAATAATAATCTTTATTATTGTCAAAAGTTGGTTTACATAACACTACAATGACGTTACTGTGAAAATCCCCTAGTCACCACACTCTGGTGCCTGTTCGGGTACAGAGGAGAATTCAGAACGTCCAATTCACCTGACAGCATGATTTCCCGGACTTGTGGAAGGAAACCGGAGCACCCGGAGAAACCCACACAGACACGGGGAGAACGTGCAGACTCTACACAGACAGTGACCCAAGCCAGGAATCGAACCTGGGTCCCTGGCGCTGTGAAGCCACAGTGCTAATCACTGTGCTACCGTGGCGCCCTGATGGACTGGAAAACTTTACTGAAAGGACGGACAGTGGGCATGCAACGGCAGGCATTCAAGAAACGTATAGGTGAACTCCAAAAGTTGTTCATTCCTATTTGGAGCAAGAGTAGAAAGGGAACTGTGGCCAAATCATGGCTTAGAAGGGAAATTAGAGATAGTATTAGATTCAAAGAAGAGGCATACACGTTAGGAAGAAAAAGCAATAGACCAAGGATTGGGAACCATTTAAAATTCTGCAAAGGCGGACCAAGGGATAGAATAAGAAGGGGAAAATACAATATGAAAGTAAGCTTGCGGGGAACATAAACACTGACTGTAAAAGTTTCTATAGGTATGTAAAGAGAAATAAACTACCCTTACAGTAAGAAATGGGAATTCATAACAGGGAACAAAGAAATGGCTGAGGAACTAAATTTGTACTTTGCTTCTTTCTTCATAAAGGAAGACATGAATAATGTACCTGAAAGTCTGTGTAACTTAAGTTCAGTGAGGAGCTGAAGGAGGTTTTTCTCATAAAATTTGTGCACACTCGGTTCGGTCCAATTAATTTTTTAGTTTATTTTCTATTTTTAAACTACATTTTCTTACTTTTATTATGCTTTAACTGTTTACTACCTGCCTTTCTGAACCTCCCTCTACATGTACTAAATTTAAACTACGGAATGTTCTTCTTCGACAACACTGGTTTACACAATTGAAAGCCACTTTTAAAAGTTAATTTTTTAAGCCAAAGAAAAATTTATATACCCACACCAATTCCAAACGTAAAGTCTCAAATTCATATCAAGCTATCCAACAGCAGAGTGGTAATATGAAATAATCCAACATTTTTTTCTCCAAAGCAATGTTTGGGGATTGGGCAGGAAAAATTAAGCAACCTGTGTCAACATTGCAGGCTTCAAAAAATCTTTGTACTTTCCGATGTCTTCATTAAGTGTGACATCAAGGCAAAGGAGAGAAGTGGCGAGGAGATAGGAGGCAGACATGATTCTGTGCTGTAACTAAGTGTTGATGAAAGTGATTGGAGATGATGGGGACAGGACTACCTTTCTTCCCTTTATGCTCACCACAAATGAGCCACAGGTACTTCCATTCATGATACCATGTTGCCCATCGCCTCTCACTTGAAACAAAAGAAAACAGAATACAAGATAGGAGAGAAGTAGAGGGAGGAAAACACAGAAGGAGAAAAAAAAAGATCAATATAAATCAAACAGGTAAAAGCAAGAGCATTTTCAAGGTGACACCTGATTCTTTGATCAAATACATGAGGTCAACTAGTACTTATAAAACACTTTGCCTATACCTTGGACTTCCTGGAATATTTCATCTTCATTAAATTACTGCCTTCTCGCTCCACAATCCATCTCTTGACCCTTCCTTGCTCCATCTATTCTCACCAATTACCATTTGATATCGAACCTCTGTTTTCTCTCTTGTGTCCTCAAATATGTCACCAAATCCCAGCATGGTGACAGTCTCATTCAAAAATCACTGTTCAAATTACTTCAGTTTAGTTTTCTCCTTTCTCAAAGCACTGTTCTGGTCAGTGCGAAATAACATAAGTCTATGACTATATCACAGTGAATTTGCCACTTTAAAAAGAACCTTTCTGCAGCATTTGATGCAGAACCATCTTCCTCCAGTACTTCTCTATTGTCTAGTCCTATGGGATTGCCCTTACACAATTTCACTGTCTGTGCCCAGATCTTCAGAGTTCCCCAATAATGTTTGATGCAACGTCTGTCAACAATTGGTGCACCCGCTTGGTCAATATTGGCTCATAGGAAACATCCAGTTATGGTCAGGTTTCAAAAGTTATTTTGCCCATCTCCATGAGGTCAAACTGCTATGCAACAACAAATCATGGCCAAGACAAAACACTATTCATTTTTTATAAATTTAGAGTGCCCAATTGATTTTTTTCCCAATTAAGGGGCAATTTAGCATGGCCAATCCACCTACCCTGCACATCTTTGGGTTGTGGGGGCGAAACCCACCAAACAAAGGGGGAATGTGCAAACTCCACACGGACAGTGACCCAGAGCCGGGATCAAACCTGATCTAACAACTGCACCACCGTGCTGCCAAAACAAAACACTTCATAACCAAATTTCAGGAATATCAAAAACATCTCTCACGTAAGGTACTCTAACAGACTGGGGACCAGACCATACAAAATCTTGCATTTGATTTGGTGCAGAGCTGAGCTTCAAATTCCACAATCTATTTAGCACTAAGATAATTTGTTGTACCTCTGAAACTCTGTTCATCTCAGCCCCTATACCACTGGCACATTTATGTAAGCTTCTGTTACTTCCATAATTGTCAAGTACCATCCTTGCTGGCCTTCCATCCTCCAAAAACTCTAATTAATGCCACCATAACTTCATCCTACCCAAGCTGTGCAAATTCCTTCAGCCTTCTATCCCCAACTCTGACTCTGGCCTTTGGTGCAATATCCCTCCTCACGTACTATCCTTTGGCAGCAGACACTTTGCTCTTATTCTCGGAAAAGAACTTCTCTCAAAAACCCTCCACCTTTTTGTTTCTTTCATCAACTGCAAAAAACATCTTAAAATTCATCCCTTTGGTCAAGGTTTTGGTCATTCTTACAATTGCTCCTCCAAGTGAATCATCAATCCATTCTTTCGGTTTTATACACCCGCTAATTCCAGCATCAATAAATGAGTTTAGGACTATTTCTACATTAGAGGTACTGTATAAATGCAAGCTGTTGTACGACTCACCTAAGTAAGACAACAAACCTGAAGTTTGACTACAATGTCCTTTATGCTACAGTAGTTGATATGAATAGATGTCTGGGGTGAGAGATTGAAAAAGGACCAGCAGCTAAAGATTGACAAAAAAAGGCTTCCTAAATACAAGGTGGAAACAGACCAAGAATCCCAAATTTTCTCTTAAACTGCTGATTATCGATGAGTAAACAAAAATGTTACTAAGGGTAAAGCTGAGTGAAGATATAAACACAGCCCTCTCTCAGAACATTTGACCTGTGCAGAAAACCAGAACCACAATATTTTTCCCTGCTTATTCAGCCCATTTCTGGAAGGTAAAAATGTCAAGAGATCTAAATTCAGACATTGGGATTTATATGAAAAACAAGCAGCCAAGAACATACGCCACTACAAAGCACAGCTCTCCCACAGACTGAAGACGCCACATTTTATTGCTACTACAAAGCCATGGCCAAATATTCTCCTTACTCAAGTACAGAAACACGCATTCTTCAGCAGCAGAATCTCAAGCCTTAATTAACTCCTGGCTGCTCTCAGCTAAGCACATATACTCCAATCTCTCTCAATTTTTGCCACCCTCCATTAGAATCTCCTGTTTAAAATCCTTACCTCCACTCTCTTTATGACAGTCAGGAACTGGTTTACAGTAGAAAAACTAGGCGACTCCATGAATGTGAAATTAAAAACACATTTTGCTGTCAGACCAGCAGCTGGAGGATGTGTGTGTGGGAGTGAGTTATTGAGCCAAGGCGCAATCACATGATGACGATATCACAGATTGATTACGTCACTGCTTCCATACAGAACTATTTAAAGCAGGTAGGAGCATCAGAACGAACCTCTGACATCTAACCAGAAAATTTTGCCTTTTAGAAAATATAAATGCACACAACAGCCGCTAACTCAAATTTTCTATCATTTCACAATTTTCAGTTCTCCTTCACTCCTGAAGGCACCACCTTCTTCATGGAGTCAATCGCCAGTGACTAACCCAAGAGACCAAAAGGGACATCACAACTGAACCCAATATCTTCCTTAATCTGATGTCCTTGCACATCACATGGCACAGAAACTCTGCCCTGCTGAAATCAGCTGTTAAAAAGGCTTATAACAACCCTCCTGCCAGCCATACTGAGGTCAGTTAATAGCATGTTTTAAATACACACCTAGTCAGCCAACCACTGAGGGATATAGTTATGTCCAGAACCAACGTTTTTGTATACAAAGATTCAAACACTCATCCAACATATAAACATTCAAAGCGGCAAAGGATACATGTGACATATAACCTGGGATTGTTCATATATCCTTCCGCCACAAGGTGGGGGGGGGGGGAGGAAGAGTGAGGAGAGAAAAGAGAGAGGAGAGAAAAGAGAGAGGGGGAAAAGAGAGAGAGCGAGAGGGAAGAAAGAGAAAGGGAAGCAAGAGAGGGGGAAGCGAGAGAGGGGGAAGCGAGAGAGGGGGAAGCGAGAGAGGGGGGAAGAGAGAGAGGGGGGAAGAGAGAGAGGGGGGAAGAGAGAGAGAGGGGGAAAGAGAGAGAGAGAGGGGGAAGTGAGAGAGGGGGAAGTGAGAGAGGTGGAAGTGAGAGAGTGAGAGAGTGGGAGAGAGGGAGGGAAGTGGGAGAGAGGGAGGGAGGGAGGGAGGGAGGGAGGGAGAGGGAGGAAGAGAGAGGAGGGAGGAAGAGAGAGGGAGGAAGAGAGAGGGAGGGAGGAAGAGGGAGGGAGGGGAGGAAGGAAGAGAGAGGAAGGGAGGAAGAGAGAGGGAGGGAGGAAGAGAGAGGGAGGGAGGAAGAGAGAGGGAGGGAGGGAGGAAGAGAGAGGGAGGGAGGGAGGAAGAGAGAGGGAGGGAGGGAGGGAGGGAGGAAGAGAGAGGGAGGGAGGGAGGGAGGAAGAGAGAGGGAGGGAGGGAGGAAGAGAGAGGGAGGGAGGGAGGGAGGAAGGGAGGGAGGGAGGGAGGGAGGGAGGGAGGGGAGGGAAGGAGGGAAGGAGGGAGAGGGAGGGAGGGAGGGAGGGAGAAGGAGGGAGAGAGGGAGGGAGGGAGGGAGAGAGGGAGGGAGGGAGGGAGGAAGAGAGAGGGAGAGAGGGAGGAAGAGAGAGGGAGGGAGGGAGGAGGAGGGAGGGACAGAGGGGGAAGAGGGAGGGACAGAGGGGGAAGAGGGAGGGACGGAGGGGGAAGAGGGAGGGACGGAGGGGGAAGAGGGAGGGACGGAGGGGGAAGAGGGAGGGACGGAGGGGGAAGAGGAGGGACGGAGGGGGAAGAGGGAGGGACGGAGGGGGAAGAGGGAGGGAGGGAGGGAGGGAGGGAGAAAGAGAGAGGGAGGGAGGGAGGGGGGAGGGAGGGAGGGAGGGAGGGAGGGGGAAGAGGGAGGGAGGGAGGGGGAAGAGGGAGGGAGGGAGGGGGAAGAGGGAGGGAGGGAGGGGGAAGAGGGAGGGAGGGAGGGGGAAGAGGGAGGGAGGGAGGGGAAGAGGGAGGGAGGGAGGGGGGGGGAAGAGGGAGGGAGGGAGGGGGGGGGGAAGAGGGAGGGGGGGGAAGAGGGAGGAGGGAGGGGGGGAAGAGGGAGGGAGGGAGGGGGGGGGAAGAGGGAGGGAGGGAGGGGGGGGAAGAGGGAGGGAGGGAGGGGGGGGAAGAGGGAGGGAGGGAGGGGGGGGAAGAGGGAGGGAGGGAGGGAGGGGGAAGAGGGAGGGAGGGAGGGGGAAGAGGGAGGGAGGGAGGGGGAAGAGGGAGGGAGGGAGGGGGAAGAGGGAGGGAGGGAGGGGGAAGAGGGAGGGAGGGAGGGGGAAGAGGGAGGGAGGGAGGGGGAAGAGGGAGGGAGGGAGGGGAAGAGGGAGGGAGGGAGGGGGAAGAGGGAGGGAGGGAGGGGGAAGAGGGAGGGAGGGAGGGGGAAGAGGGAGGGAGGGAGGGGAAGAGGGAGGGAGGGAGGGGGAAGAGGAGGGAGGGAGGGGGAAGAGGGAGGGAGGGAGGGGGAAGAGGGAGGGAGGGAGGGGGAAGAGGGAGGGAGGGAGGGGGAAGAGGGAGGGAGGGAGGGGGAAGAGGGAGGGAGGGAGGGGGAAGAGGGAGGGAGGGAGGGGGAAGAGGGAGGGAGGGAGGGGGAAGAGGGAGGGAGGGAGGGGGAAGAGGGAGGGAGGGAGGGGGAAGAGGGAGGGAGGGTGGGGGAAGAGGGAGGGAGGGAGGGGGAAGAGGGAGGGAGGGGGAAGAGGGAGGGAGGGGGGGGGGAGAGGGAGGGAGGGAGGGGGAAGAGGGAGGGAGGGAGGGAGGGGGAAGAGGGAGGGAGGGAGGGAGGGGGAAGAGGGAGGGAGGGAGGGAGGGGGAAGAGGGAGGGAGGGAGGGAGGGGGAAGAGGGAGGGAGGGAGGGGGAAGAGGGAGGGAGGGAGGGGGAAGAGGGAGGGAGGGAGGGGGAAGAGGGAGGGAGGGAGGGGGAAGGGAGAGGGAGAGAGGGAGGAAGGGGGAAGAGGGAGGGAGGGAGGGAGGGGGAAGAGGGAGGGAGGGAGGAGGGGGAAGAGGGAGGGAGGGAGGGAGGGAGGGGGAAGAGGGAGGGAGGGAGGGAGGGGGAAGAGGGAGGGAGGGAGGGAGGGGGAAGAGGGAGGGAGGGAGGGAGGGGGAAGAGGGAGGGAGGGGGGAAGAGGGAGGGAGAGAGGGAGGGGGAAGAGGGAGGGAGGGAGGGGGAAGAGGGAGGGAGGGAGGGGGAAGAGGGAGGGAGGGAGGGGGGAAGAGGGAGGGAGGGAGGGGGAAGAGGAGGGAGGGAGGGAGGGGAAGAGGGAGGGAGGGAGGGGGAAGAGGGAGGGAGGGAGGGAGGGGAAGAGGGAGGGAGGGAGGGGGAAGAGTGAGGAGAGAAAGAGAGAGGAGAGAAAGAGAGAGGGGGAAAAGAGAGAGAGCGAGAGGGAAGAAAGAGAAAGGGAAGAAAGAGAAAGGGAAGCAAGAGAGGGGGGAGCGAGAGAGGGGAAGCGAGAGAGGGGGAAGCGAGAGAGGGGGGGAAGAGAGAGAGGGGGGAAGAGAGAGAGGGGGGAAGAGAGAGAGGGGGGAAGAGAGAGAGGGGAGAAGAGAGAGAGGGGAGAAGAGAGAGAGGGGGGGAAGAGAGAGAGTGGGGAAAGAGAGAGAGAGGGGAAGTGAGAGAGTGAGAGAGTGGGAGAGAGGGAGGGAAGTGGGAGAGAGGGAGGGAGGGAGGGAGGGAGAGGGAGGAAGAGAGAGGGAGGGAGGAAGAGAGAGGGAGGAAGAGAGGGGGAGGGAGGAAGAGGGAGGGAGGGGAGGAAGGAAGAGAGAGGAAGGGAGGGAGGGACGGAGAGGGAGGGAGGAAGGGAGGGAGGGAGGGACGGAGAGGGAGGGAGGAAGAGAGAGGGAGGGAGGAGGAAGAGAGAGGGAGGGAGGGAGGAAGAGAGAGGGAGGGAGGGAGGAAGAGAGAGGGAGGGAGGGAGGGAGGGAGGGAGGAAGAGAGAGGGAGGGAGGGAGGGACGGGGAGGGAGGGAGGGACGGAGAGGGAGGGAGGAAGGGAGGGAGGGAGGGACGGAGAGGGAGGAGGAGAGAGAGGGAGGAGGAAGAGAGAGGGAGGGAGGGAGGAAGAGAGAGGGAGGGAGGGAGGAAGAGAGAGGGAGGGAGGGAGGAAGAGAGAGGGAGGGAGGGAGGGAGGGAGGAAGAGAGAGGGAGGGAGGGAGGGAGGAAGAGAGAGGGAGGGAGGGAGGGAGGGAGGGAGGGAGGGAGGGAGGGAGGGAGGGAGGGGAGGGAGGAAGGGAGGGAGGGAGGAAGGGAGGGAGGGAGGAAGGGAGGGAGGGAGGAAGGGAGGGAGGGAGGGAGGGAGGGAGGGAGGGAAGGAGGGAAGGAGGGAAGGAGGGAGGGAGGGAGGGAGGGAGAAGGAGGGAGAGAGGGAGGGAGGGAGGGAGGGAGGGAGGAAGAGAGAGGGAGGGAGGGAGGAAGAGAGAGGGAGAGAGGGAGGGAGGGAGGAGAGAGAGGGAGAGAGGGAGAGAGGGAGAGAGGGAGGGAAGAGAGGGAGGAGGAGGAGGG